>NW_027466817.1:9327500-9642500 GCF_046128005.1 Genypterus blacodes
CACGCACACGCACACGCACACACAAGACAATATGTGCCCCTGTTTTCATTCTTTGTGTCAAACAAAGTGATCTCATCTCTGCATCAGCCAGTTTGTCATGTGTGTGTGTGTGTGTGTGTGTGTGTGTCTGTGTGTGTGTGTTTGTGCGTGTGTGTGCGTGTGTGTCTGTCTGTCTGTGTGTGCTCGCTAATAGCTGCCTCCCTTCCTATTTGACTTTGTTTCCCTGTGCCCCTCTCTCCCTCTCTCTCCCTCTCTCTCTCTCTCTCTCTCTCTTTCTCCCTCTCTCTCTCTTTCATGGACCGTCTCTCTATCGCTGACTTACTTCCAACAAGGCCTCTCTTATTGTGTTGCTATCTCGCTATCTTTTCCTATGCCCCCCACCATCTCTTAAATACACACACACACACACACACACAGACACACACACACACACACACATTCTCAGTGCTTTGTGTGTTAATACCCTGTCAGGGAGGATTATAGCTGAGTTGGGGATGACAGCGCCTCCGGGAAATCCCCCGCCGGGGGGTCAGGAGTAGCAGCCATTGGCCCAGGGCCGCCCTGGGCCCCGTCTGCTCGCCCTCTGCCCGCCCCTCCCTCTTCTCTCAGCAGACCCCAACCCTCTTGTCTCCACCCTCATTTGGCCCTCGTCCCCCACGCTGTTTTCGCTTGTCCAGTAACACAGACATGTTTGCTGGTGTCCCGATGACGCGCGATCCAAGATTTAGCAACTAGAGGGCAGACTAAGGCCGAAACAAACCAAAAATCGCCAGTGCGTTTAGATGAGCGTTAAAAACCATAACCATTTAAGGATTAAGGCATTAAATTAAAATGAATAAATCAGGTTTTTCCAGCGTGACATCAACACTTTAATATGATTGAAATGGGCATACATTTAAATATGCAGAGGAGATCAAGCAACCGTATATGAATTTATTCAAGCACGTAAAAGTTATTAGAGTAAGACCCCTAAGCATGACTCATAGTGCAGTACAGACAAATATTATGAAGTGAATGTAAACATGATGAGGGCTTCAGCCTGTGGCTCCACTGCATCAGGTGTTGATTCTCAGAGGTATTGATGGTGCCAGCAAACGTTTCACAGTTTGTAATTAGATTCAGTGTTTTCCGTCGTGGCATTTCGGTACGGATGCTGAACCTTTAAGGAAATGCTGTGAATATATTATAAGGAGGGGAAATAGGGGTAAATAGCGTTTTCAGTCTTGGCCACATTAGCATCGACCGCTGCTCCTCTGGGTTTAGCTCAAATGCCAAAGTGAGGAGAGAATGCAAAGATTGCTCTTTTTCATCAAAACGTTAAAAGTAGTAGAGGATTCTTCTCCTCACTTGTTTCTCTTTTCCCCTCGCCGCCTCCTTCAGGTCAGCTGATCGAGCGCATTCTCCTCTCATCCATGCTGAACCCCAGCGAGCAGTGGCAGATGTTCCGTCACCATGGGCGTGTGCTGCGCCTGGAGTACCGACTGCGCTTCCGCTGCGACTCCAACTACTACGGGCCTTTCTGCAACAAGTTCTGTCGCACCCGGGACGACTTCTTCGGCCACTTTGACTGCGATCCCAATGGCTCCAAGGTCTGCAAGGAGGGCTGGACGGGAGGAGAGTGCAGCGAAGGTGAGAGAGGGTCCACCAGCCTGCAGTTCAACCACTCAAACTAATGCTCAATGATCAATAGTCAGACTAAAACGTCATACAAAATGCCCAAATGCCCAAAACAAATTTGGAACATTCACAGTTAAGATTGTTCAGTACGTATTGATGTGGCAGCCAAAGTCTAGGTAACAGTCTTTATTCAAGGAACCTGGAAGTCCCCTTAATCATCTAGGTGTTTTTCTGCTGTGTTTCTGTGTGTCTAGGTTTGTCTTTCTGCTTCGAGCAATCATTTATTCTTTAGACCCTATTTTAAAAACATGATTAAAAAGGTTTATGTAACTTCTTCCCCATTATTATTAATAATATTGATTGTATCCTTAATCATTTTTAATATTTAATATGACAGGGTTTACTATTCTGTTGATTTCCTGATAATGCAAAGTAACTATTTAAGACAAGTCACACACATTTACATGCACCAGAGTTTCAACATGCGTCATTTCATAGTCAAAGGTGTTCAGATGACTCGTTTCATTATTTAGCTATTTGCCCACTGGTCCTACATTCCTGGATGGGGGTTTCCAAGATTCTACTCGTCTAACACATTAGGGCGCTGTGCGGGGACGATTCTGCATCTGTGACCCATCACATGGATGACCTCATTCTGGACCCTCTGAGCACTGCTGTCACATTGTTAAAAAGTGAATAGAGGAAACCAGAGTGGAAACCATGGGAACCCTGAAGGACATATTGCTGGCGTTAGGACATCCTGCAGCCCTGCCCATCCCGGCCTCCTCTCACTTCATCCGATTTCCTTCACAGCGGGTTGCTGATTGGACTGGCACGAAGCAGGAAGTGCCGAAAGTTAGTCGGGGTCATTTGTTACCCCCTACAAGTTACTGGTGTTCATGGAGTCATCTTTAGACTTCCTCCATTTTTAGACTACCTCCTCCTCAAATACAAATATCGTTATCAGATGAAGGGGCAGAATTGTTTTTAGATGACTTCTATTCAATCTGAAATCAGTATTGATCAACTATATTTCCTGTGGTCCTGAGCGCTGGGTTGAAAGAATGGGACAACGGTTGCAAACAGCAACCGTTGTCCCCCCCCAGAGAGCAGATCCAGGCACCTCCAACTGGGAGGAGACCACGGAACTGACCCAGAATATACCCATCTGTCCTGGGCGTTTGGATCCTCTTGACAAGCAATTAATGAATAATTTATTGTCTTGTGTGTCTGTGTGTGTGTGTGTGTTTGTGTCTGTTCCCAGCTGTGTGTAGGCAGGGCTGTCACCAGGTCCATGGCTCCTGCACCGTACCAGGAGAATGCACGTGAGTGAATATTAATGAATAATAAGTAATTGAATATTCGGTTACTGAAGTTGTTAGATTGATACATGCAGCTTTTTCTACTGCCTGGAGGTCACAAAGACGAGTTGTGATAGGTTATTAACAAATGTATCAATTACGTGAGGAGTGTATCATGTGCAGTTTCCAACATGCCAGTGTTGCTGCCCTGGAGACTGTGAGAGATAAAGATGATCTCCAAAGTTCAGAGTGATAGAAAAGAAAATCACTGCAATCATACCCACGCCAAGTTTCACAATATTTAGTACTTTTACATACTTCTTCCTGCACTGTAAGTTACTTTGTCCAAATGTGTGTTTATTAAACTAAATACATGATAGTTTTTGTTCTTATATAACCCTGTGAATCTGTGACTTTCGGGCACAGATGCTCTCATTGTTTGGTCTCTTGTTCTTGTCTTCTGGTCCAGATGTCACTATGGCTGGCAGGGTCTTCTGTGTGACCAGTGTGTGACGTTCCCCGGCTGTGTGTACGGCAGCTGCAACGAGCCCTGGCAGTGTGTGTGTGATGTCAACTGGGGAGGCCTGCTGTGTGATAAAGGTCAGAAATGTGACGCGTTTACTGTGAAAGTAAAGAGGGAAGCACAGAAATCAATCAAACTACATATATGATAATAAGGATTATAAATAAAAAAAAAAAAAACTAAGTTCAGAGATACATTGGACATTCTGAGTCAAATTGTGTCTCTTAAAAGTCAACTAATCACTGAGCAAAATACTGAAATACTCACATACAGTTTAATCTGTGAATGTGTTGGTTAGCAACTATTGTATTGTTTACAGTTAATTACAATTCAAAGGTTTTTCATAAGTAACAAATAACACAAAGAGAGGTCACGCTAATAAAGGGCGGTGTCATTTGTGTAAAGATGAAAATGGCGTGTGTGTGTGTGTTTGTGCTAGAAGGAGGCAGAGACGGTGAGACAGTGTGTGTGTATGAGTGTGTCAGGTGTGAAGGTGTGTTTCCTCACACCCCTTCTTTGCATGGCGCTCTGATCTTCTCTAAAAGATAACACACACACACGTCTCCCTGAGGGCTTCTCCTCGCTTTAACTTTTCCCACCACTGTTGAAGCTGCACTTCCTCTGACATCGCCCCACTGTGACCACCACCCCCGCCCCACCCTCTGTCTGTCCCACTGTGGGAGCCAAAGCGGCACCCGTGGGACGGTGCATTGTGGGGAGGAAAGGCGATAGCCTTGGGTAAAGTGAATGTGAGCGGGGCCGGGCAGGGAGCAGCTCAGTGTGTCAAGAGCCCAGACAAAGACACTGAGAGCAACGAGCGGAGCGTCGGAAAATGAGCATTAATCAACTCTGTGTGTGTGTGTGTATGGGTCTGTGTGTGTGTGCGCGTGTGTGTGTGTGTGTGTGTGCGTCTGCGTGCGTGTGCGTGCGTGTGTGTGTGCAGGTGCATGCGTGGGTGTGTTCTTCACAGGCTGGCTGCTTGACTGAGGAAGTGTAAATATTGATCTGGACGGTTCACATGATCGATGTCAGGAATGTAAGACTTCATGGAATTAAGATCATTCAATAATTTTGTCAATTCAACAATGTTTCAATATTATGCCATCATCGGGATCGGCACAAGTAAATAATATATTTGATATAATTTAATCCAATATTATAGCTGTGGAGTTCACTGATAAGGGAGTCTGATCTCTCTCTCTCCCCCTCTCACTCTGTTTCTCTCTCTCTTCCCCCCCCCCCTCTCACTCTGATCCAAACTTCAGGTTGACCCTTTAGTAAACGTGAGGAAATGTTATCCGACTGATTCCCTCCTCTTAACACACACAGATTCTTATACACTAACCATGTGGTTGCAGCTGACCTGATATCAGCTTCCTTCACAGATCTCATCTCAGTCGATCCTGGTCACTGTAGTTTATTTAATCTTCCTCTTGTAGTGAGAAACACGATCCCTGTTGGATGTGCGACACAATGCGATGCGACCTGAGCCGAGCTTTGTGCGTCGGCTGAGGCATGGAGCTCCGAGGCTCCGGCGTTTGTGTTGTTATTTGTACGGAACACAGATCTCAAATATCTGACATTCTTTGTTCCGTATCCAATCACCACCACACCAGATTACAGCTCGGCCTTTAAAGTTCCTCTGCCTCTGCGTTTACTGAACACACACACACATTTTTTGATGGTGGGGGGCGGGGGGTGGGACTAGAGGACCCATAGGAAAGCCGCACAGACACAGGGCAGAAACAGGATTTGAACCTAAGACCTTCTGGCTGGGAGGCAACAACAGTACCTCCCTTGTTCCTCTGAGGGACTTTCTTATATATTTAATCATATTTGTGACAGTTTTAATGAGTGTGTCTGTGTGTGTGATGATTGTTTTGTGTGTGAATCATTGTAGTTGTGAGAATCTGTGTGTGTTTGCATATGTGTGTGTATATGTGTGTGTATATAATTTGCTCTTAAATGGAGTTGTGAGAGCGCCGCTGAGCTCCGTGAGACTTCCTGAGTCATTAAAGCCCAACTGACTCTCAAACCTGTGCGGTCATCTGTGTGTGTTTCTGCTGAGCCGTGTGACTTATCGTCCATGAACTGAATGTAAAATGTCTCTCTCTCTGTCTGTCTGTCTGTCTGTCTCTCTCTCTCTCTTAGATCTGAACTACTGTGGCACCCATCAGCCGTGCAAGAATGGCGGCACCTGCACCAACACGGAGCCCGACGAGTACAAGTGCGAGTGCCAGGAGGGTTTCAGAGGACGCACCTGTGACATCGGTGAGTCAGGACGCAGCGGGTTCACCTCAAAGGGCCCATATGTTAGCGAGTTAGCATAGCTCCCGTTGGTCTGTTGTGGGTGGGCGTCGGCGGTATGCAAATGACCCGCACCCGTTCACCATCCGCTCGCATGACTGTTCAGATGATCCCACATCCTCCCAAATCTGAAGGGAGTGAGATGTTAAACCCTCTTGGCGTCACAATTCAGTCATAATCGTACAACTTTCCATGCTCGCCCTCTCACCCATTCCCTCTCCTCTCTCCTCTTGTCGTTTTCCCACCGCCGTCCTCGCCACCATCAGTGGAGCATGCGTGTCTGTCGTCCCCCTGCATGAACGCAGCCACCTGTGCGGAAAACCCCACTGGCTTCAGCTGCATCTGTGCCAACGGCTGGACCGGACAAACCTGCGCCCAGGGTGAATACCACACACACACACACACACACACACACACACATGCACGCTAAGGCCTGGGCGGTGTGTGAGGTCTGTGATTTGTTGTTATCTGATTAAAGCCAGTGAGTGTTTTAATCAATTCAGCAGGATGCTAATTTAGCCTGAACACGGACGACAACAACAGCAATCAGTGATCTGCCTCACCCTCTCTCTAGCTGTGTGTGTGTGAGTGTGTGTGTGTGTGTATCAGGTCTAGAATGTGTTTGCATTGCCAACAAACTTATCAGTCTCACATGTAGCATTCCTTTCACGTAAATTCAGCAAATCTCAGCACAGAAAATTTATAATCCTGGAAGCAAATTTATCTGGACGATGTCACCTTCTCACTGTCGCCTCTCAGCACCGGCGTCAAATCCCTCGCCAGCCCTTTCAGTTCAGTTCCTTCCTCTGTTGAGTTTGCATGTGTCATCCCCCTGCCATTGCCCTTGAACAAGGCACTCGGCTGTAGAGCAGGAGTTAATCCCCACACCGCAGCTGTCCGCTTCTGATAGTTAATAAGGGTTAAATGCAAAAAACTATTTCCCTACAGGGATTAATAAAGGACAGGGACTCATCAAAACCACGGAGCGGATTTTACATCGTGGGAACAGATGAACTCATTCAAACGTCTCATTTCCTCTTTATGATTGTTTGGTGACATAACAAAGTGGGAACATAAAGCATCAGTTTCATGTTGTTCAGCTCCTTCATGGTCTGAAGTCTCTGTGGTTGTTTACTTAAAGAAACGACGTCAGTGAGTCCACGTCCATGTTTTGCAGCCGGAAATTAAAGGTCACAAATATGTTGGCGGTGTAACGAGCCGAGCTGTCACATAGAGAGACAGCAGTGTTATCGACCCTGCGGGGCAATTTGGGGTAAAGCCAGCAGTCGAACAAAAGGATAGAAATCAATGACATTTAAGGATAACAACGCATATTACACACAAATGTTATTTATAAAGGCAAAGGCGTTTCTTCGTCTGCTGGTTTTACAGCGTCTGTCAGTGGAAGATCACGTGGTCCGTCTGTGTCAAAGTGTGGGAGGTGAGGCGTAGTAGGTCTGTGCGTGTGTGTGTGCGTGTGCGTGTGCGTGTGTGTGTGTGTGTGTGTGTGTGTGTGTGCGTGTGTGTGTGTGTGTGCATATGTGGCCGTTGGTGTGTGTGTAAACATGCAGCGTTCCACATCCTCTACTTTGACCCCCTTCAGGATAAACGGCTGCAAGTTGGGCTTTGGCATGTAAACAAAGTGATCGTAGGGAGAGAGAGAGAGAGAATAAAGGAATAGTTCATACTTCCTCTCCAGTCGTTTATTGTTTGTTTCAGTCCGACTGACACAGAAAAGTGGCGGTTTATCTCCGTCTCTGTTTGGGTTGTGAAGCGTCTCAAGGGAACACACACACACAAACAGAGAGAGAAAGAGAGAGAGACAGGGGATTTTCTGTCTTGCAGGGAATGATGACCATCACCACAACACAGACTTGATTTATATATCTAAGTGATATTAATTAAAAGCTTCTTTGTTTGTTGTGAATCCTGGATTTGGGAGAAGCAGCTGGGATGTTGGTAGGGTCAGGAGGACGAGAGGACGGCTGCTGAGAAAGAGAGAGAGAGAGCAGAGAGCAAGCAGAGAGAATGAGAAGGCGAGAGAGAGAGAGAGAGAGAGAGAGAGAGAGAGAGAGAGAGTGACCACAGAGCTATGCATGGGAAAACCTTTGGTGGTAAATATGCTATGCATGTCTGCAAGTTATGCATGGTTAACCCCTAAACTGTCTCTCTCTCTCTCTCTCTCTCTCTCTCTCTCTCTCTCTCTTTTGCTTGCCCGCTCTCTCTGCATTTCTATCTGCATTTTCTCACATTCTCTCTCTTCTCCTCTTTCTATGTTTTTAATTCCTGTTCAGGGGAGTGGAACCTTTTCTATTTTACATAATCTTTTCCATAATGCTCATCTCTCTCTCTCTCTCTCTCTCTCTCTCTCTCTCTCTCTCTCTCTCTCTCTCTCTCTCTCTCTCTCTCTGTCTCTCACCCTCTCTCTCTCGCTTTATCGCTGTTTGCACGGGAACCCAGGCAGGAGAAAAGGGGAATAAAAACATCCGCATGTTCACATACCAGTGCAACAGTTGGGATCACACACAGGGATGCACCATCACACACATTGCACGCACGCACACACTCACACACACACACACACACATTATGTCTCGTTCATTTCGCCTCAATCATTCTGTGATTGTAAGGAAAAGCTGGGGGGTTGTGCTGTTTGCGTGCTGCTGCAGGTAGAAGCAGGCAGGTGGACATGGGACAGGTCAGATCCCATTGAATTCAACAACAAATCCAATTAATTATACTAGGAGAGAGGAGGGAGGGGAGGGAGACAGAAGAGGGAGGGAGGGAGTGAGGGAGGGTGGGGAGGAGGCAGAGCGAAAGGGAAACACACCTGATAGTCGTATATATCACTGTTTGCACAGGAAACCAGGCAGGAGAGAAGGGAATGACAACACACACTGCATACCAAAGCCACAGTTCAGATCTCACACACACACACAATGTTAGACCCGATGATACACGCACGCACGCGCGCACACATACACACACACACACACACACACACACACACACACACACACACACACACACACACACACACACCTGTTTGCCATTCATGCACTGAGTCATTTGCCATCACACAGGCCTGTAGGTTTATCTGCTGTATTTGCTCTTTGTCTCCCCCCAGTGGTGAAGCATTGTGATCGCAGCCCGTGTGGCCGCGGGGCGACGTGTCAGGAGGCTCCCGGTGGTGTCCGCTGTCTCTGCCCACCCGGGTGGACCGGACGGACGTGCCAGCTGGGTCAGTATGGTCGTTTTCACTCAGTGTGCAGCTCATGTTTTCATGCCACAAGTGAGCATAACAAACAAAACAAATGTAAACAAAGCAAGAAAACTGAAAGACAAAGAGGAAAACAAACCTTTGACTGTGTTTGCCTCATCGCAGCGTGGTGTAAACCCGAGCATGGTTGAAGTTTTGTGTGTTGAAGAGTGTGTGAGTGCGGAGCAGGACCCTCGAGGGCTCTGACGGCAGAGGAGAGGGATTATAAAGCAGCACTGAATGAACCAGGGGGAAGTTGTGTCAGTCAATTGTGTGTAATCCAAACCAGTGAGTGTATGTGTGTGTGTGGGTGTGTGGTGTCATCTATGGGAACAGCCTGGGGATTGGACCTCATGAATACTAGCAGGGCAACGCTGGGACATGTGCCAGCCAATGAAGGAGTGAAGATGATAGAAAGTGTAATTGCTTTTCGCAGTTTGCTCCTCGTCTGATGCTCCGCCTGTGGGGCCCTGTGAGCCCAAAATAAACAGTGTGTTTGTCCTGAGTGTGTATGTGAGAGTGTGTGACGCTGTGTGCCGTTGACCTGTGATGTGGAACTGTGGGGGATTATCAAGTGTCAGGGTGACGTATCACTGTAACACAGAGGCTGTCATCCTGAAATATGCCTCTCTTTGCACTCCAGGAGCCTTGAGCCTCTCTGTGTGTTTGTGTGTGTCTGTGTGTGTGTATACAGTGAGTGTGTGCGTGTGTGTGAACGCATCCAACCTAATTCCATACCTCATCCCTTTTGCTGTACTAACTTACACAGCATCCCTGTCAATATGACTGAATGCAGCCCAGAGAGCAGATTTCATTTGAGCTTTAAATCGCATCACACGATCGGAACGCAGCTTTGTGAGGCGTCTCAGATCGATCCAGGGTTCGGCTGTGATCGGTTCTTCCATTTGTAGGGATCTGTACTAAACACAGATATCAGCTCAAATGTCTCACTTGTCCTCCCCCTATGTCTTCAGACACCAACGAGTGTGAAACCAGCGTGTGTGTCCACAGTCGCTCCTGTCGAAACCTGATTGGTGGATACCTGTGCGACTGCCTTCCTGGATGGGCGGGGCCAAACTGTGACATCAGTGAGTATGATGCAGACACCCCAGCAAAGTTATTACGTCATCTTTCGGTTTCATTTTCTCTGATTTCATGCAATTTGCTAGTTTTTATATTTGGTATATTATTATATTATGACTATTTTAATATATTATTAAGAATTAAAGCAGAGAGGAGAGGAGAGGAGAGGAGAGGAGAGGAGAGGAGTTCAATGGAACACTCTGATATGTTACGGGCTTCAAATTCAAATCTGTCTCTTGTCACACGTGGATTTGTTTCTCTGTTCAAACTTTACATTTTGCCTTAAAGCTGCGAAACCTGCATCAATCCAGGTCAAACTGCCGTCACAGCTGTTTGTGTGTGTGTTTTGCTTTGTAGGGAACAGCAGCTGTCAGGGTGTGTGTGAGCACGGCGGGCTGTGTGAGGTGAGCGTCCTGCTGTGCAGACTTTACGTCTCATTTACATGTCAGCTTCTCTCTGCATATGTCTCACTGTCTCACTGTCTCACCCTCTGTCCCCCCCACCGCCACCGTCTTCCATCAGCCGCTTCGTCTCGTTCACAAGTCGCACAAAGCGTTACGAGCCTTTTGCAAACTCCTATAAAACTAATTTAGTTTCAGATAGCTAAACATGTCAGAAACTGTGTATTTACAACACAAACCACGCCAATCTCAACAAGGCGTCATGTGGTCCGTCGCGTGGAAACATTCTGATTGGTTGAATGTTTTGGCGGTACAGCGAGCAGACAACATGGAGCCACTGGGTGCTGCCTCAGTGCCACACATGCTGGCAGTCTGAAGGGTTTCCACACCTGGTGAACTCTTCCTCACACTGCAATTACGCAACATGACGTGTATATTCAGACGTTGGAATACAATGAGTTCTGTCCATAAGTCCATCTGCAGTAATGGCAGTATGGACAAACCACTGGAGTATTGATTTGGTATAGATGTAGTCACGGTGCTTCATATCACAATCACACACAACTTTGCTGTACTTGCACTGTCCCTCTTAGGACCTGGCCTCAGGATCCAGATGCTTG
Source organism: Genypterus blacodes (assembly GCF_046128005.1). NCBI lineage: Eukaryota > Metazoa > Chordata > Actinopteri > Ophidiiformes > Ophidiidae > Genypterus > Genypterus blacodes. The sequence continues at coordinate 9,338,612 of NW_027466817.1, forward strand.
TGCCAGCCTGGATTCTCTGGCAAATACTGCGAGAAATCCCCCAGGCCGTGTGACAGCGCCCCCTGTCTGCACGGAGGACAGTGCGCGGAGAAGGACGCCCGAACCGCCACCTGCGACTGTCCCGCCAGCTACACTGGATTGTTCTGCGAGGTCAGAGAACGGCATTGGAACCACGACATCATCTGTTAGCAGCCTTAATGATTGAAATCACTGATTTGTTGCTTTTGCTCTTTTTAGATGGCGGTTGATCCATGCAATCCCAACCCATGCCAGCAGGGGGTCGCCTGTCGCAGCGTTGAGGGTGAACACGTGTGCGTCTGCCCTGAGGGTCACTTTGGCAGTGAGTGCAGCGACTCCTGCGTCGGCCAAGACTGTCGAGGTGAGGGACGTGTGTGTGTGTGTTTGTGTGTGAGTGTGTGTCCCCCCATGATGCTTGTGTGACCTTGTGTTTAACCCCGTCTGCCTGCAGGCGCCTACACGACTCATGGGGGCGTGAGCTTCTACGTGGTGCTGGTGGGCGTGCTGGCGTTGGTGACGGTGTGCGGCTGCGCTGCCTGTGCCTTCATCCTGTCCCACCTGCACCAGAAGAGGAAAAAGCAGCAGGCCGTCCCGCAGGAGGAGGGCATCAACAACCAGAGGGAGTTTGTGAACCTCATCAGGAACGTGGACCGCCCGCCGCCCCTCCTGCCCCCAGGCATGCCGCACCCGGGGCTGCCCGCGCCCGTCTCACGCTGCTACGAAGAGATCGAACTGACCCTGCCGCCCTCCCCGGCCCCCTCACACTCCTCCCCGGCCCTCAAACCAGCCCACGCCCCCAAACTTGACATTTCAAATCGGGAGAGGGAGAAGCTGAACCGCATTCACTACTCAGACAACCAGGAGCTAGAGGTCTGACCTTTGATCTCAGAACTCTGGAGCTTCTGAGGAGTTTCCCTTCACGTCCTTTACGCTCTCCTGCTCACAGGGGCCCGACTGCAGCTTCTGCGGCTGCGTCACTCACGGACACCTTGCTGTGACCCCTGCTGTGACCTCTCCAGCTGACTGTGTGACCTTTGTGCAGCGGGAAGGCCATCAGAAGACACTTTAGGCAGCAAAGCAGATGTGACGTTGCCCGTAAAGCCGACCAGAAGATGGCAATCAAAAAATGAAACGCTGACTTGGGAGCGTCTGGTCTCCACTGCGTCTGTCTCTACGTCCCTCTGTCCTCACCACTTCATTCACTCAAGCAAGCTCTCGTTAGCTACTTCCTCTGATTTAGTGGGGTAATAAATCACGTAGGGTACCGACTCGTACCGACTCAGCTCAAGCTAATTGGCTGTTTCACACCAGGTCGCCTCTTTTTATAATTAAGTCCTTGTAATTCACATTGTGTGCGTCGTATAATAGACAACGTTTTCTCGACTTCGCGGACAAGTCGATCCAAGCCCGCAGTGGTGTCTGTTGTCATTACGTAGGGCAGGAACTGAGCAGGGTTTAGTCGGCCAATGGCAGCGCTTTGGAGGAAAGAAACAGGAAATAGAGACCAGGTGGGAGATTTGTGGGTTCAGGGTGACTCCATGGAAAGTTTCGCGTTCTGGTTCTGTTTTGTCTTTGCTGGTTCTTTAGCTCTGTGGCGTCGCGTCCTGTGTGCAGCCGGCGAAAAACGCTGCCACTCTGTGCCTGAGGCGTTTCCATGGGGACATTGAGGATCCTCTCAGCCTGTTCTCCAGTTGACGATGCCATGTGATTGGTTCTCAGATTCTTTCTCCAATTCTGTTTCAGGCCAGACTGATAGATGGAGTGATCAATGAATCAATGCTTATTTAATGCCCAATATGTGTGTGTGTGTGTGTGTGTGTAAAAGAGTGTATGAGAGTGTGTGTGGGAAAGAGGAAGAAAAGATTTTGAGTAAAGGAAGTGCAAGTTTTTAGTGAATTCTCTTGATCAAAAGGCAAATATGGCCAATGATTTAACAAAATGTAATGATTTTCGTTGTAAATTCATCTGAACACTTCATAAGGGTCCATCCAATGAGAAGCACAACCATCTACACGATGATACAACAGAGAAACAACCACGTTTGTCTTTCTGCCTTCTGGAAACTCATTCTGACACACTGTTGCCTGTATTTTCAGCGGTCAAAGATGTAGGATAGTTTCATACCTGTGTGTGTAACATAGCGTATGGTACATAAATATATTGTACATACCGATGCTCCTTTTGTACTGTGGTTTGGTCTGAGATCGTCTCTGTGTTTCTCACATCTCGCTTTCTATTTGGAGTAACCAGCACATGTGGACTTTGATGGACTGTAATAAAAGTGCATTTATCAACCCTGTAAGTGTGTGTGTGTGTGTGTGTGTGTGTCAGTGTGTGAGGTTACAGCAGTGACAGGTAACGGGCACATGAATATGACAAATGTGACCTTTGCCCTGTGCGAATGGCGGGCAGGCTGGAAAACAACACGGACTTCCTGTCGCCGCCCTGGTCAGGAGGAAATGTAGGAAGTTGTGTATAGACACACAGACACACACAGACACAATCGTACCCTCTCCACACCTGCTGTGCGCCCCAGGATGTGAGACCCCAGCCCGCAGCCTATTAGAAAGTTTACATTCATCTGAGAGGAAGTCCCCTCATCTCGATAGCTTTGCCTTCTACTGTCAGCCTCAGTCGCTGGTTGATGCAGCTCATGTTCGCGTGCTCACATGCAGACTTTGTTCCCTGCAGCTTTGATGCGGTGAACTCCAGGTCAAGGCCGAGCTCACCGGGGTCAGATTTGATGATCCTACCGCTTCCTCTTTCAGACAAACGTGAATGAATCTCACTCCGGTTTCTGCTCTGCTCTGTGCTGACAGTCAGAGGGGAGCAGCAGGATTTAATTAAAGCTAAAACAAACATTTGACCTGGCTTGGGGATTTTTCTGTCAGTGGAAAATAATTAATGGAAATCTGAGAATTGAGTGGATTGTGATGATTAAGAGGGAAAACCAAGCATCTGAAATCTTTCATTTCCACCACAATTCCATTTGATTATTTTTGATACATGGTGTGTATTCCTCCCCAAATAATTCATTATCATTATCAAAACGAATGTCTACAATTTTCAGATTTTAGATTGAGGCCCCTGAATCCTTAATTAATCCCAAACTACATTCACTGCAATTAAACCTTTAACTATTCATGGGTCTGATTGTTGTCGATATTCAGTCGATCCACGCTACCAAAATAAACTTACAATTTTAGGATAAAGTGAGTTGACGTTAACATTTATTTTGTTACAGCGACATCATGTGGCCACATTAAGTAAACAAATCCTACAACATTTACTGCACTACTGTGACGTTAAGAAGAAAAGACTGAAACATGGAAAGACCAAGTTATGGAACGATAATAAACAAGGTTACAAAATGTGATAAATAACACAGCAGCTTCAGTTGAACAAACAGACAAAAATATATGTGGACCATAAGGCAACACTTTACACTAAGTAAGTAAACACTGGAAATAAGCAAGACAACGTTTGTGTGAAATACATAATATTAAAACACATGAGAATAGGCACATTTATATCACTTTTTCTTTATTGTTTAAACGTGCAATACAGGTCTTGACCCCATGACTCCACAACAGGATACACATGTATTAAAAAAAAAGCTATTACTAAGTTCTTCAACTATAACGAAGGTCTCCTAGTGTTTCTGCGTGTTTTATATATACGGGTTAACGCGTGTATAGCGCCTCTACAGGCTGTACACGGTACCGCATGTCGGCAGTGTTAGTGAGAGTGTTTGGAGCCGCAGGTTGGAGGTGTGACAGCGCTCCTCCACCCTTAGCTGAGATACACAAATCCGATTGTGTTTGGGAGCTCACTAAACAGGTAAAAGGGGACATTTGGGTTCGTACGGAACCGAGAATTGGATTGTATACTGTGGTCTGTTGGTGTAGGTGAGGCCGCGCGCTGCACCGTGAGATGCTAGCTAAGGTAGGCTAGGCTAGGCTAGCTGTAATGTAGCAGAGGTTTGTCCTGCTGAGGCCCGCAAGTGAGCGAATTCCTCCAGCACACAACTTTAAATACACACGCCACACGCACGCGTTTCCGTTTGTAATATACTGTACAACCCAGGGAGACCGTGTAAATGAGGTATAAACACAAGTTAATTCATTCAGTTCCCGCTAATGGCTAAGCTGCAGTGTGGCCAGTTTGAGCCCAAATCTTTAGCCATTAGCTGCCATCAGTTAGCCGCTAATCGAACCCAGTAAGCCCAGTAAAGGTTGGAGTCCGTCCAAATGGTGAACATGAAGTAATGTAGGTGAGCTCGGCAGCTTAAATGTTCTGAGAAGGACAAGGTAGGATGCCAGTGTGTAAGAACATTTGAAAGAAAGTCGAGTGGCTGTATTATGGGACATGTTGGATAAGTATAAAATAGGTTTGAGTCTTACTTTGCTTGTTTTGCTGGACAAATTACTCCTATAAAGACAGTTTTTACTTGTAAGAGTGAATAAGAAACTATGAGTATTGTCATTTTCAATCGTTTGTAATGAGGCCAATGCAGTCAGGGTATAAGATGAAAACACAGGACAGGTACTCCAACTGGACTCATTTCATCACTTTGTTGTATGAAATAATATCAGTTATCTTTTCAGGGCGTGACAAGATAAAATACTATAATGAAGCCCAATAGCATCATTAGGTGTACATGTTTATATGTCACACGTTGGACTTCCACCTGGTTCCTCCTCCTCATCACTGTCTCTCCTCCCTGGTGCGTCTCTCCCCTTGTTGCCGCCCTGCAGCAGCCGTGCCCCGCCGCGCCCCCACCCCCAGCGGAGCCGTCATGTGGCAGGAGGCCCGCAAGCATGAGCGCAAGCTCCGTGGCATGATGGTAGACTACAAACGGCGAGGGGAACGCCGGAGAGAGTACTACGAGAAAATAGTAAGTGACACAGTCGCTGTGTATCGTACGCAGAGATTCCTTTCTCTGCTTTAGTGGTTCACTGAACTTCAGTCAGGATCACATATTTGAATTGTTTGTGAGGCCTGGAGGTGACATGGTTCCATTGTTTATCTCCACAGAAAAAAGATCCGGCTCAGTTTCTCCAGGTTCATGGCCGAGCCTACAAGATCCACCTGGATCCTGCTGTGGCTCTGGCTGCAGAGAGCCCCATCAACATGTAAGACAAGACACACACTCGCACACAAGTGCATGCACACACACGCACAGACACGCCGTACCTGATCATTTTGTCTGTTTCTCTCGCATCAGGATGCCATGGCAGGGAGATGCCAATAATATGATTGACAGGTTTGACGTGCGGGCTCACCTGGACTACATCCCCACCTACACCCCTCCTCTGCTCAGCACCACGTAAGTACAGAACAACCCAGAGCCTCTATAGCTCAGACGCTCTCTGGTGTGGATCCTGTTTTAATGTAGTTTAAAGTGATCTACAGATGGTTTAGAAAATGTAAAGATTCCAGGAAAACTACTGTCAAAGTAGATCACTAAAATTGCTGTTTGTAAGTTTGAAATATGAAGGTTTGTAGGCCTTTGATAGGACCGCTTCAGATTCCCCATGATACTTCAACTGCTCCAAGTTAGAAGTTAAACACACCCCAGTGAGAGCAAAATGTGTCACCTGGATCCTGTATGGTGGCGTTATGCTACAATGGCCTGCATGTACATATATCTCTAAACTTATGAGCTTTAAGAGGCTTGCAAGTGTTCATGGACCCATAAAGATCAATTTCATGGAGTATGGCTGTACTATGGACCCAGTAAACAAATATCAAATATGGCAAACTGCAATAAAGTCAATGATTTGGTTCTGATTCAATGTTCTGAAGGTATAAAAGCCTCCACAGTGCCAGTATAAAGCATTTTGGTACATAAACCAATCAACGTTTATGTCCTGCTGAAACATAATAGTAGGATAATTAAAGGGCTCATTGAGAACATAAAGCTGGCGTAATAGTCCCTATATTCCCTTGTATGCTGTGTTGCTGTAGAGTCGTGCCATAAACACTAAATTGTGTTGAACTGGAGTGTTGAGTGGAGTAAATAGTGTAATACGAGCTCCTTCTCTTTACGCTGTGCAGCACGCCCGATCAGGAGATGGAAGAGAGGAAATGTAATTATGAGCGCTACAGAGGCTTGGTGCAGAATGACTTTGCCAGCAGTGAGTATTTAAACACCAGCTCCACCCACACAAAGTACACGGCTGTTCCCTTCTCTCATACACACATTTTGAATATCCTTGTGTTCACTCTCCTGCTGTCGCGTCTCAGCTGGGTGTGTGTGTTTGTTGTTCATGTGGCCGTCGTGGTCTGTCGGCGCTCCCCCCCGGCGGGCGTGTTTAACTCCCCCTGCTGTCTCCCTGCAGTCTCTGAGGAGCAGTGTTTGTACCAGATCTACCTGGATGAACTCTACGGTGGCCTGCAGAAGCCAAATGAGGAGGAGAAGAAAAAGTAAGTCGCGCTTTTGAAACACAGCGTCCTTATTGTGTTGATTGCTTGTTTTTGAACACGTGTCTCTGATCATCAGGTGTTCAAATCTGTTCTCACCAACAAGAAAAGAGAAATGAACATGATCACAAAAACATATAACACATAAATCTGATGAAATAATGTCAAATACGTCCTCAGTATAACACTTTGGAGACATATTTGATATTTGATGTAGCCAGTGTGATGTGAATGAGTCGTTCATTACTATTGCAGATGAATTCTCGAAGATGCAGATTGTGATTGGTCTTGATTGATATTGCACATTGTTCACCCCCTTGAGGGCTGTGGGGTGGAAAGTAGTCCTGGTGAATTGTTCATAGAGGCAATGGCTTGTCGGGAAGAAACCGCTCGTGTGTCCTCTTCTGGCACTCGCTTAATCACCCGAGCAGAAGAATGACGCCTCTCTGTTTAGAGACACTGTGTGACAAAGCAAAGTTCGTTTAACCTCTTATAAAGAAGAACAGATGATTAAGCCAACTTCATTGTCTTCCCCGCTTGTTTTTGCGCAGGCTGGCGGAGAAGAAGGCCACCATCGGCTACACCTATGAAGACAGCACGGTGACGGAGCCCGAGCCCCTGTCTGACAAAGACGAAGACAACTCCGAGAACAGCGAGTCTGAAGAGGACGAAGGCATCCCAGACATCGGTGAGGAAGCGGCTTCAGAGCTCGAGAGATTTGTACATCAGGGAAAGAAAAAAAACAACCCAGGAATAAACAATGCAGCAAAATCCCTGATGTGATGTAACGTCGAGTGAGCGTTGTCAAGGGAACCCAGTGTGTGTTAGTGATGCAGGCTTCGCTTGTTTTCTATTTTACTGAAGATTATCACCTGGTACCAACCGATTAGTGCTGAGCGTGCATAGAGTAAATGACTGTAGATATTTGTTGGTGTTTAATTGCTTTGCGTCATTTCTGTTCTGTGTGTGTGTGCAGATGTGGAAGTCGACGTTGACGAGCTGAACAAGGAGCAGGTGTTGGATCTGAATAAAATGGCGACCCCGTACGGAATGGCTGAAGGAGACTTTGTTCGGTAAACTCTTCTGTCTCTCAGCACGTCCCACACACAGAGCTGCATGTAGACGCTACGCAAGTACGCACGCGTGTCCACAAACGGAAAAGGCACGGAAATCTGCCCTGCATGTGTACCGAGGAGGCTTGAAGAAAATCCATTTTGAAACATTCATCTCCTCATAAAATGCTTCCATGCTGTTTATGGATCAGTGTGGAAAAGCATAACATCGTGTGATTTTAATGAAGCTGTTAAAAAGTTCAGCGACAACAAGCTTTCCACAGAAATAACTCTCCCGTTTGTGTTTGCCAGGATGTTGAGGAAGGACAAGGAGGAAGTGGAGGCCATCAAACACGCCAAAGCCCTGGAGGCGGAGAAAGCCATGTACTCTGTAAGCGTGCGTGCGTGTGTGTGTGTGTGTGTGTGTGTGTGTGTGTGTGTGTGTGTGTGTGTGTGTGTGTGTGTGTGTGTGTGTGTGTGTGTGTGTGTGTGTGTGTGTGTGTGTGTGTGTGTGTGTGTGTGTGTGTGTGTGTGTGTGTGTGTGTGTGTGTGTGTGTGTGTCATCTCATATGATGGATAAGTGACGCACATTTGATGAATTCAGGGCCGCCGGTCTCGCCGACAAAGGAGAGAATTCCGAGAGAAGAGGCTGAAAGGGAGACAGATCAGTCCGCCCAGGTAACTCCACGTTTCTCTGCTGTCTAAATTTTCCAGAACTACTTTCCAGTCGGTTACGTCATACTACAGTACAATCTTAATATTCCTCTTTTTGGGTGTAAAAAAGTCTCTTGACTGACATTGGATCATCGTTAATTTCACACAGCAGACACACAAGCTCTCTGTGTCTGTCCGCCTCCAGGGCAGCAACACTGACATGTTGGAAACGGCGCACGATTGGGTTCAGTCATGATATCACTGATGTTGGCAAGCCAGCCAATCACAGATTGGACTAAGAAACATGAACAAACTGATCCTCTGGGTTAGAAGATATACACATAGTGAAAATAGCACGAGTGACTGATCATTATTAGTAATCAATAACAGTTTAATCACCTGAGACTGATGCTCGTTTGGAAATATCTGCGAATATTTGATTACTTAATATGCATCCAAAACACTTCTGGAGTTGTTTTAATCACCATGTTCATCGTATTTCCTCTATGTTTCAGTTATGCGAGGAGAGACAGCCCAACATACGATCCTTACAAAGGGTGAGCTCGCCGCGCTTTAGTTGCTCCATTTTCTTCTTCTGCTGTCCTGTTGTCCTCCCTCTGATCTGGATGTAACTTGTAACGGGCGATTTGTCTCTCCTCTCTCAGGCCGGAGTCAGAATCCAGCTCGGACTCCAGGTCCCGATCCAAGTCTCCGGGTCCGGAGAAGATCACCTTCATCACCAGCTTCGGAGGCAGCGACGACGAAGCCGCCGCAGCAGCACAGGCCGCCGCCGCAGCAGCAGCCGCCGCCGCCGCCGCCGCTCCTCACTCTGGCCACGCCCCCTCCAACTCGCAGCACCCCGCAGGTCATAGCAGGGGCTCCCGGTCGGTAACTTTCCCCTTCCTGGATTTTCATTGGTTGTTTTCGTTGTTTCCGTTGAAATGACCGCAGATGTTGCAGAAATGATACCGATTGATATTTGTGGTAGGTGGAGGTCGATCGCAGAAAACGTTTCAGATCACAAATGAGACCAATTGAACTGCATGGAGGAGATGATGTAATGTGTGTGAACGTGTGCTTTTATGCCTTGACACACATTTACCAGTTCAAAGTTGTGCATGGGGAATAGGACCGGTCCACGCGAAATACAGAATGTGAAGTTTCTTTCCATTTCTTAATTGTTGCCTCATTTTTGCAATTCCTAGTTTCTATATAACACAATAAGATGCAAGACCAACATGCAGAAGTATTCTAGAGTCGCCAGCTGCTCTGTTGGTGTCGTTATTAAGACTGTGTCTCTGTTTGTCCAGGAGACGGAGGTCATCATCCAGTCGCTCCCCTTCCTCTTCCTCCCGCTCCTCTTCCCGGTCTTCCTCTCGCTCCTCCTCCCGCTCGCGCCGAGCCCGGCGAGGACGAGGCGGAAGAGACGGGCGCCGCTCTCGAACCCCCTCGCGGTCGAGGCGGCGCTCCAGATCTCGCTCCCGGGGAAGAGCTGGGAACGGGGCGTCCGGATCCTGGAGGAGACGTGACCGGACGCGATCTCATTCCAACGACCGAGACCGCGACAGAGACCGCGACAGAGACCGCGACAGGGACAGGAGACGCTACTCGGCACGCAGACGGACAAGGTGGGGACAGTTTCTTATCCCCCCTGTTGCTCTGCTGTTGTTCATACGTGCACACGGCAGAGAACTTCACCAATCTTCACCATCCTGTTTCCCATCAGATCCCGTTCCAGCTCACGGCAGGATGGTTTGCGGCGGGGAGGTCGTAGTTCTGGAAGCACCCGGCGGGGAGACAGCGGCAGCCACAGCCCCTCCCGCTCGCCCAGGCACCTCACCCGCAGCCCCTCCCCTGCTCACAGAGGGGCCCAGCCCTCCAGCACCTCCCTGTCTGACAAGCTAAGAAAGTAAGAACAACAAAGCACAAAGAGCTTCACAAACACACGTAGGGGAGCACAAAGAGCTGTTATGGCCTCCACAGACACCAGGGAGCATAAATCTGAATCTTCACTGATCTGAATGAAACTCGTTCTCAGGTCATAATTGCTAAAGTCGATGTCGCGATTCAAAGCGAGCTACATTTCGGCTGAGTTATTAGTTCAGGTTTATTCATTAACACTATGACTTCACTGTTAACGGTTTATTGCATCACATTCTTTTGCCCTTTGTCCCCTGCGGCTTCCCTCTCCGGTCTCAGCTTGGCCTCCTCTGTATTATCATGAGAGAGGATGTGATTCGAGACTACAGCATGTTGCTCCAAATATTTCATCTTCCTGAGTTGAAATGCACATTACCATGTTTACTGTCTACTTACAGCTGCAGTTCAACCGTACGACCGCTAGGGGGCATAAAGACTTGAAACCTTTTTTTGCTGGTAGCTCAGTTTTCCTTTCATGAGTTGTTTAGAGTCCAGAGCAACAAAGTTACAACATGTAGCAAAGTCACGCAGCCTGGAGCAAAACGGGTGGATTGTTATTGTGTGTGTGTGTGTGTGTGTGTGTGTGTGTGTGTGTGTCTGTGTGTGTCTGTGTGTGTCTGTGTGTCTGTGTGTGTCTGTGAACTTCACCTTCACAGACAGGTTCAGACCAAACATCTCTATTTTGCATCCATCAGAATCCAGTCATTAATAAGAGGTTGATCTTGCATGGTGTTCCAGTGGAGGGAGAGTGTGTGGTTTAGTTTGTACGGAGCTTCTTTATATCCTGACTCACAGAAATGTAGGTTGTGTTTATTGCCTTCAAGTGTGAAAAACAGGTCAGCGTGTACATGTGACAAGACTACAAGGTAGCAGGATGACACACGTGACCATCTGTCCAAACTCTCTCTCTCTCTCTCTCTCTCTCTCTCTCCCCAGGCCTGATACTGCGGGCGGTAAAGAGACGGGAGCTGCCAAAGTCAGTAAGAATTTGCTCTCGCTGGGTTTCTTGCTAAAAGCCTACGCCTCCCTCATCCCTGACAGGCTGACATGGTTGTCCTCCAGACTGGGATGTGGAAGCCATTGTTGCCCACAGAGAATGAAATCATGATGTGATATTTCTTGTTTGTCTTTCTAAAGAGGATATGCACTGCTGTCGAAATTCCCGCCGGCACCGTTCACCATCTCCTCTGTGTTTATGTGCAGAAGATTGTGAACTTGCCAACACTGGCAAATGACTGAGTTAATGCTCTGCCTGGACGGATCTTATATTCTGGCCCTCTGTCAGGTTTATACCATGCTCTGTTAATTGGGCTTGCCTTAATTGGGCTTGGTGCATGCCTCTGCACACACACACACACACATATGTGTTAGAAGGAGCTACATAGCTTCATACCTGTTTTTACTGTCCTATGATGTCATAACCTGCAGTATATTGCATATCCACGGCCATGAGAGCAAAGGCAGCGCTGAACATGGCGTCCTTCTCTTATGTCCTGTTCCAAACACACTGCTGTATTAAGGGATAGGTTAAGAGTGGCAAACAGTGTGTTTTCTGTAGGAGGTCCGGCTGGGTGCGCCCACATCAGGGCTTGTTGTAACAAGCAGCAGGGCCTCTTCTGCCTTGAAACGCACAAGTGAAAACGCTGTACTGTCCCATGTAGAGCTGGACAGAATGAGTGATCTTCTGATTTTCAGCTCATTTATGTCTAAACTGGGTCGCTGACGTTGCTTTTTGGCCAGTGGCATCATTCTAAGGGTATTTTGCGTTCCTTCTCAGGCCTGCACTCAAACATGGATCCAGAAGGGTCCACACAAAGACCTGCAGACCTGCGAGGGAACCACAAACATCTACACAATGAGACAACCTACAGAGAAACAACCACAGAGACCAAATTCAAATGTAAATGAGCTGTAAATCATTGTTTCATTTTAGTTCATTCATTACATTTGCTGCCATATTGCTGTGGGACTAATGAATCTTTTCACGCAGAGTTCTTGTTGTTGTTGTAACCTGACTGGTTTGTTGTCCTGAGTCGGCTCCTCTGATCCTCACGTTCTCACGCAGCCTCTCTGTTAAACTCGCCTGCAGAGCTTTTGACCTGCAGTTTTTCTTGCCTGGCCAGGTTTGAGACGTGCGTGTCGGCAACAGAACGCCATCGTCCTCGCCTGAACCCTCTGACCCCCCCCCCAAAGATCACTGACACTGTGCTTACATGTAGATGTACTGGACACACATGTGGAGAGGCTAGGGTCACCTTACTGGATCCTGTCCTGCACAAGCACACAGTGTGCCTCTGTCCACACACACACACACACACACACACACTAAAATGCAGCCTGTTCAACCAGTAAGATTCCCATGTAGAGTATGTTGACTCTCAACAAACAGTACATGTCATTAAGTTGATGGTGCTACTGTCCATTGAGACATGTCATTGCTGTATGTGAGCACACGTACACACGCACACACACAAATTTTTTTTCTTAGTGTGTGAAGATGTGCTGATAAAGTTGTGTCACCTGCAGCCTAAGATGACGCCACAAGAGCGCCTGAAGCTTCGCATGCAGAAAGCGCTAAACAAGCAGTGTGAGTGCCGCGGCATACACGCACGCACGCACGCACGCACACACACGCATAATTAGAAGTGCAAATATGCTACGTACAGAATGAAATGATGTGTTTGCTTTCTGTAGCCAAGGCGGATAAGAGAGCAGCCCAGGTGAAGATCCAGGTACAGGAAGAGAAACGACAGGTGAGAGACAGACAGACAGTTAATTAAAGCTTCACTTGTTATTGTTGGTCTAAGTTGTAGTTTTAGTGAAGCTCATTTTAGAAGGCTTTGTTTATTTCCTCTTTGTTGTATGTTAACAGGAGCGGGAAGGAGAACTGCGAGCCATGGCACGCAAGATACGCATGAAGTAAGACTGTGTGTGTGTGTGTGTGTGTGTGTGTGTGTGTGTGTGTGTGTGTGTGTGTGTGTGTGTGTGTGTGTGTGTGTGTGTGTGTGTGTGTGTGTGTGTGTGTGTGTGTGTGTGTGTGTGTGTGTGTGTGTGTGTGTGTGTGTGTGTGTGTGTGTGTGTACAAGTGGACTGTTTGGTATCTGTGTGTGTGTTGCAACATTGTCTGACCCAACCCACTCTGCTGTCAGGGAGCGAGAGCGGCGTGAGAAAGAGAGGGACGAATGGGAGCGGCAGTACGGCCGGCAGAGCCACTCGCCCTCGCCCTCTCCCTCGCCGTCCAAACACGGTGAGTTCAGCTCTGTGCCGATCCGATGACGTCATCACCGCATTCCAGCCAACGTCGCCGAGCAAAGTATTCTATCAGTTTTATGGGTTTGTTTTTAACCGCGTCTCTTTTTTTGTCCTCTGTCCCTCAGGCCGAGACAGCAGCAACTCACACAGAAGGTATGTGAGACGCCGCAGCTTAGAGGAGGCAGAATGAAGCATAGGGGGTTTCACATGAGCGCACAAACGCCGTCTCACAGGCTCGACACGCTCTCTCAGTACATCCTTATGACTTTTACGCACTTAGACTCTAGACTAGTCCTATCAGACTCTTTCATCAAGGGACAGAATGCAGGCCAGAGGTGAGACGAACCAAACTCAACATTGAGGACAGTGTAAGGACAGTAACTATCCCCCTTCCAATCCATTCCTATTGCACCGTGCTACAGAGCCACTCGTGGGACAGTCTGGGTTATGGTCATTTCAGAGAACCCGGAAGTCCCCTTCATTTTTCAGTATTTATTTTCCTTGACTTTTCACTGTCGTTTATATTGTGAACCTTTCAAAGACTAATCCTCCTCCTCCTACTTGTTCTTCCTCACTTCTGTCCTCTCCCTTCTCGCAGGAGGTCACGCTCCCGATCGCGGAGTCCCCACTACAGATACTGAGAGGGCTGGCGTGGGAAAGGCTGGGGCCCACGACATCACCAACGCAATGCATCGCTCTCGCATACACGCAGTCCAGCAACGCGGGGCCGTGAGCTGCAGGGCCGTCAGCTGCAGCGCCGCACTGGGGCCGACCAAACTGTTAGAACAAACATCCTTTGTACCTGAAGAAGTCCAGAGCTCACTTAGGCCTCATCATACGCTTCCCATCTCTCATTTAACCCGTTAAGTTTCAGTTTTCTCTGCATGACCCTCTTCATCGCCTCGCAACGTAAAACTCACCTGGAGACTTTGTTCAGTGTGTAAAACGCAGCAATATGACTTTTGACCCTTCATCCTCCTCTTCATCCTCACCTCCTGCTTTTGTTTTCCTCTATCAGGAAGTGTCAAGCCCACAGTTGTTTTCAATCAATCCTCCTGTATGATGTGATGTACAGGATATTTCTACAAGACCGCAATCGGTGATAAAGGCCGATTTCCTAAATTGATAAGGATTATTGATCTGTTTTTATAGATTTTCCCTTCAGCTAATCAGTCGGTGGCAGAAAAAACCTTTTGTTCTCATTTGGTTTTGCAATGTTAAATGCAGAATTCCAAATAAAACTGATTTTGACTTGAAATGTTTTCCTTGGCTCATGATTCTTGGTCTCTGATGTTGTTGTCGTATCGTTGTGTAGATGTGTGTGTGTGTGCGCTTCTCTTGCAGCTCTCCGGTAATTTCTGACTGGCAGCTGTGACTCACCTGCAGGTTTACCTGGAACCTGTTGCGCATCAGATGAGATGTGTGTAAATTCCCTCCAGATGAGCTGATTTGAAGAGAGATGTTCTTACTCACTGTCACATCACTATGAATGACTTATGCCTCAGTTATTTTAGTTAAGCCTAATTAGAATATGAATAAAATGTGTATCCTTTTACACTTTTTGGATACAAATCTGTAGATCTCTCCATCTACTCACACTGGTACATATAATCCATAAATTATTATTATTTGCAGTCCATTTCGGGCATGTTTTGCACATTCTCACTATTCTACATTTGACTAAATATTTAATATTGTTTGCAATTATAGTTTGTGTGTGCGTGACTGTAACCTGTTTTTACTCGAACTAGTGAATCGGAAGTTTTGGAGGAGTTGAGTCCCCGTGTCTGTCACTAGATGGCGCCAGATGTCCCCGTTTTTCCACCGAGATGAAGATGAAACGCGGCGCTGTTTAAAGTTTTGTTGTCACATCGCAGGTGGACAAACGCTGCGGCGGCCAGAAAGCAGAAACGAGAGATTCCCGTTTGTTGTTTTTGTTTTGAGCTACTTCCTTCTTCCTCAACTCGCTCTGCAATTTCAAGAATGAAAACATGGAGAAATGAAGTTTGAAATCAAAGAGGGTTTTGTTTGTGTGATACATCGCAACGTTTTAGCGCCGCATCCAGGAGGGCGGGGTCAGGGTCGGCGGAGGCACCGGGGGCGGGCGGTGCCTCCTCTCGCCCCTGCCCCCTTTCCCCCTCCGCTGCGGGGAAGAAGCATGAACTTGAACACCGCCTTCACTGCTCAGCAGCGCGGCGCGGCTCCTCCTGACAGTGTCCGAGCTTAGAGGCATCGACCCCCCGCTGATCACCTCAACCGGCCTTACGGTCAACTCACCCACCCCAACAAGGAGCCCCGCGGACCTGGACCTGGGACCGGCTGCTGGACCTGGTTTTGCTTTGGTGCCCCGTAAAGGTGCCCAACGCGGAACGGAACTGCCGACGCGATGTCCAGGCGCAAACTTGGAAGCCGCCCGCAGCACCTGAGAGCAATTCAAGGTAAGAAGCGGACAGAAGCACCGGGCCGCCGCGTCCAGGAGACACTTTCACCTTGTTTATGTCTTTATTTACGTTATTGGTCAATTGAGGCACTGGCCAGTGATAAAAAAAAATCATTGTTATTTTGTTTGTAGCAAAAACAAATACATTAATTATTCAGTTAATTAACGATACCGGGCAGCTTGTTTAAGTCTCCAAACATGTAACTCTGATTTTATTGTATTATATTCAGTTGTAATGACTTCCCTAAAGACGCTGCTGCTCTGCCTGCTGCTCTGGCTGCAGTTGTTTGTTGGTGTAGAGGACCGACTGGTTTTTGTGAGGCTACAGGTCCGAACACGACGGTTAATATTTCGCAGCTCAGGCGTTGATCAAGTTTCCCGGTTGGTCTCCACCTCGTCGGGCCAGTTTCTCCCGAAACTGTGGGGCCTGTGCGGCGCGTCCAGCCGGCGGCCTCATGGGGCAGAGCAGCGACCTGCTCACTGAGAGAAAACAAACAACAAACACACACATCTGTCATGAATGCACTTCACCTGTTTCATTGCAGATGCTTTATTTAACTTTGGGACCACACGTGACAAAGTGTTTCGCAATAAACACAGATAGGAGTTAAAAATATAACATACACATTTATATATATACACACACACACACAGCATCAGTAAGAGTGTGTGAGTGTGAATCCTTCATCACTTTCAGATCACAAAGAAAAGGACTGGAAGAAAAGGGAAACAAAAGCCATTTGTTTTTTTACAGTTCTCTACTGGAGACCAATGGTGCGTGTCTGGTGTGACCACAGGCCCTATGTGTGTGAGTGTGTGTGTGTGTAACCGCGCCTTGCATGTCTGCACAAACAGCACAGGGCCTGAAACAGGAAAGGTGACATTTTTCTCTAACTACTGGCGAGATCCACCTTCACACTGTACTGTCTGTACCTGTCCTGTATGATCCTAGCCCGGGCAGGTGGATCCAGTCCAGGGATCAAGCTGCCGCCAGATTGAGCAACACAGTTGACTGACCCCTCCCCACCCTCCTCCCCCTCCCCCTCCCCCTCCTCCCCACCCTCCTCCTCTTCCTCTACCTGGCCTGAAGGTGGAGACGATCATAGAAAAGGCTAAAGTTTGCTCAAGCTCTAAGTGTTTGGTTTAACTCTCCTGCAGGCAGATTGTTCCCATCTGCATGCCCGCTGCTCCACACACACACACACACACACACACACACACACACACACACACACACACACACACACACACACACACACACACACACACACACACACACACACACACACACACACACAGCGGACCACACACTCTTTGTCAGCCTAACCCTAACCCTGAGCCTGATAAACTGTCTTTACGGGGATATCTGCCGTGACGTTTAGCGTTGAGGCCGCGCTTATCATCAGCACCTTCAGTCATTTTGCTCTTTTATTGCAATCCACTTCCTGTTGAGAAAGTGTGTGTGTGTGTGTGTGTGTGTGTGTGTGTGTGTGTGTGTGTGTGTGTGTGTGTGTGTGTGTGTGTGTGTGTGTGTGTGTGTGTGTGTGTGTGTGTGTGTGTGTGTGTGTGTGTGTGTGTGTGTGTGTGTGTGTGTGTGTGTGTGTGTGTGTGTGTGTGTGTGTGTGTGTGTGTGTGTGTGTGAGCGAGCAGGTGGCTGTAATATTGTACAAGAACAGAAAGTGTGTGTGGCTCGGAAAACAAAATTCCAAAGTCAAAGTTCTGACACACACACACAGTCTAAGAGGCTTTGAAATTCTTGTTACTACTCTCTGACTTTAAAAACATAAAAGTATGAAGTTTTATCTCAGACTCAATGATGATTCCAGGACTTTGTGCTCCGTTTGGTTCAAGTCTCTCGCTTCAACGTTTTCAAACCCATCATGGTCCTCCAGTCACTGATGAGGTTGCAGTTCCTCTTCAGACGATCAGCTTGGCTCCGTCTCGCCCTGCTGCCTCCCAGCCGCTTCACTGACAGGAAGTGGTCAGTATTGGCCTGGTTTCTCTCGAGCGAAGACATTCAACTGAAACGAGCGGCAGCAGCGTCCGTTGCTCCATTTCAGCCTGAGACGCTCAGTGATGATTAGTGTGTCAGTTTGGTTTGTAGTGGAGAGTTTGAGCTGCGATCGTGGTTGTTTGTCTGTAAGTTGTTGTTGGTCTCTAACAGGTCTGTAGGGACACTTGAACAGGTCTTGAATGGACCCTTATGGATCCACGTTAAAGCCTCTAAAAGCTCCTGTACATAAACGTAAAAGCTTAAATAGATGCAAATATGTTCATCTCTGACCCGGAAACCTCTGTGTGTATTGTGCTGTAAGAGAACCACGAACATCTACACACTGATACGCTGTACACAATCCTCCTGGTGAACTAGTTTAGACGTCATTTACGCTGTGAACTCGCCAAAACCGGTTTGCCATGTTGGGCGTCTAATCCAAACTCATTAATGAAGACGTGGCGACTGTGAGCTGCAGCTGTCTTGTCTCTGCCAGAGCTCTTTCTTTTAAATATTAAGGTGTTTCAAACTGTGCAACCCCCTAAGTGTACCGTGAGCTGATGGGTTCAGACCTCATGTGGATCAGAACCTGAGCTGAGTTGTGATGTTTTCTGATTTCCCATAATGCTTTTTTGGTTCCAGATGCTCCTGAGGCAGCGGATGGCACAAACCCATCTTCATCAGAGGAGCGGCCCACCCCTCCTCAGGTCAGGGCCCACGAAGGTCGCGACCTCCTGACCTGCGGCCAGTGCAGCCGGGCCTTCCCGCTGGCCCACATCCTGGCCTTCATCCAGCACAAGCAGGGTGGCTGCCGCTCCAGGATCCAAGCCCCCGACGCCAACGCCCCGCCCTCGCCTGCCAGCCGGGCGCAGCACAACATGGCCGGGTCCAAGCTGGGACCGGGCTTCATCGAGCTGAGGAGAGGGGGCGGAACCTGGGGGGAGGAGCCCAACGTGAGGGTGAAGGCGGAGCCAAGCAAAACAGGTGAAGAACGAGGCAGCTTGCTAATTAGTGACTCTGATTTTTAGCGTTGTGTTTCTCCCCCTCACACAAACAGACACACACACACACACACACACACACACACACACACACCTCTTCTTTTCACAATGCCCCCCACCCCCTCCCCCGTCCAGCTCATTAGCTAGCTGTTGCCATTAGCAGACCTGCGTGAGTTAGCGACGCACGGGCTAATTGCGTGGAAAGGTTAGGCGTCAGGAGCGATGCAGGGCCCTGAGGGTCCCCAGGGCTCCACGCTGAGCACCTGAGCTCCTCTGCATGTCCCCGGCTGTCAGTCTCTGAGGTGGAGTGTCCAGGTAAACACACTGCTGCCATTCACTCTGGACAACACACACACTCAGGCTCACACTCACTGACACACTCCAGTCGCTTCCTCTCGTGGGGAGCTGCTAAAAACAGTGCGGGAGGGTTTGTTTTTGTTTTCGCCAGTTTGCTGGTCAGACTGTGGGCGTGTCCCTCCTGCTGCCATGACAGCGACTCATGGAGGACCTTGCATCATGCGCCGCTCCTCCGCCGGCGCCCTCTGCTCTGCCCCGGGCCGAGGCCACCAGAGCTCCTGGGAATCTGCTCCCCACCACCGCCGTCTTCTCCTTCTTCTTCTTCTAATTCTTCTTCTTCATCCACACTGCAATCCTCCTCTCGTCCCTCTGTGTCCTTTCGTTGTCTTGCCTAAATCTCGGTCCCTGTTAAATGTGCAATGTCTTAAAATGCTGACAGGACAGCAAAAGGTGTTTTCCCTTCACACCTCCTCCACAGGTGTTGTTAACCCTTACATCATGCTTAGATGAAGGCCAAGACAAAAGCGGACATGTAAGAGATATGTGGCGTTCGCTTACCAAGTCATAATAATCTGATTGAATGGATCCTTGTTGTCTGTAGATGTTTGTGGTCCTCTTACAGGTCTGCAGGTCTTTGAATGGAGCTTTGGTTAAATGTAGTCAAATGGCTGCGGTATCACTTTAAAGATGTTGGTTTTGTGTCACGATGGGCACAAAACCAAAAATGACCACCGTGAATTTCCATTTAAAAAATCTCTTCATGTAGTAGAGAGTTTGTGGCTTTGGTGTTTCACATGTGAAGCTCAAACTGACTAAAATGGACGCAGCGTCTTGCTTCACTCGGTAGGTACGAGCGCCCCTGTGCTCATGTCGAAACTGTTTGTCACTCACACACACACGCACATGTACACACACACACACACGTTAGCAGTTCCTTCCTTCCGTTTGGACACACTTGTTTTTCACGTCTCACTCTTTCTGCCTCTCACACTCAGTCAGTCAGACGAACTTGACTTTGATGAGGTTTTAACACTAATGTGGCTGCGCTTGAGTTGTAAAGACGCTTTCTTCGACGTTTAGAAATTACGGTGTGTTTGTGGAAATGAGTTGGCTCGTGTGAGTTTTGTCTTCTGTGGTTTCCATTGTTAAACTGGGCCAAGCGGCACAGGAGAAGTATAGGAAGTTTAACTTGAGTGGCAGACGGTGTGTGTTTATGTGTTATGTGTGTGTTTTTAGTGATATATATGTGTGTTAAGTGTGTATTAAGTGTGACCGTGGGAGGTGAAACGGTTGGTCCTCGGCTTCGTGATGACTGAAAGTGAAAGGGCCGTTATCTCCTGTGGCGTCTGCAGTCATAGTAGAGGTTCATCATTACAGTACTGAAGCACTTTGAGACTTTGAATTTGGGGGACTTGCAGTTCTGGAGCAGTGGGTCGAGTCCATAAAGTCCAAACGTTGAGTCATTTAAGTCTCTATTTCTTTTACCCGAGTGCTTTTTCTAACCAGTTTAATTTTTGACTGAAGTGATTTTTGAATGAGGTCACTTTCGTCATTTGCGCCTCTCCTCCTTTGACTGGAGACGGATCGGCCGTCTATCAGTGGAGGAGGAGTGAGGCGGCGCGGGGCGAGCGAGGGGGCAGAGAGGGATGGATTACTGAGGAGCGCCGTGCATCTGTCTCATTCCTTTTTATTTATTCTCCTTGTTTGTTTCCCCCCCCCCTTCATCTCCAGCCCCCCCCCCCCCCCTCCCCCTCCCCTCCCACACACACACACACACTTCTTCCTCTTCTTCTTCTTCTCCTCCCCATCTTCAACACACTTTTGCCGTGCCCTCTTTCAGCTCCCATAGCCCCCCCCCCCCCTTCCCTCCCTCCTCCTCCTCCCCAGGGAGAGGAGATTCTGCCTGCTGCTCGTTAGCGCTCGCAGCCAATCTGCATTTTTAATTAGTAGTTATTGCTTCTGCTTAATATTCAAGTGCTACCCCGGGCCAAATGGGAATCCTCACACACACACACACACACACACACAGACACACACACACACACACACACACACACACACACACACACACACACACACACACACACACACACACACACACACACACACAAAAAGCCAGAGAGTGAGAGTGGAAGGGTAGAGCGAGAGAGAAACCGGCGGGGTATTGTGTTTCACTCCAGGACCCCAAGACAAAAGCCCCCCCGCCCCCCCACCCCCTGCCCGGCCCCCCCTCAGGGAAAGATTTGGAGGGTTTGGGGGGCTGAGCGGCGGTGGAGTTGGAGGATGGGTCTGGAGTACGATACCAAGGGGGTGACATATATTTGCGACCCCCCCCCACCCCCCACCACCACATTATCATCTTTTCAGCTTTTTCCTTTTATCTCTGAAGGTTTGACCCCCCTCTCCGTCTCTGCTCTCGCTCCTCGGCCCGGTTTGTTTATTTAAAAAAGAGAAAAGAAGAAGTAGTTTCTCGACTTCTCTGGGGGGGGTGTTTTTTTCCGTCCCTGGACGAGGGTAAAGGACTCAAACGCCTCTACGGACATGGAGGGAGAGAGAGGAGACAGAAACAGTTGCTCTATTTCTCCCTCCTCCTCCTCTTCCTTCCCCCCTCCAGTGAGATACAGAAGGATTTGACTTGAGGAAAGATGAAAGAGGCTTATACCACAGTCGGCTTTGAACCTCTCCGAAAAATAGAAGCAAAAAAAAGGAACAGTCCCCCCCTCCGGCCCCCCCGCTGCTTCGATTTGGGGATCTTCTCTCCGATTCTGATTTATGCAGAAAGACCTCATTTGTCAGGCAGGCTGAGTCAGTGGCTCATTTGCATAAAGCGTTCGTTTTCCACGTTCTGCTAATTAGCAATTTGCAGCTTAATTGGAGAGCGGCTCTCGGTGAGGAGACAAAGCTGTCCACGTATGAAAATGTCTCCAGATGTACGTCCTGTCTCGTGCGGCCTCGTCTCTCCTCTCTGCCGTCGTCTTCTTCTTCTTTTTCTTCCTGCCTCCATCTTTGAGTTTGTCACTTCGCTCCTTCGACGATCCGGCTGTCCATCAGTAAACGCCTCTAACACAAAAAACATATGGAGGTAAATGAACAAACCTCAGGAGGGGAAAGTCAAATAGAGAGAGAGATTGCCTCCTCCCTGTCCTCCAACGGCCAAGTGTGGAACAGCAGCCGAAGATGAGGAGGAGAAGAAACAGATGATAAAGAGATAGAAGAGAGTGAATAACAGGAAAACAATGTTATGATAGGAACGATTGACCACTATTACATTAATGATGCGATTACGGCACAGCCCTAACAGAAGTTAAAGAGACAGGGACAAATGCCTGACTACGCAACTCTCTCTCTGTGTGTCTCTCTCTCTCTTGCTCTGTTTCTCTGTGTCTCTCTGTGTGTCTCTCTTCTTTCAGTAAAACTTTTTAGCTTCCACTGAGAAAATAAAAGCAGTTGCCATGACTCTTTGCTAGCTTAGCAGCTGTGTTGCTACAGTATGCACATTATGCAGCAGAGATGAACCGACTAGCTAGCAACATGGTAACATTCTGTTTAGAGTCAAAATGCACATTTCCCTTAATTGTGAAATGAGTCGATGTGATGTCTTTGGGGAAGTTGACGTTGATGTCTCGTCACTTATCATGTCACCACTGAACATGAACACGAGGGGTGTGGTAACAATGCTAGTTTGTGGCTAGCTAGGAATACTGGCTACTTGAGGTGTAGTGATACAAAGTAGCTTGGAATTGGGCCATGGAACTGTTATGAATCCACTTGAATGATTAATCGAGACAGTTTGACTAAAAATGTTTGCTTATCTAAACTATGTGTGTGTGTCTGTGTTTGTTTTTCAGTGGCTGAGGAGCCTTCATACTTTACCTGCCAGCAGTGTGACAGTGTGTTTTCATCAGCGTGGGCTCTCCTGCAGCACGCTCAGCACTCACACTCCTTCAGCATCTACCAAGAGGATGAGGAGGATGAGGAAGATGCAGAAGGAGGGCGTAGAGGAGATGGAGGGTACAAACCTGCCACAGCCACTCTGGATCCACGCCAACTGAGCCAAGCGCTCGCCTCCGCCTTCCAGCCTTCTGCCGCCCGCCTCGCCCGCTCCCGCACCTCCACATCCTCCTCCACTAACCTGCAGCCTCTGAACTTCTCCGTGCGGCTGAGGGAGATCGCTGAGGGGAACACCAGCACCGCCACCGGCAGCTCTCCCGTAGGCCTGATGCTGTCGCCCGCCTCGTCCCCGCCAGCCGCTTCCCCCTTCCCTCAGACCGGATCCCTCCAGGGCGACTTCAGCTGCCAGCTGTGCGGCCATTCCTTCCAGTCGGTGCGCGGCCTCTCTGCTCACCGCAGGACTCACGCCTGTGAGCGGCCGTATCACTGCGGCGTGTGTGGTCAGGCCTTCGGCCAGAGCGGCCACCTGGCCCGACACATCAGGAGCCACCACAGCGCAGGCTTAATCGGTTACGAGTCGATCGAGACGGCCATGGTCGCGATGGAGGAGGAAGCAGCACAGAGGCCGAGGATGAGAGGGAGATATCCGACGCAGCCAGCTGGAATGATGGGAAAGGGGGTCGTCGGTGCGGGACCTGAAGTGAGACCCCAGATCCCCGCTGAGCTGGACCTGACCATGCCGAAGCACCTGGCCATGGGCTCGGGCCTGATGCTGCTGGCCTCTCAGGTCAGGCCGTCAGACAGGGAGCTGCTGAGGCTGTACCAGCAACAGAAAGACGGAGCAGACGGAGGCGAGGAGGAGGTGGAGGGACAGGTGGATCCCCAGCATGCCTCGCCCTGCGCCAGCCCCTCCGAAGGCTCACTGGAAAGCGGCGAGACGGGGGGCAGCGGCGAGAGCGGCATCGCTAGCGGCAACTGCACGCCCAAGCGACCAGAGCTGAGCGAAAGAGTGCGAGGAGTCGGCGAATGGGAGAACGAGTGGAGCTCAGCCAAAGTGAGTGATGCCGTGCAGGAGTGGCAGAGGGAGAATGAGCGGAGAGGCGGGAGCGTAGGAGGAGATGGAGGAGGAGGCGGCGGCGTCAGCGTCAGCAGTGGAGGAAACAATAACACCACCGTCACTTCAACTGGTAAGAAGAAGAAGGACGAGGCCTGCGAGTACTGCGGTAAACAGTTCCGTAACAGCAGCAACCTGACGGTGCATCGCCGCAGCCACACGGGCGAGCGGCCGTACCGCTGCGGCCTCTGCAACTACGCCTGCGCCCAGAGCTCCAAGTTAACGCGCCACATGAAGACGCACGGAGCCCAGGGAGTCAAAGCTCCATTTTTATGCCAGTTGTGTGCCGTGCCCTTCACCGTGTACGCCACACTGGAGAAGCACCTGAAGAAAGTTCACGGCCTGAGCCACGCCACCGTGGGCGCCTACGCTCAGGCCAGCGCTGCCGGGGCTCTGGCTGCTGTGAAAGCTGAAGAGGAAGCGGTGGTGGTGAAGATGGAGGAGGACGAGGCCAATTTGGATCAGATTGAAATGGAAGGCAAAGTTCAAGGCGATATGGCAAAAGGCATGGAGGGGGAGGAGGAGCTGAGCCATGCGGTGTACGGGGAGATCCCGCTCACGAGTCCCACCGCCAACGAACTCCCAGCTGAGACTTTGACCTCTGCACCATGAGGCCTGCTCACGATGACGACATGTAAAGACTCAAGAGAAATGCACACAATATCTTCCACCATTCGACAGTCAAAGTACACTGGAATCTCATTTAAAGAAGCAGCTGAAGCACTATAGAGCACACACACACACTCGCACACACACACCACACACCAGCACTAAGGTCCAACCGGCTGTGTTGTTAATAAGTGTATGCAAAGCTGCTGTGTGAAACTAAGTGCCTACTTTACACCACAGAACAAAACGAGGCCATGACATTCAGCAGGGAGATTACCACAACCCTTGAACAGGAAGTGAACTGCCACGGTCCACGCCAGCACAGGAAACTCATCACCGTGTTGCAGTGCAGAATGCAAAAGACGCACGATTTCATCTTCCTGTTGACCCACTGGACATTTGCCGTGAACATTTAATGTTCACATACACTTAAAAGCTTTGATGATGCTGCGATTACAGCAATAAAGTCGTGTTTCCCCTTTAATGTGCCACAATTCGGCACAAATCAACGTTTAGTTACTCAGAGTAGCAGGCCTGGTACGCCAAGTCCCCTAGATTCAGTGCATGTACACGGCGGCTTAAACGCATTTTTGCCTTTAATCGCAGTAAGGACAAAAACCGGGAGTGCATGTAAACACATACAGACTGTCAGCTCACACATTAGATTATATGACATAACAAAGCATAGCATAAGATTGGTGGGGCAGATGGGCGGCAGTCATATCACGCTGCTGAGCCGCCATTGGTTCCCTTTTAAAGAGCGAAGCTGCCGGGGGCTGAAACGAATCCGAACGCTGTCCGCCTGCAGTTTGTCAGTCTTCTTTTTTAAAGGCGCGCGGTTGTCACAACACTTTACACTTACCGTCATGTTTACAGGGCTCAGGGGGGCCGGGCCAGGCTGAGCGCCCCCTGACTTTGTGACAGTATGTATGGATGCTTATTTTCCTATTTTTTTATAAATGTGAATAAGGAGGCTTTGAAGTCTCACCTACTGATGTTTTCCACGGTTAGTTTCTATGCATATATATGTATATGTGTAAATATATATGACAAACGAAAAAAAACAGCCGCAGTTTGACTCACTGTACATGTGAGACGGGTGTGTGTGTTATTCCTCTCTGTTGTGATGGTAATTTCTCTTTTCCATTGTTTACATTTGTAAAGTGCCGGACTGTTTGAAGCTGGTGCATGTTCTGCAGCCATAGGAAATATTCCGCGCTGTTCCTATTGCCTGTGTTTGAATTTAGTCCTAATTTATGGATGCTGCATGATGGTGATTGTGTAACTGAAAAGTCTGTTAAACTGCTGAACTACAGGGTGGAGGAGAGGAGCCGCCAAGCGAGCACTTGTGTGTGTGTGCGTGGGTGTGTGACTTTGGCTTGAACCCGCTGTCCTGTGATCTTGTGTCCAAAGCGTGGCATAGCTCTCGGTAATCGCTGCGGCGTGCTTGTGACGTGTAGTCGTGTGTCAGAGGAAGGACGGTCTGAGCTCAGGAACACAAGATAAGCGTAGGGGAGCCGCCGCGTCATCTGGAAATCTGTCTGAACATAGAAATGTTACTGTCCAGCCCAAGGGCCACCAACTGTTTTGTAACTTTTCCTGATGACTTTGTAGTGCAGAGTCTGATTTCTTGTCAGGGAGACTCCATGTTTGGTCACTTCTTTGAGGAGCGAAGTGAATGAGGGGAGTGAATGTGAGTGTATCTGTTCAGGGACATTTTGTACATACTGTAGATTCAGATACTTGCTGTTGCTATCATTCCTGTTATTATTATTATTGTTGTCGTTGTTGTTGTGTTGACCTGCCTGTCTCTGCTCCCTCCTGCCCTCCACTTGTGAAGCTGTTCGCCTCTGCTGTCTTTGTAACCTCAACACCTTTTTTTTTGTTATCTACTTTGTCATGTGGAACCTCAATAAAGAGTTGAGGCAAAACATTTGGTCTGGTGTGTCTCTTGTGCCCGCCCGCTCCCTCTCACATGCATATTTATCTCTCAGTATGTCGGCCGCCTGCAGATTGGGTCCAACAACAAAGCTCTGGAAACTATTTTAAGTCTCTTCCTCACTCGGATGTCGTCTTTACATGCCGCGGCTCATTCCTCAGAGGACTACAGTCGGCGCTGATCTATTAATTTTTAATGTGAGTGTTTGGATTAGGGACCCTCGCTCCTTGTTTACATCCCTCTGATGTTGCCGCCTTTGTATAGAATTGCCAGAATTCCAATGTGTTTGCTCTCTCTGTAAGCGTGTCATAGTATATGTTTGAGCAGCAGTCAGTCATTCTGCGTGTGACGCATGTTATTTTGGCTTTATGCAAGTTGTGGGCGTTAATAGGACATGGCTGACTGCGATTTCTCAGGATATGAGATGTGGGGGTGTGGAGGGTGTGTGTGGGGGGGTGGAGGGTGGGCAGCAGCATGGTTATTGTTTGTGGGCATGTTAGGGGCAGAGCAGGGTGGGTGGGGGTGTCAAGGGGTTGGGATAATTGCTGACTCCATTTTAAAGGGATAAAAACCACTGCACCAGCATCCCTGGCCTAAGCCCCGCCCCCTCTAATGAAAACCAAGTTCTGCGATCCCTCTAGCTCATTAACAGCAGGTCTTTTAATGAGCTTTCAACAGGGTGGGGGCTTGGTGGATGAAAAGGGGGGGGCGGGGGGGTTATTGCACCAGATGCACACACGCCCACTCCGACCAATTACCATTGTGCTGTAGAGAATAAGGAGGAAGTGAAGACAGAAGCCATCGACCGGCCCCTCGGACCCTGATGACTCGGCTGGCGTGTTTCTCTGCACAAAGAGAGAGCGTGAGAGGAGGAGGAGGAGGAGGGAGGACAGGTAACATCCTCCATCACTCTCTCTGGAGTCCTGCTCCGGTAGCCGTGCCCTCCCTGACTGTTGGGCGCTACAGCTCGCGCCATTTGGTGCTCGCTCAGGCCCAATTATGTAAGGTAAGGTGATATGCAGCACAGTATTCTACAGCCAGTGGATATCTGTTCCCGTCCCCGAGTGCCCTTTGTCTTCCTGCCCCCTCCCTGCCCTCCACACCTCTCTTGTTTTTTAGTGTCTCTACCACATAGCACATTATAAGAAGGGTAAAATGTTCATTGTACCTAGATTGAGGCAATAAAAGGATTTGTTTTCTAATACCAGAGAAATACGCCTTAGTCTGACTGTGGATTATGTAAATATATTTGATGTGTGGAATATTTTTGATATTTCTAATGTAATGGGGAGGACAACTTTGCATTCAGTACACTGAAGGCTCGACAGACTGTCTCAGTAACGAGTGCATGTACAGGCAGTGTGTGTGAGAAGATGGGGCCCGAGCATTGACCCTTGAGGAACTCCAATTGATAATCAGTGTGATTTAGACTCCCCCCCCCCATCCCCATCATGGTGCTGAGAGGTGAGGACTAGAGGATGACGGAGGACACACTTGAATGTTGACGATGCAAAGAAACCTCTACAAATAATTTGTATATGAAAATAGTTATCGATGGACCTTTAAATGCGTCTCCAAAGAAGCGAGTGTACTTGGTCCGGCCGGTCCATCTGACAGCTCGGCCCTTAGGGGTGCTTATGGAGTGGTGCAGCAGACGTGAGCTCTTATCAATCTCAATCTTTTGGCAATAATGTTACTTCTTGTTTAAATTCAAAATGATTAACTACCAAAAAATCGCTCACAACAAAGGGAATGCAGGAGCTGTGCGTGCTTTCCTAAAGGGCAAGCCTGTGGCCATAAGAGGCTCTTACTTATGTATGAGAAGATTGTGCTTTATCATGTAAAAAGCCAATTAACTGGGGTTTTTAATTACATTTCTCATGGTATCCAGTGTGAAGCCGGGGCCTTTCTTCACAGCACTCACACGGCAGAGTGGGTACAAGCGCGGCAGAGGCCGAGGATTAAAGGGCCAATGGAGACGCGGATAACGAGAAAGAAAATGATGCATTCGGGAGCGATCAGACAAACCACAAGCCTCCCTCTGCTCTTTATCCTCACTCAGTTCCCACAATCTCCACCTTCTCTCACCCGTCCCTCCTCCCGCAGTGACCGCAGAGTGAAACCTGAACCCTGGAATTACACCGCTTCACCTCTCCGCCCCGGCCCTCCCACTCCTCTAACCCCTCGCAGTGAGAGTGTGAGGGGACGGGGCTAGAGGAGACATCCATCCGTCAATCCTCTGCTTCACTTTTGCCATTCAACACCTCCACATAATAAGAGAAGGGAAAGACAAGCAGAGTCTATTCTTCCAGGATGTATAATGTCACCGAGTGTCGCTCAGAGCACACTGGGGGGAAAGATGAGGCTGGAGGGCCTTTATGACACAAGATTGGGCGTGTGTTCTAAGCAAGAAAGAGCCTGAGTCCATTTTTGACTCAAGTCGAATGGCCAAATTCGACTTAAACACAAATACTTCAGTACAGTTGTGTTGTGTGCATGAAGTTATAAACATAAACAACACAAAAGACGAAAAAACAGGGACTGGCAGCAAAGCATATTTCAATATAAGGTGATTTTATTCAGATTATGGTTCATACATGACATTTGAAAACAATGATTTATAACATTAAAAAATAGTCAAATCCAGTTTTTATTGTGTATGTAAGCATACATGTGGGGGGCTGTGTGAGTGAGAGGAACTGGACAGGGGCAGAGGAGTTGTTGATGGCAGCATTTGTCTCATCTATCACAGTTAAAACATTTGTGCTGACATTAGAACTCCTCTTCGTTCAGCTGTGTTTATTCTGTTTGCTCTTGGTTCCTGGACCGCAGGTCAAGCCAACAGGATGAGCCTGTTTACCTGCGGATGTGCCCTATAAGTTATTAGCTTGTATTGGCCCCTGGGCATCAGCCTGCATGTAGAGACAGGACGGCTGGTGTGTCAGGAGGGGTTACTTCAGGGATTACTGAGCTTCTTACCAACGGACCTCTTGTGGGTCTAATTTGACAGAGATGGTGCCCACTGAAAACCCAAAACAACACACCTGTGCTCACACGCACACTGTTTCCCAGCAGAGAGGCGAGGTCCATAACAGGGCTGTGGGCTAAGTTACACCAGTCAGTGTGTATGCAGATTGACTTGTTAGAGCAATGAATTAGAGGCACTGGTGGCCTGATGCAGTACTGAAACACAGCGACAGAGCCTTCACTTGCTTCTTGTGGGGGAGGGGCTTCTTGTTCACTGCTTAATTTCACGCCGAGCCGCGTCGAATGTTAAAAGGACCGTGGCCTCCAACTTTGTGAGGAAAGACTTGATTTACACAAAAGTTGTATGTAAAAGGTTTTGCTGAATTTTGACTTCAAATGGTCCAGATTGAAAGTCCAGGCTGGAAAATATGGTATTGTGTTTGATGCGATTGAGTGACAGAATGAGGTCAGGAGGACAAGAATTATGAAGGATAGAGTTAAAGACAGAACAGCGCTCCTGAGATGAATTCTTGCTGTAAACAATGACAAAGGGCATTTTTTACTTTTTTTTTGCTGTTTATTGGTAATAATAATCTTTATTTGGAAATGAGACTAATTACAACGCACATCTGCTCTAGAACAAACGGCTGGATCACAAATACAACCAAACTACAAGCAGAGGAGGCGGAGGAGATAATCAGACAGCTGCCCGTTTTATTACAATCTGTTAATCAAATGTCTGTGACACACACACACACACACACACACACACACACACACACACACACACACACACACACACCTCTTCATTTTGCACCTGGTGACCCTCCTTGGGAACCTGACACACACTATTTTTCAGTTGCACAGGTAAATACACACACACACACACATACACACACACACAAAGGTCAGTTTCCTTACTTGCCTGGCCTGTACAAAAATGCCAGAAAACTGGATTTGACCCTCAATACTGCACCGCCCAGCCCCTCTCTACCTCCTCACACACACACACACACACACATACACACACACACACACACACACAAACATACATGTACACACACACACCTCTGCGGGTCAGAGGTGGCGGCAGGGTTGCACGCAGAGTAAGGTTAGAAGGTGGGAGTTTGGGCCGTGACAGGTGAAAATGCTTTCATGTTTGTTGGCTGCCCTGCAGGCCTGAGGGCAGGTGAGCTCCAACTGCTAACCGCCTCCACCAGAGCCTCCTCATGTATCAACCATACACTCTCAGCCTGTCATACACCGTATCTGGAGCACGCTCTGTTTCCCTCACACGAACACAAACATTATTTGTCTGTGCTGCAATTAAAGATATGAGTCAGATGTGAACTTCTATAGATATTTATATATATAAACGTCTACAGTATTAGTGCGGTAGGTTAAAGGTATGTGGTCACGTAGCCTGAACAACTACATGGAACACCTACGCAGCTATATTCACACAAAATGGGGAAAGAAGTAGGACATCTTGGCTCTCGAAGGAGTTTTCTGACCTGCATGGTTGAGAGGATCTGCTTGGTTGTAATCGTTCAGCGATCGGACAACACACACACGATAACAAAGAAATGAGAGAGGAAAATACAAACAGTGATATGATCCCTCTCATCTGACTTCTGTTTGCACATTCCTTCTAAGGTTTCTGTACATTGTGATGTAGCATATGTGACACTGCCTCCCAGTGGACACATCAATGCCTACACGAGTATAAAAGAGAAGCTCCAGGATAACAACCAAGACCTTTACATACCTGAATAAACTGACTTAATATTCATGATTCAAGAGTCAAGATATTTATTTTTACATCACATAATTCAAGAAGAAGAGAGTAAAAAGGTTTTGTTCGACCTTGATATTGCAGTACATACAAACATTAATAAAATAAGTGTAAATAAGCAATAATATTAAATTAATAAGATTGAATTCAACTAGGTTAAGCGCAATATAAAGTGTGTTAAGTGTAAAATGTATTTCTATGTAATAATAATCATGTAGGTTGTGAGTATACTTTGATTTATGATGACATTAATCTCATTACATGATCCTC
Source organism: Genypterus blacodes (assembly GCF_046128005.1). Classification (NCBI taxonomy): domain Eukaryota; kingdom Metazoa; phylum Chordata; class Actinopteri; order Ophidiiformes; family Ophidiidae; genus Genypterus; species Genypterus blacodes. The sequence goes on from NW_027466817.1 coordinate 9,370,250, forward strand.
AAGAAAGAACCTAATTAGAAAGTAACACAATGGAAATACTCCAACACTTAAGCACTGAGCAGCAGGTGTAGAGACAAAAATGAAGTGTAGCTAACAGTAGAAAGTAATTCCTTAAATATGTACAAATCCTACCAGAAATACGTCCTGTACAATGATAATACTGATGCCATATAAGACATAAAACCCACCTCAGTGGCTGGTGATGGTAGTATTATAGGGATTTGTTTTCACACTGGGGATGTAATTAACTTCCCCCTCTCCATCCTCTGACCCATCTAGGCTCATATGATGTGTGTGTGAGTGATGCAGCAGAAAACAGGTTGGGACAAAGCCGGTTAACCAGCGGGCAGAGAGAGAGGGACGCTGGGCTCCTTGTGTCGGGGTCGTGGGATCAGAGGAGGTCACGGAGGTGTGGGAGTGTCTGCTCAGCCCTCTGACCTTTGTCACTGAGGCGTCCTCTAATCCAGGCCTCAAAGACCAGACGGACATAATGGAGAGCCCATGAATGGAGTTAAATGGTGACCATTAGGTGGATCTGTGTCACCATTCTTCTTGTTTGTTTAGCCCCAGCCAGTCTTACGTTTTCAGTGTAATCAGGCATGTGATGGAGGAACGGCTTGAGATGCAGTGAGGGGGCCATGCGGTGAAGAAGCAGTGTGTTGGAGATAGATCCCCCCCTCTCCGGAATGAATGAATGAATGAATGACACCGGCACAAGGAGGGAGACCGGGGGAGGTAATTGGATGTCCACTCCAGACAGTAGACTGAGTTCACAAGTGGCCTACTCAGGAGGCCAAAGCACCCCCACCAAAAACAACTGCAGGCTGATAATCCCATATGTGTGGACAGCTGATCTGTCTCACCCTGTGATGAGGATGCAAGCCTGCGCTCTGCTGAGGGCCTCAGGGATCCACTTTGGCTCCTATTCTCTTTTCCCTCTGGATGCTTCCTCTGGACCTAATGATTTGGCGTCGTGCATCTTTCATCATCATTTATGCAGGCGACTCTCAGATGTATCTTCTGATAAAACCTACTGACCTCAGCGGGCTGTAAATCTCCACAGGAATGCTTGAAAGGTGGAACATATTGCATTGTGTCATTTTAGTTAGTTAGTATTAGTTTCTATTGCTTGCTCTACAAATACAGTTACATAATAATATTACAATATGGGCCTTCTACACTTTATATGCTGCAGGATGTGGTTTGTGTGTGTGTGTGTGTGTGTGTGTGTGCGTGTGTGTGTGTGTGTGTGTGCAGGCTATACTGTTTGTACTGTTTGTAACTACAGATGTTCCTACATACAGGTGCTTGTGTGTATAGAGCATATACATGTACACACACATCCAACAGTAGGTAAGGTGTAAATGTGTGTGATAATGTTGTACATCAAAACTATGTTGTTGCTGTCACATGGGCCACTGTGTGAGTATGAATCTGTTTTGTAAGCAGGTACATTTGAGGAAAAAAGACAATGAGGTCACACAAGAGAATTCATATGTTTTTATTTTCTGTATTTGTCTTCATGTTACATTCATACTTGCTTCTCCTCACACAGGCAGTGGGAGGGCACTTATCTGCCATCAGCTGGAGAATACTGCCACCTAGTGTCAGTCTGCACACAACTTCACTTTTACTTTTATGAAAATGTGTGTGTTAACACTAAATTCAGGAATATATATGTACAAGCATTTATATTTTATTTGGAATTTAAACAGTCACCCTTCTTTCCAGTCTCACTGTGCTGAGGAGCTTCCTGTTCCAGCTGATCATCCCTGTGAACAGCTGTATCAAAGCACACCTGAGGTTCATTCACTTGAGTGGATCTGATTTTGGAGGCCACGTGTGTCACCTGACAGTCGACACTGCAAAGTCAGAGTAACAAAGAAAATCATGAGGTCATTGCAGCACAGATGTCAAAGATTCGGGTCCAGAGGAGCTCAGTCGATCTCTCAACGCCCCCAACTCCTCCAAGAACTGTCAGCCCAAACAAACTGAACATACGTAGGCCCTGAAGAACTCAGGTGGAGGTGAGACCTGTCGCAGAGCCATTAGAGTAGAGAGGTGGAGTGAAAACTACTCCTTGCTTTTTCCAAAAGGCATCTAAACATAAAGCGATTTTTTTGGACTGAATTTCTGTTTGGGTAATAGCAAACAATTTGAGTCATTTGGTTGCTGATGTGATCTTAGAGACTTGTTGAGGCGTCAGAGGAGTGACCTATTGTGTTTCTATCTGGGCCGCTCCTCAATCTCCAAAACATGTGGAAAGAATTAACAGAAAGCACAGGCCAGGGGACACTTTGTTCTGGCCTAGATGTAGCTTACAGACAGGACAGACTGGTCAGAGACTGGCTGTATGTCCTCATGTGCCCCCATTGTGCTGAACAGTATCATAGAGGGAACCTGACCTCATGATTTGAAGACAAAGTGGTGTAGTGTGTAGGAGACATTAGGGGCTGGAACTCATATCGTATTTAAGGTGAAATCTGTGATGTAATGGTTAACAAAGAGTTCAGTCGACATCAAACTAATGTAGCACTCAATGTAGGATTACAACCTTCTGTTACCATCAAACTATAGACCCATCTTTCAATACAGAGACTAAGGGGCTGAATAATTATGACATTGGCATTTTTTGGTGCTGTTAAATGTTCAAATCACAGCTGACTTTTATCAACACAAAACAAAACCACAAGAAACCAAATAGGACATCGATGATTCCTTTTTTTGTTGCAAATGGTGCAAAAGGAGGCGCAACATCTGGCTCATGCCTGGGGCCCCACAATCCTGAGAGCCACCTCTGACAGCATGCAGTTATGTTTGTTTATGATTTTGTTTCTACCTTCCTCCAATGGCGTACACACACACACACACACACACACACACACACACACACACACACACACACACACACACACACACACACACACACACACAGTCCTAATAAGTGGCTGAGTCAGCACAGCAGAGTTGAGGGATGTTGCATGAGGAGGTTCAAAGCACCGGGTCATTACAGCGCTCCACGGCCCCCGGCGCTCTGCATACCTTTCCGGGCTGGGCCAGTCTCTGAGCAGCACATGTGATGGGTGTGTGTGAGTGTACTCTCACTGCATTTAAAGGGCGGCTGCTCTCTCTCTCTCTCAAACACACACACACACCTCCGTCCCTCTGCTCTGCGAGTTTCCGGTTGATCTTCTCGGACAGCATGGAGGCGACTCTCGGGTCCATCGGGAACCCGGTGAAGTTTAAGCAGCAGGACTTCCAGGCTCTGCTGAAGAAGAGCCTGCAGGCCGGGGAGCTGTTCACTGACCCCACCTTCCCCGCGGAGCAGCGATCCATCGGCCTGCCAGAGGACCCCGACCCCAAAAACGCCATCGAGTGGCTGCGACCCAAGGTAGACCCCAACCGGTGTGTGTGTGTGTGTGTGTGTGTGTTTATTATTAAATGTGTGTGTAATTTATTGTTTTGAGCCTGAGTGTTTCCAAAATAGAAGAAATACTGCCAAATGTTCTGTGTTTCTGTGTTTGTGCATCTACAAGTGTATTATTTTTGCACGTGGATACTGTTACCGGGGTTTTAGCAATATAATTGGTAGTTAGTACATTAAATCACATTAGTACATTCCATTTTGAGCAGTGAGGCCAATGTTGTTATTTGTGAGTGTGTCCAGGTGTGTAGAGCTGTGAGTGACACCTGACCTGCCGCAAGAAAAAAACCAAACAGAAGAACTACAATAATGTTGTTAAGAAAATTACCTTTCAACATCATTATTCACTTTTTCTTCAATAATCACAATGTAGATGTAGAAGAATGACACCTTCACACACACACACACACACACACACACACACACACACCCTGATACCCTCAATACATTTTAATGGTCAATTTAATCAATCTTATCTGTCTAATCTCTTTTGTTTTGAGATCCCTGATGTAATTAGTTTATTTGTATGTTACATTATGTTATGTTTGTCTCATTGTGTAGATGTGTGTGGTTCTCGTACAGGTCTGTGGCTCTTTGAATGGACCTTTATGTGTTCATGTTGTTATTTGTGGCTATTTAGTTCAATACTTCCCACAGCACAATGACCTCTGCTGACCTTCTCTTTTGTGTCCCCGTCCTCCTCTCTGTGTACCTGAAGGACATCAGTAAGGACGCTGTGTTTGTGGAGGGAACGACCGGGACCACCGATATCTGCCAGGGCCAACTGGGTGAGGACACACATACCCCCCCCCCCCTCCCCAAAACGAACTGAGATGCTTTATGAAATAATTGAAAGCTCTGTTATTTAGATTGAGTTCAGTCTGTGGGATTCTGTGGTCCATTAAACTGAAGCGACTCCATACCAGCATGTCTGCACCAGATGCTTTAAATGCACAGCAGGGGGGCGGGGGCATTAAAACCCAAACCAGTGGGGGATCAGCATGGGGTCCAAACTCTGCTGTAACTGTGTTCTTCAGTCTGGTTCCCATTAGGGTAGAATTGAACGATTGTGTTGTTCTGGGCTGTTTATCACGACAAGCCCCCCCTCTTGTGCCTGTGCTGGTGATCAATGCACCCACCCCCTCCGACCCACTCCCACCCTCCATCTGTCTTGGTTAGATGTTTTTGTAAAAACAACATTCCAGGAACATTTTTCACAATTTCAACAGAAACTAACAAACACTAAAACACCTTCAAAGAATGAACATGCAACAGATGTTTGTGGTGGAAGAGGTGTGTGTGTGTGTGTGTGTGTGTGTGTGTGTGTGTGTGTGTGTGTGTGTGTGTGTGTGTGTGTGTGTGTGTGTGTGTGTGTGTGTGTGTGTGTGTGTGTGTGTGTGTGTGTGTGTGTGTGTGTGTGTGTGTGTGTGTGTGTGCAACCCAAAACAGGCTTCAAATATGCCTTCAAATCATGGAATAGAATATAGGGGCGATGTAACAGAGGCTTCCAAATTTCCAATTGTCTTGGAAACATGTGTAACAAATCAAATCATTTGTATACAAATTCCCTCTGCTTTTCACTGGACAGCCCATAATGTCTGATGTTCCTGTTTCTGTCATCTCCCAGGTAACTGCTGGCTGCTGGCGGCTCTGTCCTGTCTCACCATGCACCCCCAGCTCTTTGAGAAGGTGGTGCCCCCCAAGCAGAACCTGTCTGACTCCTACGCTGGGCTCTTCCATTTCAAGGTGAGTACACACAAATTAGATTTACAACACAACACCTCTGAATACAACCCTACACACACACACACACTTTACAAATTTGAAAGGATCACTTTTTGGCATGTGGCTGTAGAGAGATATGACCTTACTTCCTGTTGCTGCCTAAGTTGGGAGTGTTAGTTTGGCTCCGGTTGTGTAGTTGTGCATCCTTGCTGATGGGTCAAACTCAGAGGATGGACACTCAAAGGATGCAGCAAATATGAAAATAAATCATTCTGAACTATCGGCTCAAGGCTGAACGCTCGTCTGCAGAGCTAGAAGCCACGGTGACATCACAGAGGTCAGTTTAGCACAAAGTACAAACATTCCATCTGCTTCACTTTGACTCTTTCGTGTTCCTGAATCTCTCAGATCCAACAGGTATCAACTCATCCTGCCGTGAACAAACAAACCCTTATATCCCTCAGCTGAAATGATTTAGCTAAGCTATCACATTATCAGGTTGTCAGCTTTATAAAATCTTTCATGTGTGTGTGTATAAAATAGTTCATTCCACTGCCTTTGTTCAGTAATTATCCCCTGCAGATTCGGACCCGTCCAAGCTGTTCAGGAGAATTTAACATGACATAACATGCAGTGTGTGTGTGTGTGTGTGTGTGTGTGTGTGTGTGTGTGTGTGCTTGACAGCTGTCAGGGTAAAGGGAGAGCAGCACAGACATGTAGGCATACATTCACAAACATTCCGTATTCCCTTAGCTGCAGCAGGGCCAGTGCAGGCCTGCCCTTGGTCTCTGTGTGCATGTGTGTGTGTGCACTATACACTCGTAGTCATGGCCAGTAACTGATGTGTAAGGTTGTGTAAGAAACATGATGTTTTACGGTTTTGTTTTTCCAGATCTGAGCGGCAATTTTGTCTCCAGCTGAAAAGCCTGCGAGCAATTATTAATAATCTGACACATAATCTAACCTTGTAAGGATTGTAATACGATGTTTCTGTTATGAAATCTCCTGGCTCAGTAAACGTGAGGCGTCTCGTCCTCTCCCTGTCTCCTCTCTGCACAGTTCTGGCAGTATGGTGAGTGGGTTGAAGTGGTTGTGGATGACAGGCTGCCAGTGCGCCAAGGCCATCTGCTCTTCAGCTACTCTCACACCCGCAACGAGTACTGGAGCGCCCTGGTGGAGAAGGCCTACGCCAAGTCAGTAACCACTACCAGCATATGTTCCTGTGCTGTAATGTCTGCACTCACACACACATCGCCCCAACCACATTACCAGGAGGAGCAGAACTCACCTCCCATCTACTCAAATCTTCCATTACAAATAAACTCTCAGGCCCAAACCGTTCAATGCTTCTATACTGGTTCAGTTAATTCTCTGAAACATAATTTTTGGGATTTTAGTGTCTTTTATTTATTTCATATTAGATGTCTGAAAATGTGAAAAGTCTAAAGTTGAGTCTTCAGTTTTGGCCCTGTTGTCCTGTTTTTAGTCCTAAAGAAGTCTTAGATTGCTTGTGGACAAATGTAATGCATGCCATTATTGTGGATTTATAGAAATTGTGTTTGCCTTTTTAATTTAGTTAATTATTGCTTTCCAGACAAACTTTACCGATTTGGTAGAAAATACACGTTTTTTGAGAGCTATCAAGTCTTTTTCGAGTCCAAGTTTGATTCATGTTCAAGTGAATAATGTTTGTGAAAGATCTATGGCCGTGGAAAAGCAAAATTCACTCAATATTTCAAAAAGCAGAAAACAATTGGAAATGATCAAGTGAAGTCCCTGCACCTCCAACGTTTAGAACATTACTCGGGCAAATGTACTGACAGTTACTTTCCTCCTCTGTCTCTCACATGCAGGCTGACTGGATCCTATGGAAGCCTGAAGGGCGGGAACATCTCAGAGGGAATGGAGGATTTCACAGGAGGCATCGCGTACTCGCTGCCCGTCCCCTCCCGCACCACCCGAGTCCTCTGGAGGTCTCTGACAGCGGCGCTGAGCCGGGGCAGCCTGCTGAGCAGCTTCATACAGGTACACCAGCTCCACTCATACATATATATGCTCTACATTCATATACTGTATACTGGGTTTCTTGTTTATGTGTTCTAAAGGTGTTTATTCATATTTACTGAATACAGAGACACACTTTGACACATGTGAGGTCGTCTCTCTTCTCACAGGCCAGCAGCTACCTTGAAGTTGGTAAAGTGACAGCAGACGGGCTGATTAAGGGCCACGCCTACGCCATCACTGACACCGACACGGTCTGTAACACACAACAGCAGCACTCTAATGGGAACTGCTGTGTTTGATTATCACTGAATGTACTCTATAAGATTGATGTCTTATATTTCAAGAAATTGAGAAATTGTCCAATATCGGTCCCATTAAGTGCGTCATCTAAATCTGTCCAGTGCTTATTGAGAAATAGTGAACAAACAAACACACGCTGATAAAAAACAAACTCCTCCTCAGCAGGGAATAGAAAACATTGGAATCAATCGTCTTTTTTGTACGTCATCATCATCGTTTCTGTTTTTACTTCAGATCAAAAAGGCATCAGCAGAGACTTTGGTGTACAAGCTGAGGAACCCCTGGGGCTTTGTTGAGTACACTGGACCCTGGAGTGACAAGTGAGGAGACTCTGTGTGTGTGTGTGTGTGTGTGTGTGTGTGTGTGTGTGTGTGTGTGTGTGTGTGTGTGTGTGTGTGTGTGTGTGTGTGTGTGTGTGTGTGTGTGTGTGTGTGTGTGTGTGTGTGTGTATGTTTTGTGGGGCAGACTCAACCTTTTCATTTGATTGTATTCACACCCCTCACTGTTTGTATCACAATGCTGAGATCCACTGAATCAATGTCACACACTCTTACTGGCTTCTGTGTTTGTAAAGGATTTTAACAAAACACAACGTGACAGACTTGTTGACAGTAAAAGATGTTTCTCATCAAGTGTCTTCTTCTGTCAGAATGTACACAGCTCCATGTTTACACTCTCTAATAATAACCTGTGTGTGTGTGTGTGTGTGTGTGTGTGTGTGTGTGTGTGCTGTACAGATCAGTAAGATGTTGTTTTTCCTTTTGTCTACAGGAGTTCAGACTGGGATGATGTGGAACAGGCGGAGAAGCAAAGGATCGACCTGAAAAAGAAAGAAGACGGAGAGTTCTGGTACATAACACAAACTGGTTGACTCCTGCCGTTGCCTTTAAGCAAGGCACTAGGCTGCCGATTAACAAAGTGTCACTTCACCTCCATTAGGATCGGTGCGGAGGACTTCAGCAGGCTCTTTGGCATTGTGGAGCTGTGCAGTGTGAATCCAGACAGCATGGAGGACTCCACATCCACCTGGACCATCAGTGAATACGAGGGCCTCTGGGCAAAAGGAAGCTCTGCTGGTGGCAGCCGCAAATACAAGCGTAGGTTCGCGTGTTGATTATTGAACCGACGAGCCTGTTTTTCTTGTTTAAGCAACGACTGTTTGCTCACATTGGACTTTATTGCAGGATCGTTCTGGAAGAATCCCCAGTTTGAGCTGAATCTCACAGAGCAGGATCAGCCTCAGGTATTGTTAACTTGTCTTTACTTGATTAGTAAAATACAGTTCAAACAGGACTGAAATAGGAGCAGGCTAATGACTGGAGTCAGACAAGCAGTGACTAATCTGGAAATCCAGCAAACAAGTCCAAAAAGAAAGAATGTGTGTATTTAGATAGATATAGTAGATAGATAGATGACACAAAGACTCAGGATGTGTCTGATGAAATGAGACACACCCTGGTACATAAACTATAAGCAGATGAGGTAATCAGATATGGGAGGGAAAAGCTGATGGTATAAGCTTGTGGACTGGAGGAGCAAAGCAGACGGTGAAAGGAGAAGGATGTTAGTGGAGGCTTGACAGATGATGAGCAAATAGAAAAAAAATCAGGATGTCACCCTGACACAGGCAGATGAAGATGATGACGATGAGGAGGAGGACAGTGAGGAGGAGGCGATGACCCCAGAGGAGAAGAAAATAGCAGAGAAACAGAGGCAGAAAGCCAAAGAGTGCACAGTGTTGGTGGAGCTCCTGCAGAAGGACAGAAGGAAACGGACCAAAGTTCACTTCCGCTACATCGCCTTCCACATCTACAAGGTGAGACAGAAACCACACGTCTGTCTCATGGATCCAGGATTTGGAGTTTCGGCACTATTATTCTTGTTACAACCGAATTTCTAAATCTCTCTTTCCGTCTCATCTGCAGGTTCCGGCTGAGGTGAGTCCGTCTGGACCTGCTCATTATCTAAATGGAATCATGTCTTTGAATGATAGTGATGGACTCAGTAATAATACTTACAACCAGTCTGAGCTTTGCATCCCTGTGTCTGTAGCTCAAGGGTTTGTGTCTGACCCAAGACTTCTTCAAGAAAAACCGTCCTGTGGGTCGCTCTGGGAAGTATCAGGGTGTGAGGTAAAGTAGCCGCCATGAGGGAAGATCACGTCCCATTGAGGGTTTTTGTCGTTTTCCTCACTGTGTTTGTGCTTTCTCGGTCCTGCAGGGGTGTGTGGAGGAGAGTGCGTCTGGATCCTGGCAACTACGTCATCGTGGCCTCCACCTTTCGCCCCAACCAGCCTGGAGAGTTCTTCCTCCGGATCTTCTCCAAGACCGGAAACACTCTAGGGTAGGAGGAGTTATGGAGGGAGTGGAGTTATGATCTATGAACGCTGATGTGGGAGGAGCCTGTTAAACTGAATCCGTCTCCAGATAGAGGATTTCTTCAAGTTTTATCTGATGTGTGTGTTCCAGGCGTCAGGATTTCACCTGCTCTTCTGGCTTCCTCACGGTAAGTTCACTGACCTCATCGACGCGCTTTACATCTTTACACCAAACAACAGCAGTGACCCAGAAACGTGTGTGTGTGTGTGTGTGTGTGTGTGTGTGTGTGTGACAGGTAATGGCGACGCCTGTCTCCTCAGAGGATCAGATGAGAGTTCAGCAGCTGTTTGACGAGAATGCAGGAGCCGTGAGTATCGTTGCTGTTTCGCTTGCATTTTGCAAGTGTCACAAAACTTATAACTTAAAAAAAGAAGTATCTTTTAACTCCACACGCTTCATTTTGCACCATTGTTCTACTGTCAATTAAAAGAATGTTGTTGTCAATTAAAAGAATGTTCACGTTCTTTTGTCCTGGTGTTGCTTTGAGAGTTTCTTGTGGCTTGGTTCCCATGGTAACCACTGTCTTCTGTGCTGTCTCCCTGGCAGGATGACAGACTGGACGCCAAGGAGCTCATGAAGCTGCTCAACACAGGTAAGACACTCCAGTGTTTCATCTTTCTGCTTCACTCCCATCAAGTGACTCGGTGCTCAGTTGAATGCTGCAGTACTTAGAGTCTCCACTAGATGGGAGGAGAGCAGTAACATGTGCCCTGCAGGTCAGCAGTCTAGACAGATGGAGTAACTTCAGCTCCATTAAGTAATTACACCAACTAAACGTGACCTCACCTTCACTTCTCCAGAGCCTGTCTGATCTTTCCTCTGTCCTCTGTCTCCACATGTCCATCTGTGTCTGTCTGAATCACAGTTCTGGAGACAGATTACCACCTGCCGCTGGAGACGTGCAGACAGCTCATATTCGGAGAGGAAGTATCCTTTTGTCTTCCCTGCAGGCTTTAACATTACTAACTCGCTCTTCACTGCCGGCGTCTCTTCTTTTGTACGTGGCCTCGCTGACGAAGAGGTTGAATCCCCCCTCCTCTTCTGGCTGAGTCATCCTCCCCCCCACTGTCCACCCTCACTCTGCTTCCTCATAACTTCATATCAACTTCAGCCGCGTCCTTAACTCCCTGCCCTCAGACTAAAGGTCGCTCCAGCCTCAACCGGGGACAAACAGAAACCCTGCTGTCCAGTCTGCGCAGTCTACAGGTGTGTGTGTGTGTGTGTGTGTGTGTGTGTGTGTGTGTGTGTGTGTGTGTGTGTGTGTGTGTGTGTGTGTGTGTGTGTGTGTGTGTGTGTGTGTGTGTGTGTGTGTGTGTGTGTGTGTGTGTGTGTGTGTGTGTGTCTTATCATTGCAGTTCTGATGTTGCTTTTCTCTCTCAGTCCATCTTTTTCAAGTTTGATGAGGACTCCTCAGGGACCATGAGCCCCTTTGAACTCAGTTCGGCTCTGCTTGCTGTTGGTAGGTTCTCTCTCTCTCCCTCTCTCTCTCTCTTTCACACACACACACACACACACAGACCCACACACAACTGATGTTTAGCTTCTCACTTTCTTTCACGCCTCTGTTTCACAGGAATGCAGTGTGATAACAAGGTAGTTGACTTGCTGTACGAGCGGTTTGGATCTGGAGAGCTCCACGTTCCCTTCCATGGCTTTGTTTCCTGTGTCACCAGGCTGCGCAAGCTTTTTGGTAACACACACACACACACACACACACGCACACACACACACACACACACACACACACACACACATTTCCAAAACCTTTATATGCATTTAAAATAACACAAGTACACAAATATTGAGCGACGAAGACAACGTTTTAATTACATGTAGTACCAAAGAATGGCCCCTTTTCCAAATAAAGCGTCTGCCCATAACGACCTTGGCAGAGGCGTCACTCTGAGCTCCAGCAGTCCAATAAGCTGCAAGCTCCCACTGCCATTTTGTGAACAGCCAAAGGTAAACATCAGCAACCTGCAAGAACATGATGCCTCAATACTTCAGTGCTTTCACTAAAAAGAATCGAAAGCTACAGTACAGCCTACTTAAAGGATTGACACGACACACACACACACCCCCACACACACTGTATCAATGTTAGTATTCGTAAATATCTAGACTCTGGATGTGGCCTTGGTTACTTAAAATAAGTCTGTTAGGTGGTTGTTGGGCCTCATATTTGATGATTGCCGTCATGACTGAAAACTGTCCCTTTGTCTCCGCTGGGACGCTGACCATGTCCCCGTCCCGTCTCCTCCTCAGCGCTGTATGAATCAGAGACCAGCCAGGATGTGAAGGACAAAGGGATCAATTCTGTGAGTGTCTGTGTGTTTTTGTTCAATGGTTGCGTGTTGTGTTCCTGCAGCAGTTTGAGGTTTGACTCGTCTCCTCTCTGCTGCTCTTCCACAGTGGCTGCTTCAGTTTCTGCCTGTCTGAGGATTCGACGGACGTCATGGCGCCGTCTCTCCTCCGTTCACATATTGATATTGCTCAAAACTCATTCTAACTTTTTAGGAATGTGCTGAATCCTCACTGTGGTTTTGTGCTTTTCTGACATGTTTTTATTCTGGCTTTGTCTCATATATCAGTGGTTATATAACAGAGATGCACTGGGTTTTATGCATAGATGAAAACAGAAGATATGTACTTCCTAATTCATTTTTAATGAAATAAAACACAAAGTACAGCATGTAAAGAAATCACTGAAGCATCCTAAGTTCACTCATCTGTGCACAAACACTCACACACTCAAACACTCACACACACAGTAAGTATTGCCTGTCCCACTGAGGGTGTGAGGGTGATGTCTCAGCTGCTACACGCACCGTCTCTATTCTTATCACGCTGACGCCACGTACAGCGTCAACATCGCCCCCTCCTCCACTACGTTCCCTCACTCCCTCCATCCATCCCGCACTCCCTCTCTCCCTGCTGTTATCTCTAGTAACTAGTCTGAGTCTCACAATCTGCCTCCTCCTCCGCCTCCTCCCTGTTACACACTGGCTACGCTGTCACACACACACAAAAACACACACAGGTACACACACACAAACCAACATGCATGTGAGCAAGCAAGCAAATGTCCTTTCTAAATGTCTCTATTAATAGAATCTTTGCTCACACACCACTTCCTGTTCATCGTTAGGTGACTACACACAGGTTGCCCTCGGCAACCGTCCTTCTACCTTGGGATAAAGAGAGGGGAGAGAGAGTAAAGGCAGAGAGATGGAATGTGTTGATGGCAAGAGATCCACAGAGTGGGATCAGTAAATTCCTCTCCATGACCTTCTTTACCTCCTTCATTCCCTCATTTCCTCTCTCTCATCCTCCTGCCTGAGCTCCGCAGGAGGATGAGACCTCAGGAATCTGTGACCTCAGTGAGCAGAATGTGTTTACTCTCATTCTGCTCACTGTGGGGGGGAGAGGGCAGTGTGTGTACACCGGCTAAAATAAACGAGCCATAGCAATACTTAAGTACTCGACTCACTGATATCACTATTGGATATCTTTATATTGTGGTATGAGTGTACAGGAGCAGAGAGCAGCTCGGTTCACTGGTCACTGCTCAGTGTCTGTGTGTGAGAAACAGGCAGATGGATCTGGTCCTTGTTGCTGCACTAGCACCTCCCTCTGATTGTCCAGGCTGCCTGCAGGGCTCGGTGTGTTTGTGAGGTTGCTGGAGTCCATTGTGTGTGTATTCAGGCCTGATTGAGTGCTGACTCCCATCCTTGCGCGCCACGTGTCGAGCAATGAACACTGCAAAGATTCTCAGCTCTGCTCAACCCCTGCCTTGACCCCTCCGCCAATGACCTTTCAACCAATCGGAGACGAGCTTTGTGTGCCAAGGCCAGAGAGTTGTACAACGCAAAACAAAGAAAATGGTCATGTTGGGGTGCGGCCACCAGAGGGACGAGGCGCCTGTGACGGGGTCAAGAGGTCATATTGGTGACAGTCCCACCTGAGCTCCAGGAGAGTAAATGTTCTTTTAATGGCTCAGTGTTTACACTCACAGACAGAACTTCATGGGCATCTCAATTCTACCCCGATCATTGAACTGATCAGAGCAGTAAGTCATTGATCTAAATGTTACAAACCAAGCTAAGGACATCGTGAATCCAAAGCGAGCTGTGTGTCATTCATTCATTCACACTGAATCATTCAAATTACAAGTTCCTTCAGTTTATTGCATTGCAGTCGGCGATGCCAAGGACGTCTCACAGAGGGACACCAGATGTCCCCCAGCGAGTCCTTTGTTTTCATCAGCAGCTTTCGCACTCTGTCCTAGCTCCTCGGTGCCAACAGGGGGCGAGAGAGAGCTGCTTCTTCTTGTTGTATTTGATTTAATTATAGATTTGTATTATTATATTGTTGTTTGATGAATAGGCTAAATATAAGAAACTGGCATCTGCTTGTTTGTCTTTGGTCTGTTGAGGAACAGGCACAAACACAAAAATTATATGAATTGATTGTTTCCATGTTTATGATAGTATGTAATACATCAAACTCTCTGTAGCTTAGGTACAGAAGAAAGAAATACAAAATAAATACACTCTAGAAACAATATATCCTATATGTACTGTTTATTGTTTCTTGTATTTATTTTGTATTTCTTTCTACGGTGACGACTGAATTTCTCATCCGTAAAATCAATAATAGTCCTATCCTATCCAGTCAGTTCAATAGTAACGGCTGGAGTCTCTGTACGGCCGTCCAGTGCCGCCTGCTGCCCCGGCCCCTGAGTTTGGCAGCGGGCGGCCAGCAAGAGCAATTTGCACCTGCTTGAGAAGTAATTACCACATGAGAGTTTTCACACTCCAAACCAACACGGGACAAAGGCCTCGCTTCACTGTTTGCTGTCTTTGTGTCGTACGTCCTTGGTTATACATTATCTGAGGGGCAAATTCTTCAGTAAAGGCAAGATTTTGCCCTTTGACCCTGGTCATATCTGATACAACCCTGCTCTTTAGTGCCCCAACAGGGTTTCTGTCTCACTATTTTGATGTCTGTAGTCTTTTTACTCTGAGATAATGGTGAAGGAATGCCAGTGTAGGAGTCTAGTGCTGGATTGTTCCGGAGGACAGACTTTTGCTGGGTTCAGGGTTAAGTTATATGTTGGTGGAGCTAATTTTTTGAAGATCTGGCCTGAAATCCAACAGTACAGATCAGAGCAGAGGAGCTCAAGCTCTGCCAGCCGGCCGAGTGAGACACAGTGTGCGTGTGATTTGAGCTGTAATCTGCTTCTCCTCCTCCATTCTCTGATCTTCCTCCTCATCTCTGTTGATTCGTTCCCACTGACAGCAGCTGTGCTCATCCCTCCACCTGCTCTTTTGCTCGTCTCTCATCTCGACGCTCTCACCCCCCCCCCCCCCTCCTTCCCCCAGCTGTCCTGTGGGATGTGATGATGCTCTTGACAGGCTTTGGCGTCTGTTCTTGGAGGTGCTGGTATTTTTGTGCCACGGCGGCGGGGGCAGCCACAGGAATAGCAACCTGGAGTTGTAGAGTATATGGTGTGGGGGCGGGACCAGAGGAAGGCTGGGATGCTTTTTTAAATAACCCATTGTATAGACACACAGGAGGGAGACCAGGGACGATTGCGTAAATTGGCTCCCTCACTGCAAATTTAGCCCAGGCTTGCTCACGCATACATTTGATGAGCAGCACCATCTCAGTCGTCAGAGCTCGGGTATTTAAAGACGCATGTGTGAGCTGGCATGGGACGTAGGGTGTATTAATTGTACGTGTTTATTTACGAGACGAGGAGACTGTTGGCTGATAATTCGAGCTGGAAAGAGCACAATTTACATCTCCTGCGCCTCTCCCCCGTCAATCTGTTTTCCTTTCTCGCTTGTTTTTTTTTTCTCACACAGTCTAAATGCCAGTTTGATAACGGTGGTGAACAAGTGCGGAAACCGTCACTAGGACAAATAGTATTCTGATGCAACTGCAGCCAAACGTTGACATTGTAAAGTAATGCGTTGGCTTACCAGGGTGTAGTTTGACAAACACTTCACCAGAGGCCCTCAACTTCATTTTCTTTGTTCTTGGCTTGTTCCAAATGTTCCTTTGGCCATATTCCCAGCTGCGCTCGCTGCCTGACCACTGTATATTTCCTGTACCATACGTTACATCGGCAGTGTTCTCACCTGAAATGAACCCGAGGCAGACGAGGATCACCATTTTTAGCAACGTCGGTGAGCTTCATGTGTGACACAGAGGATTGATTACACCAGATCAGTTCTGTACCATGAAATCTTCATGATGAGACCAAGAAACATTTATATTTGGTGAATTTGCGGAGGAAATACAAATGGCTCTATGTGTCTTTTCACAGACGGACTGCTGCAAGGCGTTTCTCGGTTTCATCATGAAAATATAGAATTGGAATAAATCTTGGAAATCTGTGTTATGGCGCCATGTTAGTTCAGGCTTGTCAAAAAGATCCAGAAGATAGAAAAGTTGCAATTCGAGATCGCTGATTTGAACTGTGATCATTCCTCTGTCATAGTTTCTTTGGAGGATGTGGCTTGAGAGGGGTTGATGCGTAACATGGGTGTTTGTTGGGTGGTTGAGTTGCTGACTCACTCCGAGGGAAGGTGGGAGCACCGACGACCAAACAGGTGTTCACGTGTGAGGAGCACACACTGCACGCTGAGGCATTACGGGGAGTGACTGAGGCAGCAGGGAAGAGAGAGGATGAGGAGGAGCCTGGGGGAGAGGGGTGAAGAGTGAGGCGGTGTGTGGGCACAGAAGGCCGGCGAGGTGAGGGGATGACGGTGGACGCATGCAGGCCCGTGCACCGCTGACGTGTGCAGCGTGCATACAGACCTTCCTGCTGCCCCCAGATCTTTTCTTTTCCCTCTTCCTCACCCACTCGCTCCCTTTATTCCTGCCGCTTACTGTTCCCTGAAAAAATAGGGCAGCACTTATGTAAGGACAGAAGAAGAGTGGGGAGTGGTGGGGGGGGAGAACGCCTGAAACAAAGCGTGCTTGACAGGAAGGAAACAGAGAACGAGAAGGGGCAATAATGAACACGTGATCCTTAGTGATCCTTATCTAACTGTTATTGCTATAATTGCCCTATTATTTTGCTATTAAACTGAAACCCTGAGGTGGAGACGGGGGTGAAGCAGCAGCTTTGGATCCTAAATTCATTTCCAAAAAACTCTGAAACTGCTCCTAAATCCTGATCCACTCCTCCTGCATTCATTATTGATAATACTTTACTAATAGAATATGATTATCCCTTATGAGTATCTCTTTCTGATTGTCACTGTCATGCTTGTTGCACTGAGCTTATTCTAGCAAAAAACCGCCATTAAGGTGTTTTGGGCTTCCAAGACAATTTTCTGTATAAATCAAACCTTTCCTTATAAGTTCAAGCCATTTATCTGCAGCCACAGTCTGTTCGACAAGCTTACCGAGCCGAGGGTGAAGCAAAGCTGCAAACAACGATGCCATGTGACAGAGCGAAACACAGAGCCATAGAAAAATAATAATAATAGTAAATCGAAACCACCCCCCCCTCTCTCTCTCATTCCTCTATCTCTCTCTCTTGTCCCTTCTCGTCCTGGCACCTTCCCTCTCTGTTGAGAGTATGCTGGGATCGGATTGACGTGCTGCTTGTATCTGAGTCACACAGTGATGGTATACTGAAGCCCACTGATTGCTTTTAACTTTGGGCGCCTGACTCCCATGCAGTGTGTGATACAATAGAGCCACTCGGCTCCGTGTGCCTCAGTGCTGACGCTTATAACTGCACTTATAACAGGAAAAGAAAGTCAAATTTACTGGCGCTCAGATCCAAGCTCGAACGCAACCCAAGCTTAGCTGAATTCCGTTGTAAAATTTGTACCACAACCTCCTTGGTGGAGGTATAGTTCTGCAGCTTTTGCATGTTCAAAGGTAAATGCTGAATAAGAAACATATTAAAGCCATTAGTCTCCTTTATTTCATGCTTCTCAATGGTGGTAGTTGATGAAGCACTGTAATGGGTCAGAGGTCAACTGTAGCTACACACTGAAGGACAACGCCCCATGTCTCTTCACAGCGACAAAATACATGACGTGAAAAGTGTTCGTCACAAGAGCTCACAACTGCCAGTGTGACGCATGCACGCTCCAGTGTTTTACCTTCTCAGCACATCGCAGTGAATACTTACCGTTCCTGTTTGCTGTTTGGTTTCTACTAAACACTGGAGCATGTTGTTTTACATAACCGCCAGAGGGATTTCACCATGTAAACAAAAGAACTTTTAGATAAACAATACCAGCGAAGGGGAGGCGGGAGCAGAGCGTGCTGAAGGCTGGAACAGGAAGAACTGGAAAGTCAAAGTTGTAAACGATGTGATGGTGTTCTCTTTGCCCTGGAATACTGGAGGGACGTGTGTTAGGCGTGTGTGTGAGTGTGTATCCAACTTTCACTAAGATAATAGGAGGAATCCCCAAAGCACAGCAGCAGATTTGATGTGTCATCACGCCTGTTAATGTCCTTTTTAGTGTTCTTCATAAAAGAGCCATTATGATACGACAATATGTCCTTATTTACGCACCATCAGGCAAAAACCAAGACTTGTTTCAATCTGCGTCATGCAATCTGGGTGTTTTAAACTGTAGTTCCCTCATTTGTGCTTGCATTTGACAAAGAAGACATCTAAGCCACTCAGTGGATTAAGTAGTTTAGTTTACTTACTACTTTACTAAGTGTTGCTCGAGTCTCTCAGGTGTCGTTTAGCCATCACACAAACACTCCACCTTTGTTGATTTGACATTAGTTCATTTAGCTTTTGCGTCACAGCGTGTGGCTCTTGTCAACATGCTGACTGTCATCTCATTCATGTTTTTTGCCCACTGAAAGCTTCTGGATCATATAACTGCACATATGTTGACTTTATTGTGTCCAGATGTTGCAGGCCCACATTGTTATTTGGATCGGCTTCACCGCTTCGGGAGTAAAAAATGCATTTTTCCATGGCGACAGAAAAATTGAGTTTAAACAGTTTCAAATTGAGAAAGCTGACACTCAATCGGTTTTATTAACCTTTCACATAGTCAGAATCACACCTCGGCCTCTTCTTTCGTTCGGAACTGTGAGTGTTTGTCTGAAAACAAAAGATGACGCTTGGCTTGCAGGCATAAAAAAAGAGGAAGTAGTAAAGATCAATAAAGTGTTACACCCTGTTAACGTCTTCAGTTAACAAAGCGAGCCCTGTTTGTGCAAGTAAGCATGAAGGCCATTGACTTTTCACATTGACAATTAGCGGATTTTAGAAAGAATAAATGTGTTACAAAAGCATTACAGAGGCAGACCCAAACCTTTGGCTGACATTTGACGCGAAACAAGCTCCTCTGGTCTTAACTGTCAGCTAAAACTTGCCGACTGTCTTGGAATGAACTCCCTGACCCCCTTTGTACGAGTGTTTGTCCTACTTGTGCGAGTACATGCAGCAGACAAAGACAGAAGGAAACTGTTGAACGCTGGGAGGAAAAACTATGGTATGAGGCCTCCAAAGGTTTTGGTTGGCTGGATTGCGCGAGCGGATCAAGTTTCTTTCAGCGAGGTGGGGAAAGCCTGCAAGACTTATGTAATGTTGTTGGGACACAGAGCCAGAAGGGGTGTAAACAAGGCCGCTGTAAAGTGGGACAGCCCTGCCGGTTGCCTGGTTACAAATATTTTGGGCAGGGAGACAGGGCAAACACGGGCCCGCCTTCCAGAGAGGAAACAGGGGCTGGACTCATGAGCACCGTGCGAGTTAGCTGCTTCCCGAAAATACGCTAAGAGACAGAGGCAAGCAAAACAAAGCAGGCTGGGGGCATCAGACAACACACAGGTCTGTGTTCATCTGCCACCAGCAAGTAAACACAAACAGATTCAGGCAGCAGAATAGAAGACGGAGACACCTACAGTCTGACTTTAGACTCCATAAGTCACTCCACACCCCAAATGTAAGCAGGGCTGAGTAAATACAGTGGCTACAGTCAGAGAACACAACTTTACTTGCCTGATACAATACACACAAGTTTATTACAAGTGTGTGTGTGTGTGGAGTGTGTCAGAGAATGCTGCTGAATGAATCAGAACTAGTTTGGTTAGACCTATTTTAAGATATTCATTCATATGGTGTCTTAATTCACTGGAACAATACACTAGATTCTTCTCTATGCAATTTTGACACAAATTTTAAGTTGTGTCTTGTAAAAATCTTACCTAATCCCTTTTAATGTGTATGTTTTGCCTTTATTTACTGTTTTTTTGTCATCTTTGACTGATGTCCTTGTGTTCCTCCCTCCTTCATGTTAATTTATTATAGGAAGATTGTTTTGTTTAAAGGCGGAGCGCTCAGGACAACAATGTCAAAAAATACATTAAAAATGGAAAACTGAAAAAGAAAAGTAGAAATACATTAGAGGCCTAACCAAACACAAGGTCACTTAGGCTCTCAAACTGGGAGAGGACCCCCATAAGAGGACAGGAAACATTCACGTCCTGATTTTTGAGAACCTTGGAAGTGAGTAAGAGGAGGAGAATCTATTCTTTCTATCTCTACATATATATAGATCTTTATTTTTAGGGAGCCAGAGCAGTGGGAGATGTGTGTGTGGGTGAAGCTGTGGTGTCTTTACAGTGTGTGAGGCAGAAGAACACTGAGCCAAGCAGAGCAGAGTAACACAACACAAAGCTGACTGGAGTTAATCATTGCTTTATTTGCATAGACACAATACAGTTTAAACACAATTACAGCAGGTACAACTAAAAGAAGAGAGTAAACAAAGAAGAATAAAAAAACAAACTATAACAGAGGCTGTTGTCGTAAAATTGGAAATAGACGTTTTAAGCAATGATAAAATCTGTATCTATATAAACCTTTAACTATCATTTTAACGTTCTTATTGCTTTACGTGATAACGTTGGCAGTTAATCTTTCCGTAACTAACAACAACAACGAGCGCGAGAACCGCAGCTCTGTGCAGCTAAACGTGCGACACGACTTCACTAAACTCACCACGTCACCTTTCGAAAGCCTCCGAACGTCTGACAACACTAAACACACACCGAGCAGAAACACTGATGGTCTCACACACGGTAACAACAACAACAACGACGACGACGGCGACAATAAACCAACAACGTCGGCCGCTCCGCTCTCCTCCCCGGGAGGAATCCGGAAGCCATATTGTGCGCCGCTGCCAGCTTCTGGCCTGTCACTCAGGGCCGGTTGCCACGGAAACCAGTTGCTAGGCGGCATAACAAAAAAAGGCCAGATTATAGATCAGCCACGTCAGACGTGTAACAGCGTATCCATGGAGACGGAACGCTACACACATGCAGCGGACTCGTGGAGAGCACATGGTCACACAGCCGCACGGTTCCACCAAACATTCGACGCAGGATTACGAGCATTTCCGGGTAGATTCGGTAGTATTTGGGGGGAGTTATGTAAATCGGTGTACATGCGTGTAGAGGAGTTATGAATTAAAAAGGAATAAACTACTAAATGAATGAACTGATGAGTAAATAAGTAAAATAACACAAAGCTTCAGTCGTTATGGTATGCAACTTCTTGATGAGTGTCATCCTGACCCGGTACCGGTCCAGACCCAACTAACGTCCCCCGTGAATCGGCGGCACTGACATTGCTGAGGCGCTGACTAACTCCCTTTCCTTCTTACTCACGCCTTTTCAACACACACACACACACACACACACACACACACGCAGACACACACACACACACACACACACACACACACACACGGTGGGGCATATATGTCTGACATCACAGCTAAGAACAACGTGGGTCCAACATTGAGCATTTTCATCCATGAGTCCTGCCTGTTGTTGCCCGCTTTGCCCCCCGCAGCTCAGCCTCCCACCCGTCACATTCCCACCCGTGTCTGCACACACACACACGGGCTGCTGAATCACTCGCCGCTCGGCCGGGTGATGTTCGCAGTGACAGGCGCTGATTTCCGTCACTCCTGCCCACTGCGGACATATTCTCCGGGCCGTGTTGTTTTGTCTCTGGGAGGTGTTTGGATGAGGCTCCTGTCCTGTTAGCAGCTAGCTGCTCTGACAAACTCTCATGCCCACTCATGAGTTCTCATGAAGGAATCTGTGATTGAAAGATTCAGACTCAGAGTTGTCTGGTTTTACTGTTTTCCTCCCGACAAACACAGACAGTAAACCGCTTGTAATTGAAGCTGTGTGTGTGTACTTCGGAGTCTGCGTGTTATCGCCTCATCTGGAGTCCCGAGGGCGTGTCATGAGAACCTTCACGCAGGGATTTCCCTCCGTGATGGCCGGGGTACCTCCCCACTGCCGAGTCAGACCGCATGTCTCAAATCGAGGCTTTACATGCCTGTTATTATAGGGTTAAGACTCAGCTCCGTGTTAACCCTTAGTGCCCTGGTGAACTTTGACATCTGGGAGCCTGAGTTTAAGCGTAAATCCGCCTTAGAAATACAAATTACGCGCGTTATGAAATTTAGCGTCGTTTATTGTAACGGTGATCATAATCAAACACCCACAGTTGAAGAGTGTTTGTGCATTTTTACGTTAAGTTCAATGACGTGCTTTCGCTAGAATAGGCTGTGTGACATTACGTGATAATGGTTGTTTATTGTTCCATAAAAAAGTTTAATGAATCACTCGTGATTCATTAAACTTTTAAGCATCAACAGATTGATGGTTCATAATGAGGCTCGGGGACAATAAGTGCTGTCACGTAAGGGTTAACTACGGAGCTATAAGTGGATAAATGTATAACGACATCAGGTTCATGTAAGGATTATGTGTCTAAACACATGTTATAGCGCTGTGTTAACGTAACCAACAAGATCATCAAGGTTTCATATTGTGAGAAACAGCCTCCGTCTTCTTTAAAGGAGATATGACCCAAAAATGTTCCGGCGTGTAGGATTATAAATAGATAGTTTCCATATTTATCATACCTCGTTGAATTTTCCTCACAGAAATTGTCAGACGGTGAGAAATATCTCCTGGTTGTGATAGTAAAAAAAAAGAGTCTATTATTATCCGTGTGCGAGGTGAGCTTCTGGTCCATTTCTGTGGGAGAGGGATTCCCTCAACGTCACCAAGGATACCAAACACAACACGGCACAAATATGGGCATGTACGTCAGCGGAACTCCGGGCGGAGCTTGGACTGTAGAAATGCCGTGCTTGTACTCGGCACATTCATTCATAAGACAAGTCTGCTACTGTGCACCGTAAAACCGAAAACCCTTCTGCTTCAGCCGGTGTGGACGGACCGTACATGGATCTATGACCGCATGTTGGACCAACGCGGGTCGCTGCGAAGGACTTTAAACTGAAGCAGAGAACTTCCCAGAGTTTGACATAGGAAGTCCTCCCTGTACGTGGGGACCTGGATTACCTTCTTCATGCAACTTTTTTGGAAAGAAACCAAGAACATCTCAGCTTGGAACAGCAACAAGGCCACCAACGGTAAGACCCGAGTGTGTAGTGGTACCGTTAGATTCCACACCGGCCCGTGATGCACCTCTGCGCGCCGGAAACAGCTGCCCGCCGCTGTCAGGCAGCTACTGGTGTCATCGCGGCACGTTTACTGTTGATCTAAACTGTAATGTATAGAAAGCTGTTTGTCATAACGCACAATATGACTTAACGCACGTGTTATAGCGGGACTAACCGGGGGCACATCAACTTAACCGCTTTTAAACAGCCTGTCATTTCTTTTATTCCAACATGTGAATGAAATAACATATAAACGCCCAGCTTTGATCCAGATTCTGCCCCCGCTGGTTAGTTTGGTAAGACTGTGACTCACTTATTCAGCGAGTTGACCCTTAGTCATTGATTCTAGTCTGTGTTGATGGTCTGTAACAGAAGCCGTTCTCTCCCTCCAGTGCCCCTTCAGTAACCTTCTTGCTGTCCTGCCCCCTCCTGCTGCAGGTGACATCGCGCCCCCTCTGGTAACTGCAGGTGTCCCGGTGTCCCTCGGTCCCTGTGGGGAGATGTACCAAGGGTTCCCCGGCGACCCCGACAGTGGATCCCGTGGAAGCTCCTCTCCGTCCATAGAGTCCCAGTACCTTTCCTCCGTGGACTCCTTCGGGAGCCCGCCGACCACCAGTGCTCCGCAGGTCAGTGACGCTTAACAGTGTATTGTTTACATTTGCTATATGTGAAAGACAATAATGACACTTTAAAATATATAACTAATTACAATTACAAGAACTTTTTGAAAGCAACGTGTCGAAACATGCACATTTATTTACCCCGATATACATTGTTTAGTGTTTATTTATACAGCCCAAACATCGTAAATAGATATATATCCCGTCACTTTTTCTTATTTAGTAGTAGCTCGTATGTGTTTGTGTATACATGCCGTGTAAACAAGAGCATAACAGCCCGTGGATAATACGCAGGTAAACCGTAAATTATATTTTAATAAAAGACAAAACTGTGCTTCAAACATACAGCAGAGCAACATTTAGCTTCTATTTTACACAAATGTGCTTGTTGCCGTGTTTAAAGCTAAAGTTTCAGTCACACGTGTGCTAATATGCCGGTTGTCAGGCAGCGCTCGCGGTTGTAGCGGCTCCGTGTCGTGAACGTGCTCCGCTCCAGCACGCACGCCGTTGTTGGAACCCTCGTACGTCAGTAGCGTGGCCCCGCCCCTTTCCCTACCGCCTCCTTCCGCGCGTTCCCCTCCCCTCCTCTCACAGGCCTCGCGGTGACGTAAATGCCTGTTCTATTTTGGAGTGTTACGTCGCGTTGCCAAGGGGAACACCGGGGGTGTGACGGGGGAGGAGGAAGAGGGAGGAGGAAGAGGCTCTCGGAGATACGCGGTTGGTCGGACGCTGCTGCCTGCTCGACGGCCTGTCCCGCCGGCTTCCACGCCGAGCATGAATATTAATGAAATTTTAATGAAAGCAGATTCTCGTTTTGGCAACCGTGTCCGCCTCGGCTATTAACAAAAGAGCGAGGAAAGATGTGGAGCTGCGCCGCTATAAATAGTGCAGACACAGACCTGCACGGTGCCACGAACCTTCTGTTACATTTACGGACATTTAACACAGGGTCATACTTTAACGCCGTGATATTGATTTGATTTAATGATAAAGAGTAACGATAAGGGTAACGATAAAATCAGAAAGATGGATACAAAAACATATACATTCCAAGTAATAAACTCACTTTAAATGTAGCAGTTTACCGTGTGAAATATTTTATTAAAAATAGTTACATACAAACAGGACACACAGAATGTAGCAACTCTGGACGTAATAGAGATTTCTCCGATAGACGGAAGCGGAAATGGCCTTGATACAGCTACTTGACAGAGACGATTGACATTTACATAAACTGTACAACTGTACACACAGCCTAAAGCTTTCATCTGTTGCCCAGACAATGACGACACTGTGCAAACAAGCAGGCAATGAGGACAAATGCCACAGCAGGATTCCCAAGGAGCAACTAAAACAACATTAAACATAAACACACAAATGGTGGCGCAAGAATAATGACAAGATGACAACAGTAACACTTTATCAGTATTACCGGATAAGACATTTTGTCACACATCATCACACGGCAGTAATTGCAGATTCGGGTTTCTGTTTTTGTTGAAAGTGACACATAGTCAGGCCAGCACTTGGCGTCTTCGTAGGCCCCCTGGTGTTATCTTAGTGTAACTGCAGCCATTCGGCTTCTGTCCCCATTTCACCTCATTGTTTGTCTAAATGTGAGTTGCTACAAACACACACACACACGTTTATGAATTACTTTCTACCTGTCAGCAAATGTTTACAATAACTGATTTGTGGCACTATTGGACCCTTTTCTCAACCTTTTGCTTACCTGAGATACTGTTGATGTTCAAGGTCAAACCGCTGGTGTGGACTCCCCCACCACCCAAAGTGGAAATTGCATAAGAATCTGTGATCATTGCCAAAAGGACAACAAATAATGACAACTAAATGCTCATTCAAAAAACACACCAAATTAAGTTTTTGATCTGTCTGACTGTTAAATGATAAATGTACAGCATTTGTAACCATTGGTGTCTCACTTGAAGCACCACCATAAAAAAAATGATATTCCTCCCATTGATCAGTCTACTTATGTACATTGTTGTGCTAGATCCTCCGTAATCCATCAGAAGAGGTCGGGATCCTTACTACTTACCTTTCTTCTTACCATACTTATCCTTTTCCTATGGCTTGGATTGTGTTTGCCTGAAATGGCAGAGGGTCATTTTTAATCTGCTGTTATAGGCTTAATGGCCGGACTGTGTTTTTGTAAAAATCACACGTACACAGGAAAAAAAACAGCTGATCCGTCCCTGAGTCCGTCTGCGTTCCTGACTCTCCTTTTGTCTTCTTTGCTCTGCTTGTGCTCAGGAGTGTGTGTCAGCGGGAGCCGGCTTGAGCATTGTGGGCAGCAGGCCGGGTAGCAGTGTAGGAGGGGAGATGCCTGGATCATTTGTGCCCACCGTCACCGCCATCACCACCAGTCAGGACCTACAGTGGCTGGTTCAACCGACCCTCATCTCCTCCCAGGCCTCTGGACAGAGCGCGTCCACTGGCACCTCAACCATGACCCAGCCGGTGTCACTGGTTGACCCTTACGACTTGCCAGGTCCCAGTTACTCTTCCGGGCCTGCATTCACCCCTCCGAGCTCAGACACTCTGGGTCCTGCTCCGGGCCCCATCCGTCAGTCCAGAACCCGCAGCCGCCGGACACGGGAGGAGTCTGTGAGTGACGACGGCGATATGGTTGTGTTAGTAAGTGTGCGTGCCTGAAGGTTTGTCAGCAGGCTTTGTTTCTTTGAATATGACGCTATCGCTTGTGTATTTGTGGCAACACAGATACCAAAAGAATAATTACTGCTTGCTGCACTGTTTGGTGATGGTGTGCACAGACGCTTTTAGAAGCAGAGCCGTCATCAAAGTGGCATCAATTAATGCCTCCTCCCCCCCAAATCAGATGAGAGACTCAGCTAAGAGCTTTTATTTACACCGCCAATATTTCATCCAACACAAACAGAGCTGCTCTGTTCACCCCCACTGTGCACATCACCGCCGCTAAATATATGGTGGCAGGATAACAGACCCCAAAACCTCCTGATCTTCCTCATTTTCTGCCCCCCCCCCAGCTCACTCCAGAGGAGGAGGAGAAGAGGCGTGTCCGTCGAGAGAGAAACAAGCTGGCTGCTGCCAAATGCCGAAACCGCCGACGGGAGCTCACAGACAGACTGCAGTCGGTGAGCGTGGTCCTGTTACAGCTGTCACAATCCCTAATGAACATAATTGCATACCTTAGGCTGCCTGGCGTAGCATGGCAGAGTGTGTTAATAAGTGTGTGCAAGAGAGAGTGTTTATGGTAATGAGGTGTTTAGCTATCGTGAGGACAATTATAGTTCTCCAGACAGATTATTGTACCCACTGTAATTATGACTTTATTAGTGCACGTTTATATAAACTGACTCATACACAGAGAGGCACAGCTAGTTCATGGTCTAGGGCTAAAATGAGAAAATTGGTGGTTATTGCCTAATCTGTACACAGATCAGTACATTGTGGTATGAAAGTGACAGGCGAAAACATGTGAAGCAAGGCTGATTGTGTTCAGCTGCAGATAGAAGAGGACGTGGTTTCATACCTGCAGCAGGTTTACAAACATACACATCTCCTCTGCTCTGGCTTATGTGCGTTTCAATGAATTCTGTTAAAATTTAAAATGGAGGAGACACAAAGATGAGACAAAGCTGAAGGGAGAAAGACGCAGCGGCAGAGGAAATGTGCTTCCTGACTACGCAAAAACTCTCTCTCGCTCTCTCTCTCCCCTTACATATGCCTGACTTGTATATTTTCTGTTGTGCTGCACGTCATTTCCCTCCTCTGTTCTCACCCTGTCCCTTTGTCTCGCTCCCTCCCTGCCCATTTCTGTCATTCCCCCCTCCCCGCAGGAGACAGACGTCCTGGAGGAGGAGAAGGCCGAGCTGGAGGCCGAGATCTCCGAGCTGCACAAGGAGAAGGAGCGCCTGGAGTTCGTCCTGGTGGCCCATCAACCCAACTGCAAGATCTCATACCAGGAGCAGCAGCAACCTCCAGCCCAGGCCCAGACTTTACAACCTCCCGTTTCCATTGTGGGCCTGACTGTGAAGGAGGACTCTTTCTATCTGCCTCCTGCCTACACAGCCCACACGTCCTCCACACAGCAGGCGGCTGTTCAACAGCAGCAAGTCCAGCAGCAGCAAGTCCAGCAGCAGCAAGTCCAGCAGCAGCAAGTCCAGCAGCAGCAAGTCCAGCAGCAGCCTCAGCCCGGGATAATGCAGGAGGTAGAGTTTTCTAGTTCTTTCTATGGCTCAAGTGAGCCTGCACCCGGCGGGCCGTGCCTTATGGCCAGCGACAGTGGTGGTGGTGGTGGTAACCATGACGATGCGGCCATTGGCAGCTACAACCCCTCATACACATCTTCATTTGTGTTCACCTACCCAGAGGGAGCCTGCGGGGTCAGTGCCAACCAGCGGAACAGCAGTAGCGAGCAGTCGTCTGATTCCCTGAACTCGCCTTCGCTGCTCGCGCTCTGACTGACCGACACACACACGCGCACACATATCAACACGCACATAAATAAACACGCCCGCTGGGTTTAGAGGCCGAGGCGAGATCTTGCACAGCGCTGAGCGGAGACGCTAAACAATCCTGTGTACCTGATTGGGTTTAAGTTCTATTTTTAACATCAAAACAAAACATTGGATCAGAAAGTAAAGCCTGTCCACGCCGCCTCTCTTACAGTGAGACGCATACACGTGACACAATTAACGATTTCTGGGAATATTACGTCCAATTTTTGAGATATCTGGCGTTCACATAACAGACCGTAGTGAACTGTAGTCTGTATATTGGACCTGTATGAACTCAAGGCCTTTGTTTTCATTGATCTCTATCTTATAGCAACTTCCGGGTGCAACGTCGCCTCATCATGTGAAGTAGCTGAGAGAATGTTGTGGAGATCTACACGCAGGCCGCCGTGAGGAAATTAGAGTAAATCAGTTCTGTGTGTGAATCCACGAGATTGTTGAGCCAAACGCCAAATATCTCTAAAGTGCTCCACAGTGTAAGTGAATCTTTGTCTGGACGTCATTTTCCTGAAACTCGTGAAACGTTGTGAAGTCGCAGTGTCTCACTTTAAGCAAATTAATTCACATTGAATATTTCCGATCTCTTATCCAAACACCACCAAGCTCACGTTAGAATCCCACGACCACCAATGTCCCCACGTTGTTCCCTCTGTGGGTTCGCCCCTCTTGCAGTGCTCTCGCTCTCATCCTCTTCCTCATCCTCTCTCTTCTTCCTCCCCCCTCCTCTACTTGCTGAATGTATTTGTGCAAAGCTGACATAAGGATGGAGGACCCCCTTCGTTCTTGTTCTTCTGGGAGACGTTGCTGGTCTCTTGCTCACCTCTGACCTCCCATCATCCGCTCGACCCCCCCCTCTTCCTCCTTCCTGCTTCTTCCATCCGTGCTTGGACTTTGGCGAGTTGGCGGGGATCTGAACCTTGCAGACTGCTCTTAACTTTGTGCTGCTTTCTCCTGTCGTTATGAAATTCCTCCTCCGTCTGCCTGCCTGCCATGCGACCCATCTCTACCCATCTTTGTTTCTCCTCTTCTGTCTCTTCTGTGTTTCTCCTTCTCTCTGAAGTCCTCCACCCTAGAGAGCCCGAAGACTCCATCCAGCCCATGGGACCTTGAGTGAATGCCAGCCAACTAACAGGTCCTTTTGCGTCCACTACCCCCCAAACACACACAGGACATGGACATGGATGCAACCCTCATACAGAAGAGCCTTTCTCTTTCATAGTCATAGTGGATCCTTAGAGCGACGCGGCAGCCAAACTAGTTCACATTAGGTGCGATTATCACGCAAAATGCGAGACGGATGTCTTCTGCTGAGCCATTATTCCATGTTGAAACGATGAAGATGAGACACGACTTGTGGTGCGAGGCTGGTTTAAGTGAGGATGAGAGAGTGAGGATGACTCAAACGCAGGCAACAAAGAAGGAGCCAAACGTTAAAAATGAAGCGAAAATAATTAACAAAAAGCCTCTCTTGCCAGCTGCGTGGATCAGCGAGCTCTCACTCTTGCGTTAAAACCGCCTCCATACCTCAAAGCCTCATCATCCCTGGGCCACGCGTGCACAGTCACGCCTTCGTTTTCAAATCAATGAATCATGGAGACAAAGACGTTTTCCTGCAGCCCACCAGCTCCTCAAATCTGTCCGCCCGGTGGCTCAGAGTTGTGAGTTGTGTGAGCTGTGAGCCGACGCCTTTCATCCAGAGGAGACAGTTTGGATTGGGACAACCTCTACACATTGGGTTCAGCAGGTTCTCTGCGCCTGGCCTGTCCTCTCTGAGGGGACATGGCGTTGGCGCGTTTATTGTGAGTGTGTCCACTCAGAGGCTCCTGCGCCCGTTTATTTCTTTCTTTATTGAGGTTGAGGTCGGTTGAAGAGCACAAAGCGACCCGGGGACAAACAGAGCTGACGGCGAGCAGCCAGCGTCCTCTCTTTGCCTGTGAATTTGTACAACTTGTTTTCCTGTACGTTTGAGTGACAATTGTTATATATTTTAATGTTTACGTTTGTTCGTTTGATCGTTTTGCATTGACATCTGCTTTCATTCTTACTGTTGCCATTTTCTTTACCTTATCGGAATATTTCCTCATTACTGTTACTATTATTATTGCATTGTAACTATTATTGTTCTTTTATTTTATTGTATCTTCATTTGGCAACTGTGGAGGCATGTTGTGCACTACCAACGTTTTTCTGTGTTACAAAAAAATCTAATTATACGCCTATATGCATATATACAGATAACATGTATACGTGTACATGTATGTACAATGATTGTAAAGTATGAATGTTTGCAGATCTAAATGGGATATTTTTGTGTATGAAGAACATGATTCGGTGTTACTCAGAATAGTTTTAAAATGGATATTTTTCTAAAAGAAGAAAAACCTATATTAAATCTAAAGTACTGCGTTGTCCCTCAACATGAACGATGCACGATGTCACTGCCTTTATCAATGTGTATTTATATGTTTTATAAACAATATAAAGCACTATTCCAGCCACATTAAATGTATTGTTAAAGATGTTTTATGATGTTAGAAACTTGTGCTGAGGCCTTTGTTTGTTCTTCTCTGTGAGGTCTGTCCCAAAGCTACTGACACCTTGATGCCACTCCATCCTTAGCAGACGCTTCACCGGGGAAACCGATTGTAAAGATGCCAATTCAAAGTGTTCAGACCACAAACGTAATGAGTTAACTGTTTCGCTGAGGACAGATTTCATTCCCATAATTCATTTCTGTCAAGCAGCCTAGACGCGCATTTCACAGCTGAATTGTGCATTTGGCGATTCGCTTCGGCCTTCATATTGACGTCACGTTGAGTTTCTCCATTCCTGTTGTCAAGCAAATGTGTCGTCGAGTTAAGATGAAATTTGTTGTGATTGTGTTTGATGGATAAGAAACTTTATTTTCAATAAATAAACATGTTTATTCAAAATTGTCTAACTCACTGGCATGAACAACCTTTACTAGTGGCTCTCGGTGGTCAGAAAACGGACAGACCTCGATTTTAATGTTGAATAAGGTCTATATTTGTACAGATGTCAGAGGTCATTTGATTCCTCTTCAAAAGCAAATGTGATGAGATTGTGCTCTGGTGTCAGAATAAGCATAAAGTGTATGAATTTGTTCTCATGTACATAGGTTTTTGTGGTGCTACTTATAACACAAAGTGATGAGGCGGGAGGAGGAAAGCGCAGTGTTGCCGCTGAGGCTCATGACCAATACAAATGCTGCGCTCACATTCCACCATTACAGACCCCATCCCTTCACCTTGATGTTTCATATTCATGTTTGTACGCGGCCTGATTGTGACACCTGAGTGTGACGCTGGTGTGTAATGCAGGTGTGAACGTGGCTTCGCCCAACAAACCTGATCCAGGGTTCAATAACAGACATGTCATTTGTCTGTAATTTGTTGTTTCTCCCTTGACCCCTGACCCCTGATTTGTTGCTCTTGTCAATGTTTCCAATCTGAGTTTCTGTAAAAAAGCCGTCACACTTCCTGAGATCAGATATGAATTGGATCTGGGACCACATAGGAAAGTGGAATCTGTCATTATTTGTCTGTGATTAAGGCCAAAATGTTTTCGACTTGTTTTGTTTTGCTTGTTGAGTCTTCTGACGTTTCCATACCTGAGTGAGTTGATTTAGATACAAGAGCACGACCATATGGGAGTAAACAGGAAGTGGTGCTAGATCTGGTTTTCCTTACACTTCTGGAGAAATCGAACAGTTTGTTCGTCTTTCCTTTCTGTTTTGTGTCGCAGCAATACTTGGTGTGTGGCTAATACATGGCAGCTACCAGCTTAGCCCTAAACATTAGTAACCAGTCAGTGGTACAGGGACCAAAACTGAAACTGGAATCAGAATTGGAACGGCAGCAGAATGCAAACCAAAATGGGAAATTTCCTGTTTTTAGTGCCAAACGTTTGGTGACGTGGTGGTGGGAGAGGTGACGCCAGCTTCAATCATGTTTTGGCATTTACGTGCCATCTGTGTCACAATTTTGGCCAAATGTGGGCGACATGATGCTGGAATGTGAACGTAGTAACTGATTTTCCCCCTAAAGCTGACAGCATCATCAATCCCTTTACATAACAGTTTATCCACATAATCAACTGCCTGTTACATTTTAAACGGGATGTACAGCTCTCAGTGAGCTCTAGTACTGTACCTGAACACCACACGACACATTCACTTACACTCTTTTGTACTTTATTTTCTATTCCTTTGACTGAACTTTTTTGTTCTGTTTTGTTTTGAAAGAATGCAATCACAAAGGGGAAATAACATGAAAGAACGGGAAAGGAAAGTTAAAGTGCTTGTTTAATGAATCCAGCTTGGTTTCTTGTTTACTTTGAGATGAATGTTGTCATGTGTCATA
The DNA here is from genome assembly GCF_046128005.1 of Genypterus blacodes. Taxonomy (NCBI): domain Eukaryota; kingdom Metazoa; phylum Chordata; class Actinopteri; order Ophidiiformes; family Ophidiidae; genus Genypterus; species Genypterus blacodes. The sequence continues at coordinate 9,403,102 of NW_027466817.1, forward strand.
TTACGTTTTTATTTTCCTGCTATATGAGAAGCAATACGTATTATTCTCTTGGATTAACATTATGTAGCAAATTACACAGAGCTCAAACTGACTGCTGCTACTGTATGTCCAGTGTGATGATGTATTGCTTTACTTATCCATCTTTGCTGACTTGTTATATTTGACATGATATAATATTCACACAGCTCTCTGTCAGATTTACTTCAGAATGGTGTCATTGTTAGGAAAATGATCTATTTTTCTTATATGTTCCTCTGCTCCTTTCCTCATCCGTTCCTTTCACAAACATTTCATCCCGTTATTTGATGTTTATCTCAAGTATGTTTCCCTTCTCAGTGAAGCAAAGATCCCAGTTTTGTCACAATGGAAACAAAATAATCGTGAATATGAACCAACTCTGAATTGTTCTGCTGCTGATTGTCTTTTCACCTCAGTGACACATTAAGTCATACAGCTCATGAAGGTGCTCAGATATTTAAATAAGTTACTGTTCAGTTCATCACAACATAACTCACCAAGCTGTTTCTAAAAGTTTCCCTCTCATTGGTTGTCACTCCTGAAGAAAACCAATTTGGACCAATCAGCTCTCTCTCTCTTTCTCTCGGTCGCTCTCTCTCTCCTTTGCTTTGCACCATGCAAACCCTGGGCGGTGAGCTGATTTCTTTAATGATATTGTCCTATTGTCATAATTTTGACATTATGACAATTGACCTATTGTCATAATTTTCAATAACTGAAGTCACATTAATAAACAACTTATTATAATAATAGTTTATGTCTCTATCTCTTTTTTAATAATTAACATTGTCTGAGCCGTTTGACATGAAGAGTGGACAAATAAATTGATAAATTAACATTATTAACTGTATATTGTATGTATTTTTTTTTAAATTTGTGTTTGTGAGGGAACAAATCTTTTCCAGCAGGAGAAAATGCAGGCCATTGTTGCTCTCTAGTGGTCGTAATACGATCACAGCATTTCATTGTCTTCTGGCGGAAGTTGCGTCACTGGACCGGAGAGGGATCCGGATGTGGCTGACGTCACCGTACATTTATTGTAAACATGGCGTCCGTGACAACAGGTGAGAGAATAAAGGGCCGCATTACCGGCGTGGGTTCAAAGAAGAAATTAATTTAATGCATCTAATTTGGTTAATCCTAGCTGGCGCATCTAACCGGAATCCATCTTTCATCATTACAGCGCGGAAATAATGAGATCTGATGTCGCTTGCGTCCGTTAGCGCCTTTTTAGTTCATGATCAATCGTAAGCTAGCGTAAAGCTAATGCCGAATGCTAACGATGGGAACAGACGAGCGGAGCCGCGGCTTTGTGTTTGTGTCTTCGGTTTACTCTTAACACACGAAGCACAAAATGAGAAGCGCTTCGTCGGTTTAATTATTTAGTCTTAATCTTACTTCGTCCCTTCAATTAGAGCAGAGTCTTCTCCGTGTTAACGTAGCATTAGCCTGCTAGCATCCCGGCATCCTGAATGTAAATCATATAGTTAAGCGTGCAGCTGCAGAAGCTCTGAGTCCATCTGTAATGGTGTCGTTAAACAGGGACCGCTGCTATTACTTTGAGTGTATTATTATGTATGATTCCTCTGATGATGATTTCGTAGATTAGTTGGTTATAAAAATGAATCGATCATTGACAAAATATTTTATCCATAAACTCGATCGTTCCAGTATTCCTTGTAACAGAACGCGGCAACATTGTTAGAATCTATGTTTATGCTACAAGGTGCTCGCAGTGGCTTTAATAAGACTTCAGTCCTTTCATGGCTGCTGCTGCTGTGTGTGGGTCAGTCCCGGTGCGGCTGCAGTTGTTGTTCTCTGCCAGTCCTGTGGCTCCTTCATGGCTCTATAAATAACAGGCAGCTGGTCAGCACGTGCTTCCTCCAGCATTCTGCCGGCCGCTCGGCTACCGGCCCCTGCTGCAGCCTGTAGTGTTGGCGTTCCCATTGCAGTATGAAGAGACCTACATGTGTCACACACTGACTGTGACCGGAATGAATACATTTCCAGCAGCACAGCGTAGTTCAATCCCATTCTGGTGTTGATGCGCTGTTTTCTTGCCTGAATCAAAGCAGGTCTGCTGTTTCTAACATTTTCTAACTAAGCTCCATTTTTTTGTCTCCTCAGCGACCTCAGAGTGGATTCAGTTCTTCAAGGATGCTGGAATCCCTGCTGGCCTGGCTGTCACGTATGCTGTGTCCTTCGTGGATAACAGGTAACCAAGGTCATCACACAACTGTGCTGTGGTTGCGGGGGAGATATCTGACACATTGTGACCTCAGTACCATGTGGTTCATTTGAACAAACGTTAAGCGGTGCGTCTCACCTCACGACTTCATCGCCTTGTGTCTTTTTCTCATTTTCCTTTGCTGCAGGATTCAGAAGAACATGCTGATGGACCTCAGCAAAGACATCATGATGGACCTCGGCATCACGGTCGTCGGCGACATCATTGCCATCCTCAAACATGCCAAGCAGGTGTACCGGCAGGTGAGACCAGAAGACAACAAAAGAGAACAAAGCACGTCATGGAATGTTGGCGTCACTCTCCACGTCCCAGCCCTCGACAGACAACTTAGCTGCTCATACTGTATATGTGTTCTTAACATGTCGTATTAAGGGAGATTGTTGTTGAGCTGCAAATCTGATTGTAACTGATTGTTCACGTCTGGAATGTGAGTGTAACTTAGCGTCGTCATGTCTCTGCAGGACATGTGCAAAATGGCCACTGAGGCCATCACCTCAGGACAGACCAGCGTCAAGGCTGAGCTCAGGAGAACCGCCAACAGCCGTGAGTACACACGCTCGCTTACCGCAGGAAGTAAACAACATCATCACACACATAACCGCGGGCTCTTGACATACTTTATTGATTCTGCAGGTTTGTTTTGGCCTTGATTGTTTGATTCTTCCTCTCTTTCAGCTGCCACTCGTATGATTGCGAACGCCTTGAGTCACGACTCCCCTCCGGTCACTCCGGCCCGTCGCCCTGATAACCGCCTGTCTGTCACCGTGTCCAACCTACAGGCGAACAAGAACAACAAAGCAGGTTGGCGTCGCCGTCGGCTCCTTCCCAGCTCCTTCCCGTATATCCCGCCAAGTCACCAGCCAAGGAAATCTCATCTTCCGTCTCTTTTTTCTTCTGTTTCAGTGGTAAGTCAGCCAGCGGACGAAGGGAACGGCAACCCAGCGGTGAAGCGCCGGCGTGTCACAGCTGAAATGGAAGGCAAGTACATCGTCAACATGCCCAAAGGTACCACGGCACGCACACGCCGCATCCTGGCCCAGCAGGGCAAGAAAGGTAGGCCTGACCCAGTCCTGGCGCGGTCACCTCGCCGTCAACTCGCTTCAATCACACCCGCTGCTCACCAAAGCTTGTAGATCGCCATGGAAACTAAAACCAGCTCCCTACTTCACACTAATCCAGAGTCTGTTTGGCTTTTTCTGTGTGTTAACTCTTAAACTGCTGAAGGACGCAGTATGCTTCATCCCACGCCGCCCGGCCTCTCTCTGTCTCTCTGTGTGTGTGTGTGTGTGTGTGTGTGTGTGTGTGTGTGTGTGTGTGTGTGTGTGTGTGTGTGTGTGTGTGTGTGTGTGTGTGTGTGTGTGTGTGTGTGTGTGTGTGTGTGTGTGTGTGTGTGTGTGTGTGTGTGTGTGTGTGTGTGTGTGTGTGTGTGTGTGTGTGTGTGTGTGTGTGTGTGTGTTCCGTTTTGGAATCTCAACAATATACATTGGGACAACGGCGCACACTCTCAGTTTCACGCCTCTTTGACTCAATGTAGCCAGAACTCGGCGGAGCAGGCGTGGCCAGCCAAGTGGGCTTGGCCAGCTGAGTGGGCGTGTCGGGTGAAGCATACTGCCGCCTCAATGCCTCCCTCAACATTAACAGTTACCTCCTGCTGGTGAATCCTCTTTGTGTTTCCTTGGCTCTTTGGATTTGACCTGAAGTTAAACTCTGTCAAACTTTACTGCATGGCATGAAATTGTAAATTAACCCTTCGACGTGCATGTTGTCGGAATCCCTGGAAGCATAGCAAAGCCCGAAACAAATCTCTTCATCCCGGGGGGTCTCTGATCAATGGAGACGGCCTCTTCTTCTGCGCTAATATTCTCATTTGAAGCTGCTGATTGAGCTCACACATAAACCTTTGTGCTGACAGAGCATCTTCACAGCGAGCGTAGATCCCTGACTTATCGCAAATTATCGATACAATTCCTGCTCATTTCCTAATGGAACCTTCTAGTACATGCTTAATGTTAAAGGGACTGCAGGGCTCTGAGTGCCGCTGTGCTCAGACCAATGAAGCGTTGTGTTGGGTTTGTGTGGTGCAGTGGGATGATGTTGATGCAGTCTGACACGTTGTCATGTTGTTTTGGTGTCGCTCTCATCACAGTGTTCCGTTGTCTCTCATAAAGGTTTGAAGCGCACGTCGGTGTTTGCGAGGCTCGGGGCCGAATCGAAGGCCGACACGACGACGGCTGGTGGCAAGGTGAGACATCTGGATTCATCTGAGCGGGTGGTTGTTTGTTTACGGTTGTCTGAGGAGGCGTTTTCTCACCGCGCTCGTGTTTTGTTTGCAGCCCACCGGCGTGTTCAGTCGCCTGGACAGAGCCAGCGAAGAGCAGGGGGGGAGGGCGGGAAAAGCAACCGCAATGGAGCTAGAGGTGAAGGATGAAGACGACAGTGATGGTGAAGGCTCCGTCCTCCAGTACGCCGGCGTCCTCAAGACACTCCCTCCCCCCCAGAGAAAGGAGGCGGCCCCTAAACCTGCCCCCATCACCCTGCGCCGCCTGGGCGGAAAGTTCAAACCCCCTTCATCTGACTCTCCGATCCCCCCCACCTCCTCCTCGCCCCCTAACGGCGCCCCGCCCGCCAAGCTGAGCGTCCTGCAGAGACTGGGAAAGCCCCCCGCAGCAGGGCCGCCACCCGCCGCCGACACGCAGGACAACAGAGTGACGAGCACCCGACCCAGAGCCCAGGCCCGGGCGGCGGTGGCGGCCATCTCCAAGGTCAGCAGCAGCACCACCCCCACCCCCGCGGTAGAGGGGGGCGACGGCCACGGGGCGCAGATGGACGTTAGGGCTGTCAGTGTCTTCAAGAGACTCGGTAGCAGGACCTGATGCACGTGTCCCTGACAGACGTGTCCCTGACAGAAGTGTCCCTGACGCACACACACACAGACGGACGGATCCCCAGACAGGAGAGGTGTTTGTACGTGTTTGTACGGGCGCCTCTTTGCACCCGGCTGGACTCACGCAGGCCTGCGGGTGTCTGAACTGGACTTCAGTGAGCGTTTGGACTTTAGCGGTTTTTATAATATGGATGTACTCGGTGTGTTTGTTTCCCTTAAGACACATTAGTCACGCTGCCAAATGAAGTGTTGGAATGATACGCCGGCCAGTTCACTGGACTGAGTGATGTTCTGGGTCGTTCCATCAGAGCTGCAGGCTCTCATCCAGGGGTTTGGATGCACTTTAAAACTTTAAAAGATACTTAAAGTATTGAGTGCATGTAAACATACTTGTTGTTTCTCTGTAGGGTGTATGGTTGTATGGAGATGTTTGTGGTTATCTTACAGGTCATACAGAGGTCAAAGGTCACGCTGTTTTCATGGCGCCATTCAGAGACCTGCAGACCTGTAAGAGACGCACAAACATCTACACAACTATACAACCTACAGAGAAACGTGATGCTGAGCGAGTTCAGATCTCCATTTCCCTGATTATCATTACGTTTTGTGTAATCGCCAATGTGCCCCTTTAACGCCCTCTAGTGTCCAACCCTGGTGCCCTACGTTAACCTAGATATTATTTGTTCATCCAGAAAGTTCATAATGTCTCATGTATCATAGCTATATCAGATTTTTGGGACCTTTTTGTAAGATTAAGGCATGCGCATGACATAAAGCTGCAGACTTGACCCCTGACCTCCACGCTGCCGTCAAAACCTCTATGGCCCCTTTGGAACGAGAAGGTAAAAACGTAAGACGGACCTCTGACGAGTCTCGTGGTCAAGGAGGTTTTTAAGTGCAATCATGGAATCGTAAATTAAGCTGGAACGCGTTAAAGCAGACATCCAGGAAGCATCAAGACCTCGGTGTGAGCAAAAGTACCAGGATGTAAACACGCAAAGGCGGGAAGTCGTTTCATTTAGGAAGGAAGAAGTCGAGGTGTTAACACGTAGAAACGTTCCCACACAGGAACGCCGCCCCGCTCCGCCTCATCTTCGGGGAATGAGCTCAGACCATCTGTCCACCAGCTTCAGCTTTCTATCGCCGCGCTCAACGGTTCTATACGCATCCACCTGAAGGCATCGTCAGTAGAGTAGTTTATTTTAAGATGAGATGTATAGTTGCTGTCACGTGGCACAGAATCTGTTGAGCTCCATATTTTTCTATGTTCTTGTATTTTGCACCCAAATGAATAAACTCAGAAACACCATCAGACCTGTTGCTCACTGTACTTCACCATACTTCACTTTACTTCACCGTACTTCACCTAAGTGTAAGTATTGCTTCCCTCCGGCGCAGTACCTCCCCCTTTGAGACATCGCAGCTGACATTTGTCACTCTGTACAGATTTTAAGATGATTTAAAAATCAATTGCAGAAAATATTTTTATTGCATTCAGGAAGTAAAATGGATGTAAACTGTTGAGGACTTAAAGTTCTATGTATGGATTCTTCCTCTGCAAAGTCATTAAAAAAACAGACAAAGGGGTCAAAAGTCTTCATCGTTTCCTCCCTGGAGCAGAAATGACAAAGCATGTCGGTTGGTACACACACACACACACACACACACACACAGTATGGATGACATTGTCAATATTAACCTTCCCTAGTGAATATTAAGCTGATTACTAATCAATAAAAGCTAACAACAATCTGTGAGGCCTGCAGGCCTCACAGATTCTCCTGTTCTCCTGCTATATTTTCAGACTTCTTGAAAGAGTTTCCAAGAAGTGTTGCCGTTCTTCACCGTCCTGAATGTTCTGCATGGAGATGAAGCTTTCACTGGTGAGTCTCAGAGCTTCACATGATGGGTTTGTAATTGTAACTTGTAATTCAACATCAATGTTTCTAAATGTTTTTTTCAATTTGAATGAACTTGCTCAGAAAAGTAGAAAATAGAAAATTCTATAATAACAACTAACAAATTGAGCCAGAGAAGAGGAAGAAACCAAACAGGGACCTGAGTGTGTTTACGTGGCTGTGGTGACGTCACCGCAAGGACGTCCTGGGATAACCTGCTGTGAGCTCGTTCCTGTGCGCTATCTGCTGCTAGGTAACCACCTGACACACACCCCAGGAGGAGACGAGTAAACAGCTCAGTGTCCTCACACACAGGCCTCCTTTATCAAATCACCATCAGGAAACTCATGTGGTGTAATAATATTATTATTATATTAAGAACAGATTCATGTATAGCAGAACATTATAAATGAATAGAGATTTTTACAATTTATTCCTGATTCTATAGCTATTTATAGTGTGAAGTAACAAAGTAACAATGGTTCATAACTGCAATGTTTTTAGAGAAATTGTATTTGATGGAGCGGTCATATATTCTCCAGAAATACTGTAATTAACGCTGTGACCTCTTGAGGTCGCTCTCTCCTCCTCCTCCTCTTCCTCTTGCCCCCGCAGCCCCCTGCTGTTGTCTCCATCACGTTGTTAATTGCATCATCTGAAGCGATCAGTCGCTGCCCTTTAGCCATAAATTGATATCGATCTAAACGAAAGAGCCGGTTACCTGCTTCACTGTGATTTAGTTCACATCTAAATAATGGGACCAGAGTGACGTCATTTACATTCTGCTCTCGGAAATCGGTGATTTATTAATGATTTAAAACCGATTCCGAGTTTTATACTTCTAATCTAATATAAAACCAAAGACCCTGGTATTTATTAAAATAGTTGACTTAAAGGGTCTGGAACCTGTTCGTTATGGTGTCAGATCATCAGTTTGCATTTTTCGAGCTTTGTCACGAAAAATGGGCCTGACTGCAGCAACGCCTCACGACTTCTCCCCTTCCCACAATGCAGTGCGCGCGCGCGCTGTCCGTGGTGCTGAAGCTACGCGTGCCTCTCAGGTTGCTGCCATAAGAATCATTCCGAGCATCCTTCCGCCGCTCGTGGGCATTCAGGTTCATTTCAGGAGATTTGTTTCTTTTGAGTCCGCACAGCACAAAGAATCGCTCGTGTTGCATTCAGGTGCGGAACGGAAGAAACATAACCACCAAACATGAAGGCGCAGACGAACGAAATACTGCATTGGTTAATTTTTCTTGCAGCCCAAAAGGTTCAATAAAACACAACTGGTAAACTGGTGTTGCATCTAGAATTCCAACTTCACTGCTTGATCACTTGGGCGGCCTTTTTGTTTACAATTCCCAAATTGTAAGTGATGTTTACCTAAAATGTTACACACTAAATGTCCCATTTAGTTTGTAAACATTCACACTCCCAGCAACCTACACCTACAACTGAAGATAAGCCTAAACACTTCTGTAACAACTGTGCAAAACCAAAGTCGATGTAAACTCGGCCAGTGAGTGGAGGCGAATGAGATCATGCTGTTCAAAAGGATCCAATCGTCCGTAACGCGACATCACGCGTGTTTTCCCCCCTCACAGACGGTTTGGGAATTTGAAGATGCTGTTTCCTGATTTCCCATCATTCTCTCTCCGGTTATGAGCGCAGACGGTTGACTTTGCTGCTTCTAGAGATTCACGCTGGAGACGAAGCTCTTTTTCTTCGCCGTCATTCGAGGTTCGTTGTCCCCCCGTTACTCCGCTCCTGCCTCAGCCTCCCGTCACCGCCGCTCCGTCCGCCGCATCCTTTATGCACAGCACGCTGCTCCGGTACTCCCCGAAAAAACACACCTTACTGTCCGAGCACCATGGCCGCCTCCAGCCGCTTCCAGTGAGAGACATGGAAGCCAAACAGCACCAGATAAAGAGCCTGAAAAGCTACCCAGAGACTGGCGGCCGGAGTCTGGCGGCGGCCGCCGGTGGAGACGGAGGCGGCGGCGGGCAGAGAGCCGGCTCCGCTGAAATGGAGATGGAGGCGAAGATCCAGAAAGCCATCGACTTCAAGGCGGAGGGCCACCGCTGCTACAAGGAGAAGAAATTCCGGGAGGCGATCGGGAAGTACCACCGGGCCCTGCTGCAGCTCAAAGGGGTCCATGTGGCCGACGGGACGACGGGATCCGAGGTCAACCTGCTGAGCCAAGCGGCGGCCAAGCTGACGGAGGAACAGCGGAGAACCGTGGAGAGCACGGAGATCGAGTGCTACGACAGCCTGACAGGTGAGCGAGCAGGCCGGGGCCTCCACACACACGGGGCCCCGCGTCCGAGTCAGACCTCCAGGCGCCGCTCACACCGCGTTCATACCGGCTCACGTAGCTCACACACGGTACAGATGCTGCTCGAGTAACTGAGGGACATTGAGTACCAGATTCTAATTTAATGGCAAACACAGAGTGCAGCACATACAGCATGTTTTTATACGAGGATATCACTCATTATGATCCCAGTAAACGTGATTTCAGTCAATAATCCACGTTAAAATATATGATAAATTAGTTTTAACCATAAATGTTGTAGAATACTATACTAAACTATATTTCACATGCAGTTTCAACAGTGTTTGAATGTCTCTGACTCAGTCTGTCTGGTTCTTTATTAAACATTCATACAGCCAGTTTAATAAAGGAGCTGTTTTAATGTGGTAATATGTCATCAAAATGGACTCGAATTTATATTTTAATGGGGTAAAAAGATTTAAAGATGGCAATTCAACTGCGTCTATCTAAAATGTTAAATTGCTAATAGTATATTAATTTGATTTCAAGTAATAACATATAATCCTACTTATTCCAGCATATTCCTCTTTAATCCTCAGCCCTATTGGAGGTCCTCATTGTGCATCGTGCTGAGTAATGAAGTTTCCATGGTCCTACTTGTAAATTCAGCGAAGTTTGAAAAATGAGTTGGAATAAGTGTATCAAAATAACAAATCCAATTGTGGTAGAAATGACAGATATTTGATGCATGACATCGTTCCCTAAAGGGTCATAATCAAATCAATCAGATCTCTGGACCAAAGAGCTACGCTAGTAATTTATACTTAAATCACCCAAATCGAGTGGAAACCAATCAAAACCAAAGATTGAACCTGCAGGGCTGCACAGATGGCACTGAGGGAAATCACTCCACCCCCCCAACCCCGCAGAGGTGGATGGGTCGGCCTACCAGCAGCAGCGCCTCTGGCTCAGTCGTGCGGTCCCACGGGCGCTGTTAGCTGCGTGTGTGTGCCGTTGCTGCAACAGCGACTCCTGCACGAGGGAGGGAAGGAGGCAGAATGTGAGGGGCCTGGAGAGCTGGTTGAGGGTCCACATCGCTACGAGCCGCCGACTGACCCGGAAGTTACTGTAGGACAGAGATTCATGAATACATACAGAGGTTTCAGGGTCAAAGGTCAGATGGAAACATATTTGTTTATGTGGAGGCGCTTTTAGAGGCTTGAACACGTTTTCATGGATACATTAGGGTCCATTCAAAGACCTACAGACCCAACTTACTGAGAAACAATGTCAGTGATGAAGTAGCTGATGTTTGTCTTATTGATCCTTATAGGAAATCAAACCTTGTCAGCTGTTATGGATACCATGATGTGACATAATATGAATCTGATAGAATATGGGACTAAGGCTGAGCTTCACTGCCGACACCTCATGATATGCATTTCCTCAGTTTGCTGTGTGGTTAAAGCACAACATGATGTATGATGACAGGCCGCATCCGCGAGGACACGATGATGAACGCCTTCGCTCCGGCACTGCAGCAGTTATAAAGCGTTGTGATTCGGGCTCAGGCATGCAGCAGTGATGGCAGTGTCTCGCCGGAGTAACTGAAGGTCGCCCTTTCCCCACGCAGCGCTCAGGGGCCTGTCTGGAGCCCACGGGAAGGCTGTGATGGGGGAGGGACAAGAGGGAGGGGGGAGATGGAGGAAGGAGGGAAAGATGGATGGAGTACAGAGGGAGGGAGAGGAAGACCGTTCAGGTGGTAGGAGAGGAAGAGGGAAACCAAGCAAAGGACTATCGGCACACAACAGGGGGCTGTATTTACCATGGCAACCATGGTTGTGCCTTATCTTGTATTCATACTGTTTACCGTCAGCCTTGCTGTGCTGTCAGTGACCTCTGTTACATATTTACTGTATGCTAATGAAGCTGTGTACATCGATGTCTCAGACCTGTTAAGAGGGTCAAATCAATCAAAGTGCCTTTACTACACAAAAACAACGCAAAGTGCTTTCCATCACTGATTGACAAAATGGCAAGGAAAGTACAATATAGATTCAAAAATTGATCCAACAAATGTTTAACCACAAGATCAATGCACAAAGATTAAGACAGCTAAAAGGTTTAATGATTGTTTAAAAGAAATATAAATGAATAAAACATCAACTGCCTAAATCCTTTGGAGGTCATATCTGGTGTGTGTGTGAGGTCAGACAGGAATGTTCATGTTTCTGCGTTTTGGTTCAAGTGTCTCATGGGTGGGAGGAGTTGAGGAGGCGGGACTGAGGTGCGGCAGGAGCAAAGGGGGAGGAGTCAGTCTATCCGCTGCGGTAACTAGCGCCATGACAGCAAGCGTGCGCAGAGATGTACGTATGAAACATTTCAGGACTCTGCTATTGATGGAGCATCGTAGTCGCAGGTCTTTTTGCGCCTAGTGCGGCTCCACCTTGTTACCCAGAATCCTGCTGGCCAGACGGCGCCCACCGTGTCCACGAGCCAGGAGCCGCCCTCTGATTGGCTGGCTGTCTCAGTCTCTGACGCATGATAGGACAGCAGCCGAGCAGGCGGCAGCACCACCGGCCACAGTGACCGCGTGTGTGTGTGAATGTGTGTGCGTGTCAAGTCTGTTCATGCATGCATACAAGTGTGTGTGTGTGTAAGTGAGTGCACGCGCACTTGTTTGTTCATGCATGCACTTGTGAGTGTGTTTGTTTCTGTGTGTGCACAGAATTCTGTTGGTCTCAGCAGTCAAGGGCCTGAGGAACAGCAGCTGGCTAAGGGTGTGTGTATGTGTGTGTGTGTTGTGGGATGTGAGGGTTACTTGCTTGCTCTCTGCTCTGCTTGTCCTGCCATTCTTGCCACACGGAAGCTGACTTTGCAAGTTTGTTGTGTGTGCGTGTGTGTGTGTATCCTGAGCTCTTTGTGCCACCATTGGGCAGCTTGTAGCAATCACAGACTTTTTAGACTTTGATGCTTGACAACAGAAGTTTTCTCCGACAGCAGGACGAGAGGCTAGGAAAGATCAGCTGATGGTAGAGAGGGAGAGGGAGAGGGAGAGAGAGACACGAAGAGGGAGAGAGAGACACAGAGAGAGAGGGAGAGAGACACACACAGAGATAAATAAAGAAGCTCTGAGAAATTATTCATAGAGGAATGAGGTCATTATTATAGCAAAGCTGTGGAGAGAAAATGACTTCATAACATGTTGTTTGCCGTTTTAGGAACCCGAGGGTTTGCTGTTTTTTCCTTATTACTGTTTGGATGTTTAGCCACCATAACAGTTCGATTGATTATCAATAATAATCAGTCAGAGTCACTGCAGTTCAATATGTTTCAGCTTTTCCTACAGCCTGTAGGTCACAGAGCTTCATTGGGCTCCTGTTGTGACCGTAGTCCTGGATACATTGAGTTGCAAGGAGATAGCAAACACAGCAACGACATGGGGATTGTAGACAATCAAGTGCTGTTTCCAACATGTCAGTGTTGCTGCCCTGGAGACAGACAGGCAGAGAGAGGAAAGTGAGCGTAGGATTTCCCCTCAGCTTGTGTAAAAACAAAACAATGATCTAAAGGGGAGAGTGACAGAATGTGTTTGATAATCACAGAAACATTGAGTTGTAGTTTGAGAACTCTTTACTTTATTCGCAAAAACACATAAATAATCTGAAGTCATTTTGTACTGGACTAGCAAAGTGATGAGGGGGTATTTGTGTAATGCTCTCACAGCAGAGTCCTGCTCACAAACGGTAGATGAGAAGTGAAACAGAAGAATCAGCACCAGCAGAAACTTTACCTGATTGTGTCAAACACAGAGGACGGATGATAAATGTCCTCTCTGCTGGCCTTGTTAAGGAGACGCCGCTAGTCTGAGTGTCCCTGCAGCGCTGCGTCTAAATGGGTTACACCGACGCCACCGCTGCCGCCGCCTCCGTCTGCCTGTCGCACTTCACAGTCAACATGTTGGCCTGAAGCCTCAACCCTCCGCCCACCCATCACACACACACACACACATACACACACAGGTTGAGGCACACATACACAAATAACAGATGTGACGTTGATGGTTGTTTTGTTCTTTCCCATGATATTGTGTGCGTTCCTACACATCAGCTGCTCTCATGTTTTCATTATGCATCAAGCACAACAAACCTGCACGTTCAAACCCTTACACAGTATACAACCCACACAAGACACAGACTTTTCATTAACCGGTTCAATCTGTGTATGAAGTCAAAGGTCGCGGCCCTGGGAGATGCAGGGACAACACACACCTTTTTATTAAATTGCTTTATCTCTGTCCTTCTGTGTGACATGATGATGGAGGCATTTCCAGAAACAGCATCTCCTCACCTCCTCTCCTCCTCACCTCACCGTCTGACTCACGGTGTAGATCAGGAGGGACACTCTTGCTCGCGCTGAAGCAATCAAAGCCAAACAGCATTCCTCTGTACTCCCAAACTCGCCATTTTGCCTGTGAGAACACGTTTCAAATTAGATTCTGTTTGAAGTTTCCTGCGTGCGGATATGAGCCCAGGTGAACTGCTAAAGTGGAGCTCAGCGTTTTGCAGAGCTCAGGGAAACCTGATTTGTTCTCTCTGGAGGCTGCTGGAGCTCATCTAGTGCAGACTTCACTGAGCTGAACTAATGTTTTGTTTAGCTGTGATAACGGCTCAACACCGTTGTGTGAGTCGAGTTTAATGAGCATCTTCATTAACCCTTTGTGCGTGGACAGGACAGCAGGTGTTTGTGTTGTTAAGTTTAGGAGAGAATTTCAGTATTTTTCCACATTTTCCCGTCATAGTTTACAGATGTACTTTGAGCCTGAGCTGTGCAGAGCTCAGGGTTAAACACCTTAAACGAGTAATGTTAGAGCTTGCCTGTATTTTCTGCTTATAAATCTTTATACCGGTGCTGTTTCCATCATGTCTGTGTTGCTGCCCTGGAGGCAGACAGACACAGCTCAGCTCGGTAGTAATAAATGATGATCTACTGAATTTAGAGGGATAGAAAAGAGTTTGATCATCACTGAAATGATGCCACATGAGGAAAAGAGTGAGTGTGTTCTCTCTGCTTTAGCCTCCACTGGACTCTGATCCTCCCACTGTTGAAGCCTGACAGTAACTCAGGCTCAGTTACACAATATTTATTACAAAACAATCAGAGGCGATGTCACTCGTCCGCTGTAACTGACTTCTACTGTACAGCTGCTGCTCGCTTACAACAGCAGAGCAGAAGATGACACTTTCATGTCCTGCCAGCTCCATCACCAAGGGAGGTGTTGGAGTGGATGAGAAGAGAGGAGAGGAAAAGAGGAGGAGAGACAATACAGGCAATATGGAGGAAGAGCAGGAAAAGGGGAGGCGGGGGGGGCGTTTGAGTTGGTGTGCGTCTGCCATTGGAGGTAGGACTGGAGCAGAACGCCATCCGTGGGAGCTTTGTGTGCCAGGGCTGCAGATGGCGTGGCATCGCTCTGTGTGTGTGTGTGTGTGCGCGTTAGTGTGTGTGCGTGTGTCGGGTGTACTGGCACCTCCTTTACTGTACCGTCGTAACTGTACTATGTTGTACGTCGGCCTTGACCAACCTCACAGCTGAGAGGCAGAGAGAGATTTGGAGGATGGGGGGAAGGGAGGGCGAGGCTGAGGAGGGGGGAGGGGAGGAAACCATGGGAGGAAGGGGACAGAACATTAAATCTCTTAAATATGATGGGATTATAGGACAGAAGGGTGTGGGGGAGGGTCGAGTATGTAGGAGAGGGTGACCTCCATCTTGAGTTACTCTTAAATAATCCTTACGTATCACTGCACCAAGATTGTTTTGGCCAATTTTCAATATGAATATATAAATGTTACACTCCTATACAGCAGGTCGCGCCATTACACACAATGGGGAGGGATTGCTGTCCCGTGATTAACACAAACCCGGGAAACGTGGAGCTGACTCAGCAATCTCGTAGCGCTCAGGGAATTAATAATCATTCCGTCCTTAAATCTCTCCGTGTTTCTCGCGAAAACCAGAGGCAACACTCAAATGTTCATTCGGTCGTCATATTTTGGGATATCATATGAGAGACTTCTCTGAGGTAAACTATTCAACCCGGAAATGCAAAACTAGACAAAAA
Organism: Genypterus blacodes; assembly: GCF_046128005.1. NCBI lineage: Eukaryota > Metazoa > Chordata > Actinopteri > Ophidiiformes > Ophidiidae > Genypterus > Genypterus blacodes. The sequence goes on from NW_027466817.1 coordinate 9,418,543, forward strand.
ACATGTAAGCACTAATTCACTGCCAATTAATTATGTATTGAATCGCCCCATTACGCTCAGAGGGTAAAACATAACGAGTAATTGAAAATATGCAACAAAACATTTCCCGTTTACCGTTATGATTTTGTTGTTCATTAGGCTGCATATTTTTGTGTAAATTTTGCAAATGTACCAGCCCTGATTTTAATCCCTCCGGTCATACTAGTAAGACAAAAGAGGAGGAAGACCAAACAATTGTCAAGTACTTTTTACAACCGTCTGATGAAGGTTATACGCTTAACGTCTGTTCTAAATTTAGCGTACATAGACAACCAAATGTATATGTGCTGGTGTATAATTATGAAGTGTGCCATTATTACGCTCAACTTGTAATAATTGTGGATGTTTTTGACTTACTCTGAGGAATGAATGGTGTGAAAACGGCATTTCATCGGCTTGTACCTGTACTTGCTCTTTGACAATAAAGTTGAATCTTGAATCTTGAAGGTCACGACCTCAGCTGAGAGGAAACTGAAACAGAGAGAGAGAGTGTGTTTGTGTGTGTGTATATTGGTCCACTCTAAGCCGTCAGTAATGAGACTTTGCTGCAGTTATTTGTGCATATATACTGTATCTACCAGCTTGAGCTGTAGCGGACGGAGCAGAATAAACCAATCAGCTGTTTGTATTTACCCAGAGTGCTCTGAGCTGATAAACGCCATCTGAGCCTCCCTGGCGCCGCCTGATACCCGCTCCAGCTCGGGTCCATGCTGAAAGCTCGACCTTCTTACGCCCCTCTCTCATAACCCCCCCCCCACTCCCTGGGTGCGGCGGCATTGAAATGTAAAGGTTGTGTTAAGCCTGTTTTGCTGATCCAGCGCTGAGGGATTGTGTTGAGATCAGAGGATGGGGGGTGGGGGGGTATGGGCCACGCTGGGTTACCACGGGCAACGATGGAAATAACCTGAATAGAGGGGAAATTATGACACGAAACCTGATCAGATGTGAAATTTCAATTGACAAAGAGGCGTGGAAGTGTGTGTGTGTGAATGTGTGTGTGTGTTTCCATCTTCCTGGCTGCTCTGTGATGATCAGTTGTGAATGCTGATAAACTGGCTGCTGCCTGGCAACACCCGGCCCCGTTTTTTGGGGGAAATTAGGGCTGTCCGTGCTTTTAATCCGTGCACTCGTGGGCAATCTGTAGTGCCTCGCAGATTAATGCTGACTCAGCGAGACTCTGAGCCAAACCATTTGGCTGTTTTCTTCTCTGCTGACCTTTTCCAAACACTCGCTCATCTCTTTCATAACCACCGTAATGGACAGAGGCGTTTCTCACAGCGACAACAGTTATATAAAATAAGGGAAGGATTAGATTTGTGTTTGCACTCTTTTTTAGTCTTGTCGTGATCCTGATTTTCTCTCTGCTCCTTCCTGTTTTTCTCGTGTGTGTGTGTGTGCATGGGTTGTTCCTGTTTGCTTCTCCTGTCAGTCACATGCTTCGCTTCCCGTCAGGTCCGTACTCTAGTGTTCCCTCATTCCAGTGTCTCCCCAGTATGTATACTCTATGTATACTATAGTATAGTATATTGTGTAGTATAGTGTATTAGAGTATATAGTGTATAGTATAGTAAGTAAGTGGCCTTTTCACCTTTGTACTCTTCTGGATCGTGTCCTGTGCCTTCTTGTTATGATTGTGTATGGTTGTATTTTCTGTCGGTCTGATATCTCAAAAATTTATAGACGAATTTCAATTAAACTGATTGTTCGCAGTCTCGTCAATAAGCTGTTGAATTTCATTGAGAGGCATGATTGGAGGACTTCTCGGCTTTGACAGAGGTCTGCGCTTCCATGTTCGTGTTTTTGTAACCTGCAACTTTTTCCAACTTCAGACTTGTTGTTCTTCCTGTTTCCTGACAATGTGGCGAGCGTTCACTAAAGACTATCTTTATATATATAGTATACGTCTGCCAATTTAGACCAGAGTTTCATCAAAAGATCGTCCCAGTGTCCTCACTTGTTTGTTCTTCATTGTACAAGAAGCTATTGCTGTTGGATGTGAGTTCACAAGGTGCTCTTGGGGCCTTGAAAGAGATGAAGAGGAGCTCACAAACTCACAAATTGATTCGAGTCCTTGTGGCGGCTCCATTTATTATTTATTGTACAGTTTCCGCGGGTCAGGAGACGATGGAGGACTTAATATGTGAACCCCTTGTATATTACCTTTAGTCTCAGGAGCAGGAGCAGCGGTGGATGAATGGAGTTTAATAAAGCAGAGAGGAGACCTTTATTAAATATATTACATCACCGGGCGTGTTATTCTGTGTTATTGCCTGTTTTATTCCCTATTCTACTCTGCTAACGTTGCCACTCAGCGTTGCATATAATACACAAAAGCAATGTTTCCAGGGCCACTTCTCCGCTGAAACCTTACAGAGGAACAAAGTCACCTGCTCTGCCCTTCACTTCCTTTTGCCCTGTAGACAATCTGGGGGTATGGCTGTCATGGAACCTGGAAGTCCCCTTATATTTAAGACCCTTGAAGAAACATGATCACGGTGACTGTCTGTCCAGGCTCCACAGATGAAATCACCGGTCAGATAATGTCTCCACAGAGATCCAAAGCGTTATCAGGTCTAGAAGTTCAAGTACAGGCTCGACCTCAATAAGTCTCCTCTCTGCTTTATTAAACTCCACTTATCCACCGCAACAGTGCTGCTCCCGCTCATGAGACTAAAGGTAGTGTACAAGGCGTCCACGTATTAAGTCCTCTATTCTCTTTCGACCCGGTAAGCTGTAAGATAAAAAAATATAAATGTAGCCGTTAGAATGAGTTAAGTGACTTAATGAGTACATGAACTGCTCTTCATTTCCTCGAAGGCCTGATGAAGCCTCGACAAACCCCAGAGGAACCTCACCGACGCACCGTCAGCGCCAGCAGCTTTTAGCACCGCGAAGACGAAGAGGCAGTGGCTCAGGCTGTGATATGGAAACTGCAGAGCACAGTGGAGAGCGTTAAGTGATTTCATCCGCGGTGAAGTCTTAGAGAAGATGGCTTCCTAGCATGCATTAATACTTAAGGAGAAGAACATTAATCCTGAGTCAGCGCCTATTTTTGGTGAGTGGAACAACGTGCAAACTGATAGAATAGAACGTGTGTGTGTGTGCTCTCTCCTTCCTCTCTTGTCTTTCTTCGTTACGTCGTTGTTGATCAGATGTTGAACATGTCAGACAGCACACACTTCAAAAACCACAACACACACCAACAGATTCCAAACGCAACCTACCAGACTCCAGACACAAATCTCTGAAATCTGTACACAAATATTCTTTTCATAGGTGAGCCAGGGGCCACTGTCTGATTCTGTCCTGTAAGCGAGGCAGCTGCAGTGACGCTCGTGTTCCTTTATCTTTAAATATGAATCTGTTTTGCCGTCGGCTGCAGAGGAGCGACAGCATCAGCAGTGAAAGGTGAGAGGACAGAGAGACGACAGGGGGACGTTCTTTGCTCTGGGGTGAACGGGGACAAAACCAGAGAGGGAGGGAGGAGGAGGAGTGAAGGACGAGGGTCAGGGATGGATGCAGGTGCAGAGATGAGTGGAGTGGGCGGGAGGGAGGGAGGGAGAGAGTGATGGCTCCCTCCATCTGCCTTCGTCCTCCCGCAGAACTAATTACAAGGTGATGGACAGCAGACTAATCAGCAAGGCCACGAGTGGCTTTAAATTAGCCGGTCCATGGTGTCGTGCCTGGTGTGATGGAGGGAGGATGGAGAGAGGAAGAGGATGAAGAGAGGAAGAGCGGTCCAGAGGGAGGGGGAGAGGAGGGGAAGGAGGGGGAGGAGAGAAAACGGCAGCAAAGAAAGGAGTGAGAGACTGATGTGCTGGTTGAGAAAACATGAACAACAAAGGCTCATCAAAGCTGTCAGAGCTCAAAGTCTTTTATTTTATCATTTTATCATTTATATTAATACAATTCACTTACAACAGAAGTAAGACAAAATTAGACTTCGACTTCTTTCGATCCACGCATTGACTGCACAAAATGGACGCTGTGTGTGAGGAGGATCCTTCGGGCTAGGGAGCTCCTGTTGTGAGGTCGCTATTTTCAATTCTAATGTGCAATAGTCGATGTCTGCACCTGAAAGCAGTGACAACACAACAACCACAATACTGAGATTAAATTGGAGATTCTTCGTGGACGATCTTAAGGGTTTAAGTGAAAAGTTAAAAGCTGCGATGTCGCTCGGCTGTTTCCACACTCAGCTGTTTCCACACTCAGCTGCTCTCTGAGTTCATTAATCACTTTGTGTTCCACTGCAGGCTTCAACGGTTCAAACACAAGCTGCTTAGATCAACTGGAAACTCTTGTGTTGCCCACATTTGTGAATGAGTTTGTGTGTCGAGATGTCAAAATGTCGCATAAACAGAACAAATCGCAACGGATTTCCGAAATGACTTTGACTTTATTTGATCTATGTTGTCATAGATTAAGTTTCTGTTGATTCAGCCGTCAGATTACTTTCCTCTGCCTCTCTCTCTCTCTTTCTCTCTCTCTCACTCTCTCTCTCTCTCTCTCTCTCTCTCTCTCTCTCTCTCTCTCTCTCTCTCTCTCTCTCTCTCTCTCTCTCTCTCTCTCTCTCTCTCTTCCCTTAACACCCTCGTTGTCTCATGTCTGCTTCCCGTCTTTATTCCTCTCCATCTTTCTGTCTCTTCGTCTCGCACTCTGTTCCTTCAGATGAGACGCTTCAGGCAGAGTGGTGGGCTTCCTCAGCATGTGTTAACCACTCCCACTCACCGGACCTCTCGATCCACATTCACACGCAGGCAGACGCAAACACACACAAAGACACACACACACAAATTTGACAGCTGTTATCGCACCTGTCGGGTCAGACGTTCGTCTCCTGCGTTGTGTTTATTGCTGCTCCTCCTTAAACTCAAACACACAAGCTATGTTTACATTCACACAGTCGCCCATCTGCAGTTATCACTCTAACACAGTTACATCAAAGCTCTTTTCAAGTCACTTAAATCTATTTATTTCAATCAAGGGTTTTAGTGGCAAGTTGATAAAGATTTAATTTGCAAAACAGTGTGAATGAACCTCGTGGAGACGTGTTGTGTTGTATTTCCGGGTTGCTGCTGACGGTTTGTTTGTTGGAAACATGATGCTGAGGAGGAGACTGACCCTTTGCTGAATTTAATCCAAGAAGAAGAAGTCGCAGTTTACAAAATGGCTGAAAGTCTGTGCTCGATCGATCAGTGGACAGACACACAAACACACACAAACTTTACGTGGTCGTGTTTGTCTTCTCCTTCTCTCTGGTGTATTCAGACTGCGACTCTGAGGCTCCGGTCACATGCCCGGGATGTGTTTATGCGGCCCGTTGTGTGTGTGTGTTTCTGTGTGTGTGTGTCCACCCGTCCTCCTCTGATCATCCTGTCATTATCACGCCCGTAATGCATCTCACCACACTCAAGATTTCCTCTGGCATGCCATCCATCTGCCTAATGGCCCAGCAGGGTGCGGCCAGCCAGTCATCACTTGTGCGCATCGCTCTTGTTTGTGTGCGTGTGTGTTTGTGTTTGTAGAAGTCGCATATCTTTCCATTGTTTGCATCAGCCAGCTCATTTACAATCGTCTGCTTGTGACTCTGCATTTGTGTGTGAGATTGTGTGTGTCTGAGTGTGTTATCTGGCCGCTGCGTGTCGATGCCAGTGAACTCTGTAACTGCGTCAGCCATTTAGGCCATTATGGAGTGTAACTGATCCTGTGAAAGCTGCGCTCATGTCCACTGTTGGAGGACAATGATTGATGTGTGTGTGTGGAGCGGAGTCACAAACAAACTGGAGTGTGTGGTGGACGTACGAGGTGTCTGCCACTGCACCAAGAAGATAAGATAAAACTCTATCTCTCGATTTGTCTGGAACTTGTGTTGCATAGGTCCCACAGTTCCAGCCTAGAGCGTAAACTTCATTATTACAAGAAACAATGTTGTAATTAAGCTTTAGTTGAAAAAAAGAAACTTCTCCTACATGAGAAAAACAAGATCAGAAGAATAAAACATGAGTATCCTACAGGTCTTAAGAGGTTAATGTCAGCAGTGACTCAGCATAGACACGCACAACACATCAGGTACACAATGTACTGCCTGCATGTACCACAAGCAACTTCAACCACCACATACCAAAACATATTGATCATTATTGAATGTGTGCGTCCCCTACATGGTGAATTATTTAGTGTTGTGTAGGCGAGGCAAGTGTGTGTGTGTGTGTGACTGACAAAGCTCCATTAGTCCTCATTTGATAAAAGACGGTCCTTGACTACATTTCACGCTGTATTGGCTTTTCTGTCCAAACACGCCCTATCACACACACACACACACACACACACACACACACACACACACACACACACACACACACACACACACGCGCGCGCACACACGTACACACCAACGATACATCTCTTAGAGATCAAGGAAGACGACAGGTAGAGGAGCCTGCTAAATCCTCCTCCTCCTCCTTCTTCTCCTCCTTCTTGTTGAACACAAATACAGTATGTTCACCTGTGACCTCTGACCCTGAAACCTCTATGTTTTCATAGATCTCAATCCAAACTTCTGGGTGTAACTGGCATATCAATATCACTTGAACTTGTCAGGTCATGATGAGACTTCTACAGAGGAGAGATGCTGGTGTAGATGTGGGTGAGCGTTCGGAAGAAACATGAGAGGGCGAAACCACGATCGTTTGTGATTATCAGAGGGTAACAGTGTTTGAAGAGATCGGATATCTCAGCCATCAGCAGGCATTTAAAAGCTTAGCTGCACTAAAAGCTCTGTGTGTGTGTGTATGTGTGCGTGTCTGTGTGTGTGTGTGTCTTTACTAATGAGGTTATCTTGACCTCAGCTGATCTCAGAGCTGCTGAGAAATGATGCTACAGGACTGATGGCAAGAAGAAAGAAGTGAGAAATACAAGTCCTCTCCTTCAGATCTTCTTCTTTACAGCAGAGACACTTCTTGCTTCTATTTCGGCCCATCGGGTTTTGGTTCTATGGTTTATGTCCCCGTGTCCTGATGCGTCTCATCCCACAGGACTTCTGCAGTGTTTGATGCCCACTTGACCTCTGCCTCTTCCTGTCTTGCCCTCATTTCTCTCCTTCAATCTGCTCGGGAGCTTGTTTGTTGGTTTGTTAGTTATTTAGTTTGATACACTGAAGTAACAAAAGTACTTTTAGTTTTAGTCTCTTTTCTTTCACACAGTTTTTGTCAACCACAAAATCAAAGTGAAATGAAATGTGCTGAGTCATTGTCACATCCTGCTGTGATTCGCTGCCGATGTTGAGTGGGCGTGGCTCGTTCTTCCAGTGCTGAATCTCATGAATGCATCAGTCGACTGGAACCACACTTGGTGCACTTGTGACGTTGTTACTTATGGACAAAATTATTGTATCCATACCTTTGGTTCTGGACATGGCAGAATCAGAGTCTTAACCACTTTACCTTATCATAGTCTGGGCAGTACAAGGCCCTGACTGCAGCTTCTTCACTGACACCTTAGAAAACTTCCACTGTGTCTTTGCTATTTATAGTCCGGAACTGTCATCTGGAGGAATGAACCAACGGCGAGACTCCATTTCACAGAGAGAGACAGGAAGAAAGAGAGAGAGAGCGAGACAGAGAAAGAGAGAGAGGGTGAAAGAGAGCGAGACAGAGAAAGAGAGAGAGAGTGAAAGAGAGCGAGACAAAGAGAGAGAGATCTCAGCAAAACACACACTACGTTTATCCAGACTCCAGACAAAAACAGAATAACTATAAAATCATAAAGTTTGTGTAGTTGTGTAATGTCTAATCCTTGGTTTGGGGAAGGTGTCGAGGTTCAAGTCCATCAAGTCAAAAGTGAGTGGTGTCGAGTCGCTGAGGTCAAAATAAATCTCGGGTCTAAAGATTAGTGACTCGAGTCCAAGTGAAGTAATGTGTATGTGTTACTGAGTATTTATCACCATTACTGCAGTCATTCATTTAGTACTTTGGATGCTTAAAGGCTGACTCACTCATGTCCTCACCTTGTCCCTGTCTGCAGCGTGTCTGCTGCAGTCTGAGCTGGTGAACTACGAGCGGGTGAAGGAATACTGCCTGAAAGTGCTGAGCCACCAGAGGGACCACTTCAAGGCCATGTACCGCGCCGGCATCGCCTTCTACCACCTGGGCGACTATGAATGTGCCCTGCGTTACCTGCGTGACGCCAAGAACCGCGAACCCACAGGTGAGGAGGGGGGACAAGCCCAACAAGTGACACAATAGCTGAGTTTGCATTTGTCAGACTGAAGCTGGCTTGGTTTTTAGGTGCTTGGATTTTATTTTATTTTATTTTATTTTATTTTATTTTATTTTATTTTATTTTATTTTATTTTATTTTATTTTATTTTATTTTATTTTTTTTATTTTATTTTATTTTATTTCAATTTACCTGTGTTTGTTAGTATCCTTTCTTGTTTTACGTTTCAATGATCATTATCATATATCTCCTCCACACTGCATTCTGTGTAGTCATTGATTACCTGCCTGATTGATTGATTGATGTATTGATGGATTGGTTTGTGGTGTTGTCTCTCCGTCAGACACCAACGTGCTGCGATACATCCAGCTGACAGAGATGAAGATGAGCAAGAGTGGACAGCGGGAGCGAGACAGCGGCAAAGAGACCCAGGGCTAACCCTGCACCTTCTCACCCACTCTGACCCCTCGACCTTTTGACCTGCGACCTGTCCCACAACAACCCCCACCCCCCCTTCTCTCCGCTTCCTGCCCTCCTCTGTCGAGCCCTGGCAGGGCGACGAGCCGCGGACGAGATAGACGCGACGAACGCCTCACATATCAAGAGCCGTCTGCGCCCTTACCCACGATTCCGTCTCTTCGTCCTTCTCTGTCCTTTTCTTTTCCCGTCACCCTCGGGTGCTGCGGTTCCTTTTTCCCCACATACAGACAGACAAGAACACAAAACAGAAGACAACAACAAGGAGAATCCTGTATTATACGCGTGGTGGAAAGAAAATGGAGCTTCAAAACATACCGATGAAAAACGGACATTTGCGTGACTTAGTAAATGGATTAACAACGTAAAATGCATTTAGTTTCTGCTCTTTCTCTCTCTTTCTCTCGCTCTCTCTCTCTTTGCTGATTTCGAACACAGAAGAGAATTCCAGGGTTGGGAGGTTGTCGTGCTTCAAGGAGTTTGGCGGTTCGTAAGCATTGTGTTTGTGGGGTATGTATGTGTGTGTGTGTCTGTGTGTGTGACACGTATCGAGACACAGCCCGATTTGATTGTACATCCCACCGCTGTCCTCGGGCTTAGACGGGACAGATGAGCACAAGATGTCTTTGTTTGTTTCCTCCACGCTGATTCTGTCTCGCGTCTCAGTCTCTACTGTTTTCGATCCAAGGGCTAATTCAACTGTTTGTCACTCTAAGTTCACTCGTGTTTCTAAGTTGCATTCTGCGTTCATTTTACTCAGCCGTTCTTTGGTTCTTCTTCTCCTTCTGAGGAACAAAGCAATCAGGCTCAACGCTCCTGCTGTCCTGCTGTGATATCGTGGAAACTGGCGTCTTGAATCTGCTGTCCGAAGCCCCTTCTCCTGTGTCGTCAGAAGCCCTCCCTCCCTCCTATCACCCCACCCCCGCCTTTGTTCTCCCCTTAATGATGTCACAATGGAAAATAGCCAAGGGGATTAGATTTCAATTAACTTTGCACCGGTTCCTAACATGATGCTAAACAGGGAACTGATTCTGTGCGTCGTGTAATTGACAGCGTTTCGCAACTTTACGGCTCAGTCGTGGGGCAGGAAGTGAGGAGGGTTTGATTGGCCAATGGCAGCACTTTAGAGGCAGGTACAGGCACACTGCCAGTTCGCTATTACACACATATGTTTAAGTGTGGCTCAGTCTTTCTCTCTGTTGAATCGCTGCGTGTTAGGAACCAGTGTTGGCCGCATAAACCTTTATCACAACCCAAACGTGGATAACACGCAGATGGGACTCGATCACCTTGGTCGGTCCTGGCAGTCCAAACCACTCCAGGCCGTGGCTTAACTCTGCTCTGATGGATTGAAAGTTTGTGGACGCATGACCTGAATCCCTTTCAAACCCAGTTCTCCGTCTATCCTCCCCCACCGACCCTGTGTGCGAGCCCGACCTCCCACATGTGACGTGCAGCTCCGGAGTCATTTCAGACGTACGGGATCAGGATCGTAATGTATCTCTGTTGCTTTCTGTCACAGCATGCTGCCACTAACCTCTCCTCTTCCACCTCTGTTCCATTCGTTCTCTTCTATATAAACACACGAGGCGATCACAGCAGTAGGGAACAAAACTATAAATATCTGTCAAAGGGTCGCCGGAGTGAATCAGGGCCACGGTGAGAGACTAGAGGGCCGAACCTATCCCACTGCTGAGGGAATTCAGAGGAGGGAAAGTAGATGAGAAAGATGTCATAAATTGTTTCTCCCCCCCTTTTTCCGGTGACCTCCTAAGAGGGAAACAGAAACTCTAAAGGTGTCAATGGGACTCTGGAGAGACAGCACCATGATGCGGGGGGGAAGTAGGCCACCATCAACTGGTGATTGAGTGGCAACAGGAAAGAGCTGGGAGATTGTCGTTCGTCTAGTGGCTACAGACTTCTGGTCATTGAAAGGATTCCGAAGAACTCAAATGTTTGGCAAACAAAACATAACAGATGATAATCTGTCACTGCCTCACAACGAACACCTCCAACCCACAGGTCCAATGAGCTCTGTTTAACTTTGTCTTTCCAAGCTAAAGTACATTTCTTTTCGAAGTCATAGTTTTGAAAAGAGCATCGCTTTTCAGGCACAATTGGTGCCTGCGGATGGGAAACTGGGAAAAGGTATATATAGTCCTTGTTGCTGCGGCAGTGACTCCTACTGGTCGTTTGGGGCGCCCGCATACAAGTGTCTTGGCGCTCTCGCTCGAGCAGTTTAGAACACACAGGTGGTGACATTAGGTGTTAAGGACAGAAAAAAGGGTGGAAAAATCCTGAAACATTCCCTGAATCAAGCACCAATTGTAGCCGAACACATAACATTCCCAGTAACAATGAGCTTTAACGTTGACTGGACAAACTTACAGGCTAAGTTACACAATATTTCTTACATCTGCATACTTCTATATTTTATAGGTCAAGATACTTTATCAAGATACTTTATCCTTAACCGAGTACCAATGTACCAAACGAGTACATGTGTACTGGAACAGTAGCACCTACTGTGAGCAAGACAGAACTTCAAAGATTTCCAGTAGCTCAGTAATGTCAACAATTGGTGCCACTACCTGATCGATCCAATACCAATAATAACTTATTGGTGACCGAATTAGAAACTACCAATGATTCCTGAAACAATATTATGACATTATCAATATCTCCTAGCTCCAAACACGCAGAGGCCTTCCTCTCATCTCTCTCTCTCTCTCTCTCTCTCTCCACTCCTTGTCTCCCACTGGGGATGAATGGAACAAACAACAGTGATTAATGGTCCCTGCAGCATCTGTCTCCATGGCTACCCGTGCTGAGTCTCCTCACCCTTGGGGGACAGCTTTCCCCCCCGCGTGGTCCTGTCTCTGCGGCACCCGTCTGCCATCTTTGTTTTTTGTCTAGTTGTGCTAAGTCACTCTGGCTTGATGTACGCGATCCTGTAGGGATAGGGAGCCGCACAGGTTCACTCCGGCCGGTCGCCTCTCTCGCTTAATGGCCGGACTGATACCGTTTGTTGTGAGCGTAACTCGATGTGCGCAAATAGCGATGGAGACGTCCGATCTCGACATCGGTTTAGCTTTGAAAACAAACAAAAAGCACAACAAAAAAAGGGACAGAAAACTACTGGCTGTGTTATTTTTGCTCTTTCCTTTGATGTCATTTGAGGTAAATGTTCGTCAGATGTCAAAGTAGTTTTTGTGGATATATGATACAATTGTACAAAAAAAATAAGAAAAACGGAAAGATTTATGGTTGTGAAAAGCTTTAAGGCGTCACTTTAGCGAGGGAAATGAAACGTCTGGCTGAAGAAAAGAGAATATCCTGAGCTCACACTCTGAGCTCTTTGTGACTGTGTGTGTGTGTGTGTTTGTTGGTGTTTCTGTTGATGCCCTGACTTTGGGAAATCCAGAACTGGATCAGAGGACCTTTGACCCCCTTCAAACGTCCTCAATATGTTAAGCGCCAAGAGCAAAAGGTAACGCAGGAGCGGACAGTTTGGACTGTGATGAACTGAACTACCACAGCTCGGCTCCGTGGCGTCATTGTCCCCGTGTGGACAGACTGAGACAGACCTGAATCTGAGGACCCGGCGGCAGACGTCACACGCCAACGCTGGTTTCACTGAATTGCTAGCCTGGGAATGCACTACTGACTGGAAAATGAAGATTATGAATAAAGTTTCAAACAAAGAGGTTGAACTGTTTCACGCTCACTCATTTCATGCACTCACAGGAATGATCAAGTATATTCAAACAAAAAATAATTCCACATAACTCCACTACATTTGTCAAATAAACTGAAGTATTGCGAACACTGGTAAAATACAAAAACAAAGATTTTGTGAATAAGGTCTAAATATTTTGAGAGAAAGTCAATATAATCCTAGCTGTTAATACAGGACAAGCAGGCTGAATGGTTGTATATAGCGAAAGAAATAATGTTTTAAAGAATAACTTCTGTGAACTGGATCTGCCTCAAAATGTGCTATAATGTTGCTAAGCTTTCTGACTCCATTTTTGGAACAATCTGTGGTCTTCATGTGTCTCCATTCATATTGTACTTTTCAATCACCTCTTGCTTGTTGTATTTTGTTCTCTATGTGTTGGCTGAGCAGCTTTTTGGGAGCCTCCACGCCACCTACTGGAGTTAAGCGGGAGGATCACACCCTCCTGTCTGACTGTTTTAAGTGAGAACACTATTGATCTGCACTTGGCTTTGAGTGTGAAGAGGAACATTCCAACAGTGGGTAGCCCTGCTTTGTTCTGGTTTTCATGTGTGGAAGCTAAACAGATATGCACGATGCTGCTGTAAAAACACTTCAGCAGCTATGAAAACAATTGAGAGGGCGGAGCAGCTGAACACACACAGCCGACTCCTTAACACCTCTTCCTTCCTCACTTCAGTTTCAGGCAGATCATCCCTTTTTTCCCTTTTCTTTGTTAGTGCTTTTAATAGCATCACCATGGAAGTACAGAGGGGTTGCTAAGCAACTGGCTGGCGTCTGAAGGGTGTTTGATTGGTGGTCACACTGACAGACACAGCAGTTGAGTGGGATCTGTGTGAGTCTTTATATCATGAGCATAAACAGCACGAGTCTAGAATGTTTACGTCAAAAGGCTTTCACGTATAGAATAAAAGTAAATCCAGCCTGTTGTTTCTCCCCAACGCCTCACAGTCAAACCTAAATCTAAAAATTAACATATGCAATCATGTTCTTCTCTCTGCCTCTGCTTTTCACGTTCACGGAGCAGAGTGGAAGAACAATAGAAATGCATGATTAGATCAAGAAAAACAACACAGGATAGAAATGACATCATAGTTTTACAGTAGTGACATCTAGAGGATTTTATCTGTCATTGCAGTAAGGTACAGGAATAACAAAGGATCAAATATGTGATCTAGATGTGACCAAAAGAGCCTCAGCAACACCAACATTTAAAACCAACAACTAAAACTGATTAAACACAAGGCAATAGTGTATACATTTGAGCATTTGATGTTTCGATCGTCTCAGTCTTTGGGTTTCAGGAAAAGTTTTTCACAATTTTCACTGGATTATAGTTAAAATAAAAATAAAATAAATCATATCCATTATCATTATATGTAGACATATTTTTTTTGGCTTTATTGGTATCTTAGCTACTGAATTCCTATCTTATCAAGTACTTAAGTTTTCCCCTTTGGCAACACCAGACAGCATTAAAGCGATACTGTGGTAATTTTACAAACAAATCGTGATTCAGCTTGCTTACTCATTCACTGACGCTGTATTATTGTGTAGATATTTATCCTTCACTTTCCAGGTCTGAAGGTCTTAGACGTATGATGAAACAAAGACACGAGAACCAGCAGACACTGTTCAATCTGACGGAAATGTATCAAAACAGACTCTGAAGCATCTTTCTTTGTTTTTTAATTTGTCTCTCAGGGCACCAACCACTCATCATATTTCACACTTTCTCCTCATTTAACCCAGAAATGTCAAACGTCGACACCAGAGACGACTGTACACGGATGTATTAGGAAGTAGTTTCCTAATGATATCCTTGGTTTTCCTGTTATAATAACAAATATATACAGATAGCCCAGGATTGTAATAACAATAATTAATTCTTTCCAATAATAACAATACATTTAATAAATACTCAGTGTTCTGAACCACACAAGGAGAACGAGTTTAGGCTCCCTCCTCTCTGCCAATGGGATTGTCATCATCCCATACAAACAATAACGCTCATACACTCATATTCACACACACACACACACACACACACACAAACACTCACACTCTCATCTAGAGAAATTTGCACAGTCAAGTAAATACCATCTGCAGCCAAGACAAACCGTGGATTTTTAAAAACGGAGCACTTCTGATTTCCCAGCTTCTTACAGGCTCCTGAACTCAACATCGCTCTCATGTCCACTTTTAAAAAAACAGAAAAACAAAAAAAACGACAACTCCAGGGACAAAACTTGAGTCTTATGATGATTTTCTGGATTTTGTGCCAAATCCAGACGACTTAGTTGCACGACTCGGCTCCTAAAGTGCCTCTAATGTTGCATACAGCAGATCAGGAGAGATTATTGGGATCCAAACGCTCCTACGTGAACATGAGGTTGAAGTTGTTTGTGGAAGGTAGTTCAGGTCGCTTCCTCTCGCAGGGCGATGTGAGCGTTTCCCCCATGTGTCTGTGGCGTGATGGGAGTTGGTACGGAGCGCCAGTGAGGAATGTAAAGACAGAATGAGGCTCAACCAAGAAGATAGCGAGAGATTTCAAGAATAAAGTCGGAATATTGAGCGATAAAGTGACACAAATTTAAAGGTAAGAATATAAACTGTTAAGAGAAAACGTTACATTGAAACATTTTTTTAAATATCACAAATTGTAACAATTTCCAATTTAAAACATTTGACAACTTTATTCTCTTAACATTTCTACTTGGAGAAATATTATGACTCAACTGTTAAAATCTCTTTATTTGGAAATGTTTCAAGAATAAAGTCATAATTCTTCAGGGAAAAACAAGTAGAAATGTTGTGGGCTGTAATATTTTTAGAATTATTTCATTTAAAAGAAGCTGTATTTCTCTAATGGCTCAATTCGTAAACTTTTGATTTTCTTCTAAAAATATTCTGACTACTCTTTTCTTGAAATCTCTCTCTATTTTATTTTTCCAGCCTAACAATCTGTGGTAGGAATGTTTTCGTTGAACGGATGAGAATGTGGCGACTTATTCACATGGAAGAGAACATGCAGTGTGAAGCTCCATCCGCACAGCAACAATGGCGGCTATATTTACACGTCCATGCTTACAGAAACACACTTGGTCTGCCAGAAACGAACACCAGCGCTGTGAAAAAGGCTTCTTCCTGTCTCAGTATTCCAGGGAAAGATAACAATCAGACAGAAAGACGAAGGCCAGAGAGCTGCCGGGGCGATATGGTGGGAACGCCGTGATGAAGGAGCGACGTGTAAATGTGACCAAACGCTGTGACAAAAGATGCAAGGATGCGGGAGAGAAACGGCGGTACAGAGGCAGAACCAAAGGCGTGCAAATGAAGAAGAAGGACACTCAGTTTAGACTGTTAGGCAGAAAGGCTCCGGCTTCTCTTTGTCTTTGGGGCCAAACTCTCAAAAGGACACATGTTTTAGCGAAAGAATATTTCTCCTGTCTGTGTTACAGGAGCGGAACGAGGCGAGCGGACGAGGGACGGACAGAGATGGACGGTTGCTGTAGAGAGTGACGGCTGCTTCATGGCTTTAAAGGAAACCTAACCTGGCACACGGACAAGCTACGCTCACATTCCAGGAGGACGTTTCCCAAATCCCAGTTTTTCCTGATCAAATTTGGTTCTGGATCTGATTCAAATCTGACCTTTGGCTGTTGACCTCTGTGACCCCGTGTACATGTAGGCCGTGCACCTACATCCCTTCACTCCGTCAGCTTCCTTTGCATTTTGCAAAGGTTTCCTCCTCTCTTCTCTCTTCGAAAGTGCTGTGCCTTCCTCTTCATCACTCACGTCTGACAGGTTCAGCTGCTGCTAGCTACCTCAAAGTCAAACTAAATGCTGTATCACGCAAAAGGCGGACATTGTCACCAAAGGTATGACATCAGAACGTGCTGCAAACTCGTCCAGCTAACATCAGCCTGGACCTCATTGTTTAGTCTGACGGAGCTTAGCCTGATTAAGGTTCTGTATGGACAGAGTGAGACCTGTCAGGGTGAATAGATCAGATCTGACTAAATCGTAATTGAGCATTGAGAGCTTGAAAGTGAACGTAGCTTTGGTGAACACAGAGCACTCAGCTTCCAAAGAGAGAAGAAGTGCAGGGGAAGGAAGGTGGGTGTGCAGCGAGCAAGGGTGTGCTGGCTCGTGGGCACTAAGGGAGAGGCGTCTTGTAAGGGTTTCACACTCCAGTATAAGTGCCTACAAACATAACAAGGAGTTTCTCTGTACTCGATCGCGAGCACAGCGAGGCTCGGACCTCATTCAGGCTCAGCTGGGACGTTCTCCTCACTAGCAGAACTGCTTTCCACACAGAGGGACAGTCTGGTCCAAATTCTGGCCCTCCACGTCCATGTCCATCAGGTTGGGCTTGGTCGCGCTGGCGCTGCTGTCCCCAGAGCCCAGGGGACTCTCGCAGCTGCTGCCCGGCGAGGAGCTCATCGTCCGGGAGAGCGAGGCCAGCTTCCAGGGGTCAGCCCTCATCCGGGCCGGGGTTGGCCGGGGCCGGGGGGCGAACTCCAGGGTCTTGGGTCTCTCCATGGGGCTGTCGAGGGAGACGGCGTCCGGATCGAGGATGGGCGGGGCCGGGGCTTTACGACGGGGGGCAACGGGGAAAATGGTGGCGGGGTCAGGGAGCCGAGGGAAGTCAAGGGCGTCCTGTGGAGCTGACAGGAGAGAGAGAGGGAGAGGGAGAGAGAGACAGAGAGAGGGAGAGACAGAGAGAGAGACAGACATGTGTTATCTATGCAGGAGTATTTAGCAGAGCTGGATCGCCAACACATCTGATCTGTGGTCACCAGTTTGCTGATGGATGTTGTTGGTTCCTTACCTTTGCTGCCCGTGGTGCCCGGGGCTCCTGGAGGCTGGGGCATGGGCATGCTCCCGTCTGACGGCGTCCTGCGATGCCCCAGAGTCTGTGCGCGAGGTCGTATGGCTCCGTCTGACGGGGTGCGCCTGTGGCCTCTGTTTAGGGCCATGGCGGCAGAGACGTGTGTGGGCGTGAGCGACTGGTTGGGATCCTTCTTGAAGCTCTCCGCCCGCAGGTCCAGGAGCGGGTTGAGGGAAGGAGCTGGCGGTGCCATTGGCATTTTGATCCCCGTCCCAGGGATCAGGGGATAATCGTCCGGGTCAGAGGGAAGCAGGGATTTGGTGGAATTGCAGTCGGACAGAGAGGAAAGAGAGAGGAGCGTTACAGAGGGGGAGGGGTCCAGGCAGGGGAGGGTGGAGTCATGATGGCGGGACAGAGACAGCGAGAGGTTCCTGCTGGGCGGAGACGTGCTGCGGCGGAAACGTCCCGTCCGCTGGAACAGACCATCCTTCTTCTTCCGCTGCTCGTCTCGGAGATCCTGCTCATCCTGAAGCACCTGTTCACACAACGCCAGGTCACATGACTACAAACAAACGCACCTAGAGAGACGCTACACCTGCACCGAAGAGGTTATTGGCAACATTTCACTGACTTCAATGTTCACAGACAGACAGACAGACAGACAGATGGAAGAAGTGTCCCGTCCCATCCTCCATACCTGCAGTTTGCCCTGCTGCAGTAAATCTTGACCCAGACCCACAGACGCCAGCAGAGAGGCGCAGCTGAGAAACAGCAAGTCGCTCTTCTTCCTCTGGCTGCAACGACGCAGCGAGTCCTGGTAACTCACGCCGGCCCCCAGACCTCCGGGTCCCTGTGTGTTAGACACCCCAGCAGCAGCAGCATTGGGTCCCAAGCTGCTACACAGGGACCCTGAGTCCTCCATGGCCCCGTTACTACTGGTCTCTGAGGGCCCCGGTGACTCCTCAAACTCGCCACACTCCTCTGTGAGAGAGGAAAGGTGCATTCAGGTCAAACCAATCTAATTTGAATGTACAGATGGGTAGCTAGCCCCAAAACTCCTCCAGACCCACTCACCCATTTCATTGAGGCTGGAGAAGCCAGCGGTCATGGGTGCATGTTTGGGGGACTTGCCCAGGTTGGGGGCACTGGACGACCAAACTTTGCATCCTTCGCCCAAGGACTTCAGTCTGCAAAGAGGAGCAACATGAGGCGTAAACACCAAACCTGATCTTCTGATGGCTCATCAAGCAATGTGCCGGGAATCGGATAGCGCCGTGTTGTGTTTGGAACACCGCAGGGTGATCATTTAACACAATATTTGGACTTTTAAAGGATACATGGTTTATAACCTGATCTATCTTTACCTCTAAATCTCACTTCTACCCGAATAAAAGACCTAAAGGAACTGAAGAACATATGTAAGTGGCAGAACGTCTTCAGGACAAGGGCCCCTTTTCACGCCTGACAGATGTAAACATACTTGTCCTCCCCGCCTGCTCTCTCTTTCTGGTGGGTGGAGCTTGGTCCCCAGGTGCGTCCCTTCTTCTTGTTGGTGGACAGGTCTTCCTTCTTACACACAGCGCTACGACCCCACGTCTTGCTCCCATCACTGGGTGTCACTGAGGGATGGTGAAGACAAAATCAGCTTTCAGAAAACACACACATCGCCTTCACGCAAGCACATAAACACACACACACTTTTGACGTCACTCACATCTGATGGCTCTGAGGCGCGGCATGACCCCGGGGCTGGCAGGTGGGGTGGTGTTCTCGCTCCCCTGGTTCTTCCTCTTGTCCACACTGGGAGATGCCTGCACTGTGATCTTGTGCTCAAAGCCTGAATGCAGGGAAGGAGACATGAAATCAGAACAAACCTTAAGATATTTACCAGATCTCCAATGCTTCAGTTTATTATTGAGAAACAAGCAGGTTTCATTTTCAAAGTAAATCCCTTTTAGAAACATAGATATCCAGTTTTCCAGCATTTTTCACTGGGTAACAGGAAGTGGCATCACGGCAGGCTGCGTTCCACCTTTGTCAGAAAATGTTTTGCCCACATTGCAGTTTATCCTTCAACCCACCAGAGGGCAGGCTAATGCAGTTGTTGTCCCTGCCCAGCTTGAGTAACCGGCTCTTCTTGAAGTGTCCCTTTCGTTTCTTCACCCTGGGCTTCTCCTGGTACATCTGGTGAATGATGATGTTCAGCTCTCGCTCCACAATGTCGATTTCCCTCTCGGCCAGCTCCTGCTCTCTCCTTCTCAGCTGCTCCTCCTGCTCCCTCTGCTCCTCGGCAGCTCGAGCCAGCGCCTCCTCCCAGGATCTCAGCTCCTGCGGGGAGAGGAGAGGAGAGGAGAAGGGACGGGAGGGGAGGAGAGGAGAGGAGAGGAGAGGTGAGGAGAGTTTGTATGGCATCTCCTCCAACACCTCTTTTCACAGCAGCATCATTTCTCAGGTAATTCCAATTAGCACAAACACCCCAGACAGAAACTGAGAGAACTTCCTGCATCATTATGAGATGTAATTTTCTGTTTCTAAAAACACGGCTGTGCGATCATAACACTCGTGAAACGGCTCCCTCAGCTCGAAATAAAAAATCTGTGGTACATCTCGACCTCACTTCTCTCACACCTAAAAATAAAGCATTTACATAACAACTCTAAAAGCTGGAATTATGTTAAAAAGCAGCCATGTCGCTTCAGATGAGCCTCATGTAAGGTCTAACTCAGAGCCTTTATTCCAGCTTTGTGGAAGGTCTAGCTGAAAGCCCGTTTCTTGTTTGGGAACATGTGAAAGTGTCTAAATCTGGTGATGAGGTCTCTTGTTTGCTTACTTGTGCTGGACTCAAGTGTATTTGGCAGTTGCTAGGGTGGTTGCAGTGGTGTTTGGTGCAGGTGCTTTGGTGTTTTATGTGGTTGCATAGGCGGTAACTATGTTGTATAGGGTGGCTACCATGGTCCTCTGGGTGGTTGCTAAGGCGGTTATTATGGTGTTTGTGATGGGTGCTATGGTCCTGTGCGTGGTTGCCAGGGCGGTTACTATGCTGTCCTGGGCAGCTGCTAGGGCGGTTGCTATGCTGTCCTGGGTGGTTACTAGGGTGGTTGCTATGGTGTCCTGGGTGGTTGCTAGGGTGGTTGCTATGATGTACTGCATGGTCTACTGGGCGGTTGAAATGCGATCCTGGGGGGTTGCTATGGTGAACCAGGTGGTTGCTAGGGAGGTTGTTATGATATCTGGAGCAGACGCTATGGTAGGCAAAGATAAGGCAGATTTAAGACCTCCTTTTTATGATCAGTAGCAAAGTCCAGATTTTGTTTATGGCTCTTAAGATACTGAGGACAGAAAAAAATAACAGAGCATTTCTGAGATATCGCTGCTGAGCATTTATTCCCATATACCTGTACATTGCCTCCTCTGAAAAAGTGGCCTCACCACTCAGATCTTACAGTCTGAGCTTCCTCACCTTCTCTTTGGCCCTGAGCTCGTCAAACATCTGCTGGATCTCCACTCTCCAGTCTTCTTGTAATGAGTGGAAGGACTCCAGAGGCATTTGGAACATGGCGGACTGCTCGATGGCCAGCAGTCGCCGCAAGATGCTGGTGAAGGACGGCCTGCTGCGAGGGTTCGGGCTCCAGCACTCTGAACCAAACAGACAACAGGAGAAACAGTTCATTTCTCAGGTTAATGTTTAGTGTCTATGAGGTGATACAAGGCTGGAATCCTGTTAATTATTTATGTAGACAAATACTCTCAGCATTGCGTTCTGACTGATCCACTGAGAGCTTGTTACAGCTCTGAGAGAAACAATAACAATGATGTGATAAGTCACTTTGGCGGAGATAACAGTGTTTTCACAGGCAAAATATGCTGCCCTCAGCAGGTAATGTTTATTTACTGGTAAGATAAGATAAATCAGGCAGAAGGGTTTGTAAAGATGAAAGGCGAGATAGCGACAAGAATAAACAGGGTGGAGAGAGCGGGGAGGAGTGAGATTAAAGGAGGAGTAGGAGCGAGATGAAGGAGAATTAGAGGAGGATGAGGAGAAGAGAGCAGAGAGGAGGAAGGTGAATGACGCATTAGACGTCAAATCTTGCCAGTCCAGTTTTCTCCCATCTTGGGACTGAGCGCATTTATGCAATTAGGAAACTAAGGCAGGTGTGTTTAAACAGAAAGGATGTGGATGTGAAAGCAGAGCCAGTTAATAACACACTATTGTGAGCTGAGCTGCTGGGTTTGTTTGCAAGGTGAAAGGGAGAAATGTGGCCCGGGAGCGCAGGACTGCACCACCATGTATACAGAGCAACCCTAATGAAGCTGTTCATCAAGTTCAACCCTGCAGACTCACATCGGCTGTTTAAATGGTTCTAAAGTCCAACTGTAACTGCTCGAGTCATTGTCCTTCCTGCGCCTGAAAGCTGAAGTCTGCTGTTTGTGTTGTCGATAGACCTGGCGAAGCCATCTGGGGGCACTGTGGATTTTGTTAGTTGTAATTAAATAAAGAAGCGGCCTCTCAACTGTCTCCGGAAATTGGTGATTGAAATATACAATAGGGTAGGTTCCTGGTTCAATTCCGGGCGCCTCCTGGAAAGCCTGCTTAAGTGCTGTTGAGCACACTGAACCCCTAACTGCTCCTTCCCTGGTATGGCCCTGCCATCAGTGTATGAATGGGTGAATGTGAGGTCATCTACTGCATAAAACAGCACCACTACAAGGGATTGTTTCCACTGGATTTATTGGTTTATTTTCTATTGATTTTCATCCAAATTTCTTCAGCTGTTCGTATGTGAGTATGAAGTCTTAATGGCTGAACAGCCCTCTGTACCATTTGTTCTTCAGGTGTTTGTTCTTTCAATCCCAACTCAGGAATCCTCCATATCAATAACAACCCAATAATAGTCTTTTCTTCTGCCTGCTTACCTCCAAGCAGCTGAGCGAAAGGTTCGGGGCAGGTGGAGGGGACGGGGAGCGTGAGCTTGTTCATGGCGACACCGTAAGCAACAGCCAACGCGTCGATCTCCCGGTACGGAACTTCCCCCGTCAGCAGCTCCCATAGCAACACGCCAAAACTACAACCACAGACGAAAGAAACAACGTGAAATAAGGGTGACGTGGGTACGATGACAGCATTGTGTGAACGCGGTGGAGGTACCTCCACACGTCGCTGCTCTTGGAGAAGAGCGAGACCTTGATGACCTCAGGGGCCATCCAGGCGTAGGTGCCCGCCGCACTCATCTTGGTGGTCTGGTGCCATTCCCTGGCCAGGCCGAAGTCTGTGATTTTCAGGGTTCTCTCTCTCCCGTCGTCCCATTCTGACGGCTCCAGGATGAGAACTGAGGAAGAGGAAGAGGAGGAAGGATGTTAAAGATGACCTACCCAGTACCGTACATATTTACAGCACTATGTACCAGCTAGATGGAGATGGTAATTAATCAGTTAATATAATTAATTAGAAGCAAACATTTGGGCGGATTATCACATTAAGTCTTTAATCCTCATTTCATTCATCATAATCCATCGTCATCTGTCACCATTAAACACTATATTATCTTCACCTTTCAGGCTTTTTTAATTATAAACATTTTAAATTTCTTATTGAACCATAGAATTTAGAATGAAATCTAGAAAAACTAAATGCAAACGCGGCTCATGTTCACAAACACAGAGTGTGTTTACAGTACAGGTGCGGTCACACCGGCATGCAATACAGGTTTCTGCTATAGGGCAGAGTAATCGCCTCTGTGTGTGTGTGTGTGTGTGTGTGTGTGTCCGTGTGTAAAATTTCCATAAATGTGAAGCTACAGTAAATCTTTGTCTGTTTTGGTGTCTTACATCATATCTCCGTCTCTCTCTCTCTCTCTCTCCCTCTCTCTCTCTCTCTCTCTCTCTCTCCCTCTCTCGCCCCTCCGTGTACCATCCAGTGCTTCCTTCTTTATTTCCGTGTGAGGCCTGGCTATGGAAATATTTGGAGTACACACAATTCACCAGCACTGGAAGCACTCTCTCTCTCTCTCTCTCTCTCTCTCTCTCTCTCTCTCTCTCTCTCTCTCTCTCTCTCTCTCTCTCTCTCTCTCTCTCTCTCTCTCTCTCTCTCTCTCTCTCTCTCTCTCTCTCTCTCCCATACACACTTATCTACAGGCGTATGCAAAGGGTGGCGGAGTGAGGCTATGCACACAGCGGTGTCTTTGTTTACACACACTCATGCACCACACACGCGCACACACACACACACACACACACACAGCTTTCACGTGACAAAGGTGTGCCTCTGAGACCTGCTGTCTGTGTGAAACCTCACTACAGACCAGTTTCAGTAATACAGCCAGGTGAGAGTTTTCTATATGGGAGTGTGTGTGTGTGTGTGTGTGTGTGTGTGTGTGTGTGTGTGTGTGTGTGTGTGTGTGTGTGTGTGTGTGTGTGTGTGTGTGTGTGTGTGTGTGTGTGTGTGTGTGTGTGTGTGTGTGTGTGTGTGTGTGTGTGTGTGTGTGTGCAATCAAGCGTGACAGAGGGGAATCAGTGCTGGTTGCTGGCAGTCAGTAGGTCTATATGCAGTCAGTACTATAGTACTGACTGCAGAGTATTTGCCGTATACATCTAGAGGAATCCAGACTGAGGACATTTCACCTGCATGAATCCATCCATACAAACTCACATGGCTTCCTTCTGTCACTCAGAGTGAGCTGACCTCTGACTGAGACAGAACCCAACACTCAACGCACAGCTCCTTCACTTATAGGTCAAATATCCATATATGCTGGCGGACATGCACCTGACAAGCATGAACAATCCTTAAGAACGTTCTGGAATCTGGTTGGGCTCCCAAACCGGATCCCATATGAGCAGGAATGAGCCACAGACATTCCACTGCTACTGTGTGTTTCAAGAGGATCTGACATTTTAAGGCATTCTCACTGTGTGTGTGTGTTGGTGTGAGAGAGTGTGTGTGTGTGTGTGTGAAAAGGGGAAGCACAAGTGTTCATCATTTCTTCAAGTCTTCAATTCTCCCTCTTCTGCTCTCTCTCTCCCCTGGTGTTTGCATGCTCAGACGGGTGTGTCCTAGTGTCCTCACACTCTGCCTGGTTTGTGTGTGTGTGTGTGACGCTTGCGTAAGTGTACACACATGCAGCAGGTATAAAGGAGTGAAATCGTGTTTACTGACGTGTGAGCAGCACATTGTCACTTTCACTGCCAGCAGCTTTTCATCCATACGTCAAATGCAAAAAGTGTGAATCCATGTGTGACTGCACTGTAGCTCATTGTAAGGGATTAGCTATTTTCAAGTAGCTCAGTTATTAACCAGTTTTTCACTTTCAACTTCAGTCGCTGAGCTATTTTCAGTGAAGTGTGTTACTTGTAGTGTAGCTAAGTACTTTCCTCATAGAGTAGCTTAGCTGTAGCTTAACTACATTAACTTGCATGAAGCTACTGTTTCAATGTAGTGTGTTACTTGTAGTGTAGCTAAGTACTTCTAAGTTTCTTCTTCTATCTTCGTATCTTTGACTTTCCCCATAGAGTAGCTTAGCTAGCTGTATCCTAAATACATTAAATTGCATGGCACTACTGTTTTAGTGTTGTTTCACCACACACACAAATTTTTGCTTTTACATTTTGTCCTGTGTGACATGACCTGTTATCATGAAGCAGAGCACACAGAGAGAGGGAGGCTAACACACTCCCTGGTTACCCAAATGTTTGCTATAGCAACGTGCATTATGGGAATTAAGGCAGTGCAGCATGATTCTTTTTTAATCACACTGCACAGCTGAAAACAACAAGCCACAGCCTTTATAGTCTTTTTCATAATAATCTGAAGGATCAAT
Source organism: Genypterus blacodes (assembly GCF_046128005.1). Lineage (NCBI taxonomy): Eukaryota > Metazoa > Chordata > Actinopteri > Ophidiiformes > Ophidiidae > Genypterus > Genypterus blacodes. Next base: position 9,443,666 of record NW_027466817.1, read on the forward strand.
TAAAGCATTATGTGATAATTTTAATACTGATGAGAGGAGAAACTGGTTAGTGGAGTAATTAAACCGGCTGATGTGTTCAAATATTTGGTGCATGAAACCTGTTGCTGCACATTTAGTTTCCCTGTAGAGACCAATTACAGTACAGGGGGGACGAAGATGAATGATGATGAAAAGCACAACTGGGCTGCTGGTATCACAGGTGGCTGTGACGAGGAAACACACCTGCAAGGATCGAGGTCATTGCTTTGGAGAAGTGTGTGTGTGTGTGATCTTACAAGTCCGTCCTTTGCTCCTTGGACTCTGAACCGACCGAGCGTCCAAAGAAGCCGCTGAGTCAACATGAGAGGGACCAGTGAGGCTTTCAGCTGGTCAGTCATTAGCCCAAACTTTACAAAGTGAATTCCTGCTGGGTGTGTATTCCTCTGTGTCACTTTGCTTACCTTGCTTCCCTGTTATGCTTAGAGAACAAGCAAGTTGATAAAGGAATCATTCACAAAGCGATTATGAGACAGATTTTGCGAATTAGTCGTTATGAACCGCCTTTACAACGCAGAAGTCTCTAATTGGCCACCTAGTCCAATCAGTGACCAGTGGCGGCCATCCGTTTATATAAGGCCGCGAGCGCTTACCTGTGTACCACTTACAGTATGTGCGGCCCTGTTCATACACTGAGCCTAGATGGGTGCATAGAGGTGAAAACGTGACCCTGTGTGTTTGCGTTTGCCGATCAGGTGTATCTGTAAAATACAATGAATCATCACTGTAGTCTCTCCCAGGGTGCCACGCCTTGACTAAACCATCAGCTGGCAGCGTTGTGACGAGGCGTGGCCGTCTGATCAGCTGACCCATCTGTCTGACGCTGACACACTCGCACACTTATTAACTCGCTTCACTCCCACAGGTTTTCCACGACTCTTCATCTGTGCAGCAAACCTTTACACAAAGCGCTCGTGTTATTGTGGCCAAGGTCCAACTCAGTGCGCTCTGTCACTAAGTTGTTGTCATGGTAACAAGGGCAGAGGTCATCAGCGAAGAGTATGAGCTGAGACAGAGGAGGAGAAGGAGGAGAAGAAGGAGGAGAAGGAGGAGGAGATCTTAGTCCTCTCAAGCTCCTGGCTCTCTTTTCCAGGTTTCAGTGTAAATTCAGTGGGTTATTTACGTAAAAATGCAAATAGTGACAAATTTTATGAGAGAAATGTTTGTAATGTTTTTAAAGGAGATGAAAAACTTCCGAATTTGTCAGATTATTTCATTAATTTCATTGCCAAATCCACGTCGCACAGAGACCAGGAAGGGAAAACCAGCGACACGTCTTCAACTCCTGAACTCTCTGACCTGTTGTGTTGTTGTCCCTCCACTCCACGCCAGCAGGGGTCGCATCCCTGCCTCACCCACTTCCTGTCTGTATTTCCTGCCTGGTCCCCCTTGCACAGCTGCTTCCTGTCATCAGTCTTAGCCTCCGCACTCTGTCTGTCTCGATCTCCCTGTTCTCCCTCACAGTGCTGAGTTGAACTGTTGTAGACTTTCTTGGCCCTTGCCTGACTGACTATTTTCACCAGTTTGACCTTTGATCCCTGTTCCTCATATTTACCTGTGTGTTTTACCTGCGTCGCTGTGTTTGCCTGCTCTAAGACAGCCAAACTCAGTTACACACTCTCATTCACATTTATGGGTGAATTAGTTTCTGAATATCCAGAGGAAACGCACACAGACGTGCAAACTGCCTGGATTTGAGCCAGGGACCTTCCTGCTTGTGTTAGTGGAGAACCAGATTCCCAAAATTTAATGGACTCTTAATGGAGAATCGACTGTTCTGTCAAATCCCGTCTCACCACAAAGAAAGAAACGCAATTTGGAAATTTCCTCTTTCTGCAACTCCTCTTCCCTCTTTTCTCGCCCTCCTCCTCTTTGAGGGAACAGGTGGAGCCTGCAGAGCCCAGCAGCTGTTTCCGTGGCGCCGAGTCAGCGAATCAGGTCCAAGGCGCTACAGAACCCTGAATTGAGTGTCTGCACGGAGCCTCTGCTCTTGTTTCAGTGAGACACACCGGCCGCCTGCGTCTGCTGGTACGTACAACAACAACAACAACGACAGGGTGACAAACACAGCCACCTGACTAACAGGTCAGTTACAGAAAAGACACTCTAGTATGTTTACATGCACTTTAAAACTTCAATTACACTGCAAATAAGACAATAAATTGTCTCTCAAACATCATGTAAACACCTTCTGTTTACTCTCAGCAACAGACCGAGATCATGAGCATGTAAATCCATTTATTCAGGCATGTAAACGTACGCGACACGCCTCAAACTGCAACACGGATCTGTCAACTCAGATTCCCACTTTTGTATTTGGTTTGAATTTGTGTTTCTACTTCACCAGAGATCAAAGCCCCTCCCCCCGTCGCCTTATGTATCTTCCTATTTACCCCCCGTCATAAACATCATCATCATCATCGCCTCACTCTCTGCCGTTCCAGCCGCCGCCAGCCTGGCTACGATCGCAACGACACACCAGGGAGGAGAGAAAGGATGGAGAGACACTGAGAGGCAGCGTGAGTGGACGTAAAGAGGGAGGTGGGACATGAGGGGGGAAAGGGGGAGGATGAGAGAGGCGGAAAGAGGAGAGAGATGATGAGGGAAGAGGGGAGAGCGCTGCAGAAATGGGGCCAGCGGAGGAGAAGAGGGAGGAGAGCAGGTGGAGGAAACGAGGGAGAGAAAGAAAGAGGGAATAAGAACGCAGGCCGCTGGAGGTGAAGAGAGAGAGAGACGAGCGAGAGCCTTTGTCATTTTCCTGGCAGAGCAGAGCAGAAGTCTTTGTGTCTCTCCGTCTGTCTTTGTCAGACATCTCGTCTCTTCGGAGGCTTCCAGCTAACACGCACACACATACACACACAGGAATGAGAGCAAAGCTCAGATCTCACTGTAACCCAAAATCTGTCTGTGTTTGGCTTTGATGCCTCGTCTATTATATCTACTTTACTATGCAACATCAAAATACCGATAGTTCTCTTGTTTGATCTCCTCACGTTTCAGTCTCATTAATGCAGATCAATGTAGATGCTGAACGTGTTTCCGAATGAACATCCCTGATCGTTTCCTGCAGATGTTGAGATTGTGCAGTATTTTGTGTTCCGTGCCTCGTGTCACATGAAGCAATGCAGCCTGAATGTACAACTACAGGATTTGAACTGTGGCGTCAAACCACAAGAGCGCGTCACACACACACACACTCGTTCCCCCTTCCGCGGTGCTTTGATGCTTTGGGTCGTGGCGAGCAGCGGGTGTCACTGATACCTCGGCTTGGCTCCGCTCGCAGCACCACGGGCCGTCAGCGCTGTGATCCTGAGCCGCACTGTGGCACAGTTTCACCCTGCAGACATTCACTTTGTCTGCACACAAACGCAGCCGCCAGATTCGTGTGACCGGGCAGCGTCTCTTTCTCTGTGTGTGTGTGTGTGTGTGTGTGTGTGTGTGTGTGTGTGTGTGTGTGTGTGTGTGTGTGTGTGTGTGTGTGTGTGTGTGTGTGTGTGTGTGTGTGTGTGTGTGTGTGTGTGTGCGTGTGTGTGCACGGTGTGAATTTAGAGGCCTGAGCTGTTGGTTTTGTTGTATTATTGATGACAGATTTTCACGTTTTGATTTTGCTAAACTTCAATCATTTTAAACTTCACCTTTACAAATACAGATGCAGATTTACAGATATGATCATGAAAACTTTAATACACGCAATTAGTGGAGTATAAACAATATAGGCCCCTGCTCTCCAGCGCTTTAAGGAGAAACCATCTACATCATCTCTGCTTTAATATAAACGAGTCGAGCTTTGACCTGCAGCTGAATGAAGTCGAGCAGAAAACATTGCAGCGTGTTTACATGTTTACCTCTGGAGCGTAAATGTATGTAGTAGTAAATGTATGTCTGCTGTGTGCACTCGTCCCTGCAGCACGCTGGGTCAAGGGCCCTCAGCTCGGGGGACACTCGGTGCCTTCTCTGCTCGGCCTGGCGTCCCCCTCTGTCCGTGCCAGGCTACTGGACGCCAACAATGGCCTCTAACACACACAGAAGACACACACACAGCAGCCCATCAGCTGCTTGTGTGAGTGTGTGAACCCATGTCCACTGACATGGACAGCAGTGTGTCCCCTCTGTTACTTGCTAACTGCACTGTGTGTTGTGGGAGACACACAGTCCCATTATGGAGCAACAACACATATCATTTTAGAAAGAATCTGTTTTATGAGTCAATGGACTTAGATGTGACCTAGGCGCATTGTGAAGTGTGTTAGATTGGAGAGTGAAATGTGAGACTGTGACAGAGACTCTCACTTCTATTGACTTTAGTAATTACTGCAGAGAAACACAGTTTGTTTATGATAAAGACAAATTTACCGCCTGGGTGACAAACAAGAGGAAAGGAAAACATAGCTGGAGGCAAAGTAACAACCTGTCTGCACGCCATGGTACATGTGGGACATATGGGACGTATGTGCGTCTAGTTTGTGTCACTCCTGCTTGTGATCCATGTCTGTACTGACAGACTGATGGGTTCAGAGCTGTGAGTATAAACACAACAACTACCCATTTAATTCAAACCATAAACTAATTCATATATAACTGGGCTGTATTGCGTCATCCATGTTGTACAGTAATGTACTGTGCAGCATGCTGTGTGTGTGTGTGTGTGTGTGTGTGCACAGGGAGCCTGAGCTGCAATGCAGTAAAGACAGAGGAGAGTCCTCACAGTTTACTGCTCCTCTCAAATCATCTGTTTATTGAGCTGTGGACAGAGTGACCGTACTGTGTGTGTGTGTGTGTGTGTGTGTGTAGAAACAGGCGGTCAGTCTGTGCGTTCATTTGCAAGGTAACATTTAAATTATTCAGGCAGGTTTTAAACGCCATGCAAACGCCACGTCAGCATAAATTGACGCAAGTAATAGACCTCGATTGAACATCACTTAAAACTTAAAAAGTTTTCAGTCTGAAGCCGACAGTGAGGAGCTCATAATGCAACTGTAATCCATCATTCACACAAATTTAATGATTGCCGACATAGAAATCTACAAAACACATCTTCACTTGTGAACGTGCAGCTCATGTTAGTGTTTCTATCATCACATATAACAAACCTGCAGCAGGTAAGGATGAAGACGTTTGTATAGAAGAGGAAGACAGTACAGACATAGAGACTATAGTATGTGAAGAATGTTAACCTTCATTTCTTCATCTTCTTCTTCTACTCCTCTATACTACAGGCTACAGTGTTCCTGCTCCATCCCTCCCCCATCCGTCTCTCCATTCTCCCATCCAAGCCTCCAGGGCCTTCAGGAGACGCTGCATTCCTTCTTCTCCATTCCTCCTCCCATCCAGCTCGTCCTCTGTCTCTCTGCTCTGTCATTCATCCCCCCCCCCCAGTTGTACATCTCCTGCTGCCCCCCCCCCCTCCTCCCTCACCATCCCCCCTGCGGTCACTCCTGCCATTGTGTGGTCCGCTCTCTCTCTCTCTCTCTCTCTCTCTCTCTCGCTCTCTCGCTCCCTCGCTCTCTCGCTCTCTCGCTCCGTCTTGGGCTGCCGTGTGAGAATGGGGTCATTGTTGCCCCGTTGCAGCGCTGCAGCGCTGCACCGTCCACATGCACACGGGCCCACACGCGCCCAACATGCAGGCCTGCCAGATACAATGCCATAAACACACATCAATCACTAACAGAGATAGAGATTCTGTTGAGGTTCTGTAGTCATCGCGTGATCGCCTGAGATACGACGCCGTCAAAACACATATGCATGACAATAATCACCATCAACACTGCAGGTCATGTGATCTCTTGCTCCAGCTCCTGCTTGCTCATCATCCATTGTATAATGCTCGTAAGACGAGGTGAGAACTAAAGACAGAGGAGAGGCTTGGGGGCCCGTACTACTCTGTCACCATGGCGATGCCAAGTGGTCGGCGGTTTGAAGAGGACACCTGAGACCAGGGGCGGTATTGGGAATTGGTAAATGCCAAATTTACAACTGCCCAAAATTAGTTGCAAACTCTGAAATCTAGATGCAGCACAAGTTTGGCAGGTGTGACGTGAAGACATGACCTTTGACCCTTTGGGGCTGGGAGCCGATAAAAACAATCGGGTGCGTTTCTGTTCTTCTTCTTCTTCTGCAAACATGGCTCAAATTTGAAGCTACAGCAGTCAAAACAGCAGCAAATGTCAGCCACCCCCCCTTAACCCTCCCCACGTCTTTATTGTGTCTTCTGCACCTCCATGTTTCTACTCATTATACATGTTTATATTATGCTCAAACACACTGAACCCGTATGTACTACTTTGGTACGAGCGCCAAACTCAGCATAAGTCTCTCAAATGTCCGACAACGAAAAAAGGAGGATGTGAGACCACAACAGAAACTTTGTGACTTTCTTTAACTCTAGATTACGTGAGGAAGGTCGTCTTCTTCTGTTCGATATTCATTCCCACATGACAGACCTGCCCATCCGATGGACGGTTCCTCCCACTGCCGGATGCGGATACAGTTGAGTCAAACACATCCAGTGTCACATGAGCAGTGACTACAGGTCTACACACTGTGATACTGGTCTGGTTATGGTCCCAGTCTGGTCCAGGGATTAGCAGTCAGCAGGTCAAGGCTCTAATCCTCAGCAGACTTGCTCCTACTCTCTCACACTTATATGCAAACACAGCTATGAGCCATAACTCACCTCGCTAATCTGTTAAGAAGCTATTAGCAGGGGCGGACCTGGATGGTCTGGGGGCCCAGGGCCAAACCGGATATGGGGCCCCTCTCAGCCTTTCCCTGATTGATGATAACTACGATAGCGCATGGGAACCTGTGATTGTCACCTAACTGACTGAGATGACAAACAAACATAGTATATCAAAGATTTTTACAGGTTTTTTTGTGTAAATATGATCTAAATTCACCCCCGTAAAATCTTCCAAAATTTCTCGTGTCAATCAATTGTGCATCAAAAACTCCCAGTATTGTAGATTTAGAGCCAGTAGGAAAACAGGAACATCGCCCAGCCTGAGGTGTTTCCTTTTGTCACTAGTTCACCGCAACAAAAAGTTACAGGAACAAGCTGAATTGGTCGCAGTTTGTGTAACTTCATTTAAATACTCTATGAGTGATCAGCAAACTTGATGATCCTGCTGGAAGACACGAGGTCGCAGCTATTCAGAGGGCTGTTGACTCTGCAAACATGGCTCCAATTTGAAGCTACAGCAGTCAAAACAGCAGCAAATGTCAGCCACCCCCTTAACCCTCCCCACGTCTTTATTGTGTCTGGATTTACAGTGACCATCATGAAAATCAGACATCGCAAATTACAGATGTTGCAATGATTTGACGTATTCAGAGGCCATTGGTTTGGATCCTGTCAGAACCCTGGAAACCCATGATAAAAACGCAATTAAATATGTCACAGGAGAACCTTGAAAGGTACTTTTTCACCCCCATGTAGAGAGAGAAGTTTTTAGAGGCTCTGACATGTTCCATGGTTCCTATTATGGGGTTCCACATTGGTTCGTTCAGCAGACTACACTTCTACTTTGTGCCTTGTAAGTGAACGCCAATCAATAAATTATTATCACCTTAACAGCTGAAAGCAAATATTCAGTATCTATATCTATATATGAGTTTTATGGATGTGAGTTGTTGCTGGTCAAAGGTTACAATAAGTAGGTCCAACCCAACGACCAATGGGCTGTGTTTACATTTCTTTATCCCTAAAGACTGTAAGACTGTAAGACTGTAAAGACTGCGATAGGCCGTTTAACCTAACCATCAACCAAGTTGAAGTCAAACAATATTGACGACTTCTAATTCTAGCAACACTGCAGGTTTAAGTTAAAAAAAGAAATCTTGTGTCTATACATGTCTTCTGTGATATACAGTAAGACATTACATTACATTACGGTCATTTTGCAGACGCTTTTATCCAAAGCGACTTACATTACATTACATTACCACCCTTCGCAGAGGGGGGAGCAACTGAGGGTTCAGTGCCTTGCTCAGGGGGACCTCGGCAGGGACTCCTACCGGCGACCCCCCGGTTCCCAAGCGGAAGCTCTACCCACTGAGCTACTGCCTCCCTAAAACTTCAGACTGCTTGGGTCAGAACCCTTTACGGCAGGACTGTAGGTCGGCATCCTGCTGTGGTTGGCGACAGGCGATGGGCCCGGCTGTATTCTCTTACCTGTGGCTGACTCACAGCGTCTATAGAGCTCAGTGTGAAGTATCAGTGACACGCAAGACGTGGATTGTACAAACCAAGCGTGACCCAGCTGTGATCCCACAGGCGCTAATTTGTTATTATAGAGTTTAATCAAGACTGCAGTGACGGTTATAGTTGTGATCCAAGCATCTCTGCAAAATCACCAGATGTTTAAGGAGATTTAAGTATGACACTATTGACTATCAAGAGCAAATCCAATAATAACCTAAATCCCATAAATAGCCACTCTAATATCACAGTATTGTAGTTATTTTGTTGTTTAGCTGGCAGCTTTGATCCCATGTCCCTTTGAGTGAGGCGGACTGGAGCCCTACACTCTGTGACAGGTGAGGTATGACCCAAACCACAAACACGCTGACACCAGACCAATCAGATTATCTCTGTAACACAGACTCACTCACTCACACAGACACACACACACACACACGCACACACACACACACACACAGACACACCTTCAACAATCAGCTGAGGGCTGATGAATACATTTCCTGTGCCTTATACGTCTCACAAACACATGCTGTCCACTATACGAGTTTATCAGATCGTGTCTTTGGTTGCAACTAACAGGCGACACAGCATGCGAGCCCACCTGTATTCTGACAAGAAGGATGTGACAGGTCCACCGAAATGTCTTGTACTTCCTTCTTGTGAATTCGGCCCTAACCTGATAATGCAAATGTATAAAGTAAGAGTATTTGTATGATTTGTTGTCTTTTGGTATATAGGTGACATACACATTCTTCCATAGCAGCTATAGGCCTCTGGAGTCCCTGCCTTCTTGTCAGAATATGGGTGGAAAAACATAATATGAGCAACATCTAATTCAGTTCTGTCAATTCCATTAGACGGACATTCTTCCAACATTCCAACATTCTGATTCTTCATCACAATCAGTTAACGAAATCAACAGTAACCTTATATGAATAAAAAAGTCAAGCAGTACAATAAATCAGCTCTATTCTCTCACACCTGAACATGAATAGAACAGGACAGTAGTGCCGAGCTCTAATCTCAATCTGAGGATCCATCAATTACGAATTTGGAGGTAAGATCAGGGTTAGATCAGGGTTAGGTTGATATTAGTTTGGGGTTAGATCAGGGTAAGCGCGGGATAAGATTGGGATAAATACGGGGTAAAATCGGGATTAGATCATATAACACTTCATCACGCCTGTCATTCTCCTTGATGAACCCTTCAGAGAGCTGTGCGAGAGTGAAGCGTCAGCTTGTTTATCGAGCGAGGGAACCGTCTGACAGAAGACAGAGGAGAGGCTCGGGGGCCCGTACCGCTCTGTCACCACGGCGATGCCAAGTGGTCGGCGGTTTGAAGAGGACACCTGAGACCAGCGCACCTGGACAATGAGCTGAGGTGTAACCCTAAACTGAGATGAACCGCTGTTTATCCCCCACGCTCTCCTTCTCTTGTTCGTCTCCTCTCTCACTTGGTACGTCTCTGCTCTCCCCAGGCTGATATGTATTCACCCCCCCCTCTCCCGTTATTCTCCCAGGCCTCTTCTTCTTCCTCTTTGCTCTCTCTCTGTTCCGTGCGTTCCCTGCGGTCATCCACAGAGTAATGCAAACATCACTTTGTGTAGCGTTGAGTCATCACTAATCACACGCTTAACTATCAGCACCCACACATTTATAGTGAGATTCATCATTACTGGACGGTTTCATCACCGTCCTCCGACATTCCTGCATTTCATCCGTTGTTATTTTCACACACAACACTCTAAATAACTGGGACTGACATTTTGCACAGTGGCTAGCAGCTGTATGACTCAGTGCCTGCGTCGCCATGGTAAGGCAGCCTTACGGGGTTGTTGCCAGGGCGCAGTCGTCCAATAATGCATCTGATCCTCATCGTTAGTGTTAGAGTAGCCTTACTCACTACACGACTCCCAAACCACATGCAGACTGAAGCTTGAGTTTCCAGATCATTTAGATCCGCTGAAGCTATAGTGACACGATAAAAAAGGAACACAAGCCGCTTTTATGTTCACTGCCAGCAGATGGCAGCGTGACTCAGATCAGTGGCGTGAAGGCTGCAGTGGGCGTCATCCAACATTCCTGCTCCAGAGTCAGATGGTGTTGTAAACCTGAAATTCTCTGCGACTCTGCCGTTTCGGAATTTCATCACCAATGGTGAAGCGTGAAAGTCAGGTTAGGCTACATTTCTCCATCAAGTCTTTTTTTCTTTCCAACATTGCAGAGTGAAGTGAAAGTGAAAGTGTGTGCTGTTATTCCCATTATACACACCTCCCCTCTCAATGACAAAAAGCTTTTTGCTCCACCATCCAGTATGGAAAGGACAAAAAATGGACAAAAGCTATAAACATGCTAACATACTTGCTGCATAGGATGACGTGTTTGATGCATTTGTGCAACAGTCTTTGCCTCCATCAAACTGGACAATTGCTCGTCAAAAGAAGGGTGTAAAGTTCATAAGTTTCCTGATGACATAAAAACTCAGAGTCAAACTCAGAAATATTTATAATCTCTGTGAGTCTTTGATGATTTTACTCATAATTAGTGACAACCATTAGTTGAGAGCAAAGCTGGGGCTGGAACATGTGAGGGCGTGTATGGTGTGAGATCAGTTGGTGTGTTTTGTGATTCCACACTCTAAAAAGGCCTTTAGTCAGCATCCTGCACACTCAACCCATATTTCCACAACCCATCCCCCATCACTCATGTCACTTAGGATAAACAGACACATGCACACAGGATACTGTGCACATACATACACACACATGCATGCGCCTGGATGCACGGGGAGATTTATTTCTTTGATGCACCAACAACTGCAACTGTGTCTTTAAACAGCAAGTAGCACAAAGGACCAAAAATAGCTCAGTGAGTTGCAGAGCAACTGCTCTGCTTGAGGAGGAGGGAGGAGGGAAGAGGAGGAGGAGGAGGAAGAGGAGGAGGTGCAGGGGGGGAGAGATGCCAGGAGCGGAACGGTTCTCAAGGAGGGAGGCTTCCCTGATGGGGTCAAGACCCTCAAAACTCTCTGAATGTGGTCATTCAGTGATCACTGGACAGGAATTACAGGAAGGTGTTTGGGTGTTATAAGTAATGTATTAAAAGAGAGGATTTACCTTTAACTTACAACTTACTCCACAACCACGTTGCCCATATTTGGACTGCAGTTATTATTATATAAAGGGTACATAACCTTATACGTAACTATTACCCTGCCAAAGTAAACTGAATTGGAACAAAGAGAAAAATGTCAGGATCAGTTTGTTACGAGTCATCCTATGATGATTCCCATCCCCTCTCAATATAAAGGATTAGAACCCACACACTACAGCTGTGCTTTGTGTGCTTGTTGAGTGCTCTTTGTGCTGCGGCTATGTTACACATGATCTGCCCTACAGGTTTGAATGCACCTGCTGTTTGACCCCACTGATCCTCTCCACTGAGGTGAGTGTATGATGTGCAGTTTATGAGGTTCGATGAGAAAGGATCTTTCTCCTTGTGTGTTTTTGCTTCATCCCCAAATCTGCTGTTGCCTTTAATCAAACGAAGAAGAAGAATCATCTCTTTGATTGCTTTTGTACAAGTACAATGCAATGTGTCCTCTGCATTGACCCCATCCTAACTATCGGTTCGGTGTCTGGGGGCAAACTTTACGGCCCAACACCAAGAGGAAGTCTACCCACAGGGAGAACATGAATGCTCCACACAGGAGTGACCAGGGCCGACACAGAAGTCAAACTGGATACAGAGGCCGAATTTTCAATTAAGGCGCTTTACTGGCATTCACCCAGGGCCCACTCACAAATCACTAAGCTCACCCCTGTCTTTGGTTATTATGTTTACACTATAATCAGCAGTCTTGCTTATGTGTATTATGCAGGATGGAACTTACTATTGCTGGACTTCAGGTCTCTGTGGATGATGGGAACAAAAGCCTTATTGTGCAGGTAGTCCATCCCTGTGGCGATCTGGACGGCCCAGTTCACCAGAACCCTCGGGGGAACCTTCTTTCCAGCGAGTGCCCGGTTCAGGGCTCCTCCTCTGGCGTACTCCATCACCAAGCACAGGTTGGGTTCTCGCAGGCAGACACCCCGAAGTGAGATTATGTTAGGGTGCCGGAGCATCCAGAATAGCCTTGCCTCCTGCCGCACACTCTCCGCTGTGGCGCTAATATCCTCATCGGGATCTTGCCTGGCAGCCTTAACAGCTACTTCCTCCCCCCGCCAAATTCCTTTGTACACCTTCCCAAACCCGCCAGCTCCAATCACCTCCTCAAGGAGCAGTTCTGTGAAGTCAATCTCTAAGGGGCATTCACACACCCCGACCCCACCTGCCCCCAGCCCTCCTGCAGTCAACTGGTAGTTGGCAGTATCCCCCCTTGTGACGTAGTTGCTTGGAAAGATGCCCACTTTATCCTGGATCTTGCCTGTCCACCAACCCTCGTCTCCAGACACTTTGGAGTCTTTGGAGAGAACCTCAAGAAGGTCCCCACGCCTCAGGGTTAGTTCCTCATCTGCTGTGGCCTCATAGTCAAACACTGCTGTCCAGTAGGGATTGGTGGCCCCACAGTGGTGGCCTGGATGGGAGTCTGGTGAGTCAAAGGAGGAGATGGTAGACGAGTTCCAGCTGCTGCCATTCTCCACCTGCAACACTGGGGCAGGATACATGGGTGGTGGAGGGGTCATATTTGGGGGCATGGAGGAGGACGAGGTAGTAGAAGAGGGAGGACCGGGTGGGATGAGGCAAGGGGGAGGTGTGGAGCAGCAGCCCCCGCAGTTGGTGCAGGACATGGGGGCTGCTGTGCTCCTCCCTCTGCCGTATGGCTCCATGGAAGCTTGGCTTCTGTTTAACGCTGTCTGCCCTCCGTCAACTCAAAAGGCAAAAAATCCATACAGGGCCCATCGACTGAGATGAAGACCACCAGGGGGGGAGGAGGGGATCAGAGGATCAGAGAGTTGCCACTGCTCGCCCCCATCGCCACGGCTCACTATTGAAACTATGCCAAGTCCTGTCGCTGGTAGCTACGCTGTTGCTATGCAGTGTGTGTCAGCAACCGGCACTCCCAAAGGTTCACACAGGGTCAAGCAGTGTATCCTTTATAAACCTAATTGATTGCTTCCAAAATTGTGTGTTCCAGAAAGCTGCCAGAGACTCTGACAGGCGTGAACGTGTGTTTATCTACCAGACAGCAGGTCTGTGTGGGCTCTCAGTCTGATGAGCTCCTCACTTTCACACATTATTTCTCCCTTGATCACTCTACTGCTATAGTTCATCAAATTTACATACTTATTACCAATTTACTACATTACAGTAATTGTATATACTTCATCTAGAGGCGACAGATACATATTCTGAGCTCATGATGCCTTTACAGTTTAGATTTTTTTCGCCCTGGTGAATAATATATAACGAGTGCTGCGTTTCATTTCACCCCACTGATACGTGTTTTGACCCATCTAAGCCTGCTCACAGACTGAAACACCCAAACTCCATAGGTTGCCTGGTTGATTTGGGTTTTAGGACATCTAATAAAAACCTCAGTCTGTGTTTGAAATCCTCAGAACAGGAGTCTTCATCGTTTCTCACCCGGCCCAGTGTAGATGCACCTCCCCCGCCAGCTTTCTCCATCAATACAGCCCGTATCTCTCTGTGTGCTGGGGGAGAAAAAAAAATCCTCGGATCTTTGCCCTACATCCCGACAGGCTGGTCCAGGCGCGATAAATCCTACAGCCAGGTCAATATTCCTGCATAGAATTCCAGAAGTCTTTCAACAAAAAACGCGCGTCCATTTTAAAAGAGCCGGAGAATAACAGGAAGACGGCGGCAGGTATTTATTAATAATACAGCCTGGAAAGTGGCACCGTGTTCAGCATCCACGGGAGCTTGAACGCAACACACCCGCCCGGCATCTCTGCTCGGCCTGATTCAGTCCCTCTGCTCGGTCCACACGTGTGAAGCGTCAACCTGAAGGATAAAATAAAGAGATCAACTCCTCTTCATCAGGGAGGTCGCCGATGTCAATATTGATTATTATCCACCTTCAGGGGTCACGCGCGGCACTTTCACGTAATTAATCAATTGTTATGGATTTATGTCGCCGACTCCTGTGTTATTTCAGCAACGATCTGAAACATGGAAACACGCACAGAGCGCCGATAGAGAGAAAACGAGTTTCAACACAGGTTTCCGTGGAGACGTTGCAGTTCGAGTCGCGGCGTTAGTGCATCTGTGTCCGAGAGGACGAGCTGAAACAAGGGGAAGGAGGAATCCGCTTCGGCTCCATGTTTCCTTTCGTTATGTCACGTATAGAGCAATACATCACATTATTATAATCAACAATTACAATAATAATATCATTGTTCCTTAGAACAATAGTAATAACAATGATAAGGGTTAGCGGTGATCCGTGCAAATGTCGTAGAGTCCAGTCGCCGCTTCCGTGTTCTCTCAGCCTAAATGAGTATATTTAAAAAGGTAAACAATAACCTTTTACTGTCGCCTAACCTGGACGCTGAAAGCAGCAACATCCAACGACATCGTCGCATGGGCGTGTGTTTGCACCCAGAGGGGACCATGAGAGCCGTAATAACCCAGTTTGATGAGATCTCGACACCCTTCTGCTAGTCCGTTTCCGTGGGGGTCAGCCGGTTGTCCGGAGGTCCGCCGTAACCAAACAGGTTCTTTCCCCAGAAAGAAGTGCCATTTCGAGCGGCGAGCTGTCAGTCTACGGGCTGACTTTGCATCCAAATAAACCGGGGGGCGTTCAAAGACGTGGAAACGAGTGAATCGGTTGTCGGCGATCTATACATGATATAGATGGTCTGACAACTGACAGTGTTATCTCACTTTGACCCATCGCGTGTGTGCAGATCTGCGGTGCAGGAGGGAAGGAGAACCAAGCGTTCTATTGGAACGAGACTCAGCTGTGCCTGTGTTGTTGCATTCTGGGTAATGTATTTTTTAGCGAGCTTCTGGTGACCTACATTATTCCAGCAGCTCATGACCATGAATACATACATAAATACATATATAAAATATTATCATGGTTTTTGTCGTTGTTATTATAAAGTAAATAAGGTATACAAGTATTTAACCTGTCCGCCTGCAGGTAGAAAACAAAAGATGTGGAGGTTTTCGTGAAGTTATACCCTGTTATACCCTTGTATTGGCTTCTCAAGTAAGTTAAAATTTAATTATTAATATGTACTTTACTTTCAAAATCTCTTTTTTCTTATTTTTTTCAGGCCAGTAGGCATAATTACAAATAGTGTAAATTGATTAATTAAACTGTCAAAACAAGAATGAAATCATGACTACAGAAAACATCCATTTGTGTTTCAATACACATAATTGTTAAGTACTTCCAATCCAATCCAATAATTATCCATACAATCTAACGATGTAACATTAATTATTGAACTATACTGCCCCCTGTTGTCTGAGAAGGGAAACGCTGAGAATTTACTCTATCATCAGGGTGATATTCATTTTCAGGGTTTCAATCCTATTATTATTAGTACTGTAGAAGGTCGACTAACAAATTATTAGCCCAGCATGGAAAGAGCAAACTCAGACATGCCTCCTGCCCATGAATATTGGAGGGATTTAATTACAATTTATATGTTCTCATCCTGACTGTTGAAAAGATCTTTCTCATATTGCATATAAGTAGTTACAGTGACAGTGACTTTGGGAAACGGAAGGTGCATTATGAATTTATATGCGTCTGCTAATATTGGCGGATACTGGGGCAATTAGACGTGTGGAATAAATAGCCAACGCACCATAGCATTTCAAAAGGCACTGCTGAGATTCGAACTCAGGATCTCCTGTTTACTAGACAGGCGCTTTAACCAACTAAGCCACAGCGCCGCTGGCGATACGGAGCGGGAAAGGTTTCTGAAACCACAAAGAAGAGCTAGACGAAGTGTCTGTAGAATGCTAAGGTGGGACCATTTCATTGATTTGAATTATTTAACCTCTAAATGTGAAAAAAGTAAGAATGGGTCTAGGAAGACCGGCTAATTATCTAATGAAATGGAATAAAGTTTAACAGATCAAATAACTCACACGTTATAAGGGTCGTTTTAATAGTTAATAATTGTTTGTTCTTTGTTTCTTTTTATATTCATGAAGTATTAGTACAGCATAGTTTCTAACAGTGTAGAGACAGAGACAGTGGTGCACATTTTAAATCATGAATTATTTTTAAGCCCCTAACACGCGTGGGCTACATTTCCCAGGATTACAAAGAGCAACAGTGGTAAGAAAAATATCTCCGAAAAGCTGATACTCATTAAATGTGTGCTATGTACGATGGACATGATTGAGTCATGTTTTTTCACGTATTTATTTAACTTCTGAGCAAAAAATACCGAGAGGATATTGTACAACAATTGTCATATTAACTTTCTGGTAGCTTGATTACACTGAGGCGCCACCAGGTTGTGCTATTCACTAATGTGTGAGTCGTGCATTATTAAACCTTTCTGAAACAAACTTTTTATTACAGAACGCCAACTGGAAAGTAATAAGAAACTAGAAGAGTGATGTGGAAAATTGTTCAAATTAGTTTTATTGATGTAATTGATTTACTGTAATGTACTGTATTTTAGAAGAATAATAAAAATACAACAGAATGTTTATTTACACTTGGCCAGTATCTTAAAATTGTGATGAGTAATAAAACGCACAGAGTAGACAACAAGTAAAAACAACACAAATAGGAACACACACGGGTAGATGAACATACTCTGATATCCCATCACATATCAATAAAGGGTTGATGAATTCTTTGGTAATGTTTCAGAGAGCGGGCAGATTGTACTTGTTTGTTATCATTCGTTTCTTTGCAGTTTTGTGTTAGTTTCTGCTTGTATCGTCACTTGGCTCATGTGTGTTACTATCAGTAGGCTGCACCAAGCGGAGCCGCGCATGCGCAGTGGGCATGCGGGCGCAGCTTCGCCGTGGTTTCGGTTGAGCATTTTTTTTGGCAGTGTCTCGCTCGGTGAACAGGCAGTCAACCGTCGGCCAGCGAGTGTTTCCACCATGTCCGGTGAATTACGTTCACGGAGCAGGAACCGACTGGACGCACCGGAACATATTTAGGTAAGAACCGCTCTCTTTGTGCTCCTCCGTGAACAGTTTGAGTTGAACCGTGCGGGCTATTCAACAGCGCCGAAAAGTGACGAGTCAACTAGCGAGGCAAATACGGAGAGCAGCCGCCGAGCAACTTCACTCAATGCGGGCAGCAGCTCGCTACTACGGCTCCGCATGCCGCCGGAGAGCCGCCTGGAAAGCCTTTTCTCCGGTTCCGTGCTCGGTGTTCCGCCTCCGCTCGCTCTCCGGGCTCAGGATAGCCCACCGCGGGTCTCTTTACTCGTACACATTACGTTAAATACTAATTACCCTCAGCCTTCCTGATCACCAAGGCTACACCGCGCATGCGCCATGTTCCCCGCAGACTTCGGATTTGTAGTTTTTCGTACCTGAGTTAATCTCAGTTTTGGTGGGCCGAGAGAAAAGCGTAAAACTACAAGATCCAGACAATGGGGGCTTTGTTTGGGAGCGGGGCTAGTCGGGCTCGTTAGCCAGAACGAGCTTTGAATTACGAGTAGTTGCTCTGCGGAGAAGTTGTCCCGGCTGGAGATTCGTACATGTTCTGACTGCTTGTGGGGTTTTTGTATAACACTCGCAGCAAACTGGAGGAAATGCTGCTTAATGTATCTCTATGTTCTGTAGTACAGCATGTTTTCATTGTGAGTAACGACCAACAGTGTCATTTCATTCATACTTCATACTACTGTTCAGCGGTGAAAACGTGTCGCAGGATCTGCTGCTAGTGCACTGTAGATGTGTGTGTGTGGTCCGGTGTGCACGCTGCTCGCAGAGGTGATGATGATGCCTCCTCTTCACTGTGATCCCCTCCTCCCCCGTGTAGCCTCCGTGTCGTCCCCCCCCCAGCCTCAGGAAATGACACGTCGAGGATCAGTATGACGGATCTGTCGTGCATGAGCAGCAGAGCGTGGCAGCGCTGCACACACACACTCCTGCCCGTCGGTTACTCTGCCGGAACTAATAGAATGATTATACGTGGAAAATGTAGAGTATGATGTTATGATGACGATGAGTGTGACGTGCGGCGTCTTAACCTAGAGATCCTGCTGTTATTTTAGGAGAGAAAGAGGTCATACCTGCCCGCTGTCCCGTCTGTGACAGCACCGCTCTGCACATATCTATCTATCATCACTATCGCCATACATGTATCCGTTTAATGCAAATGGTGGAATCCCTGCTTCTCTTCCCTTTGTTTGAGGGGAAAATGGAATGCAGCCAGCAGTTTATAAGTGGCATATTACTGCACATAGAAGATACATTCATCTGTGTCCCTTAGTATTGTTGTTCAAGTGGAAGTGTTGCTGGGTTCAAACCCCGTGCTGGCAGAGGCCCCTCCTGTGTGGAGTCTGCACCTTTTCACCTTGTTTGCAAGAGATTCTTAAAAAAACATGTCTGGTTAAAGTGATAAACCTCTAGTTGTTGCATTCTGGAGATATTTGGTTTTCATTTCCTCCCTCTTTAGGTCTTATTCGTATATTATTATGATCAGATTTCCCCTCTCAATGTTTGATATCTGCTGTATATCCTCACTTATGCTCTTCTCCATTCCACACCTGCTGACTGACATTTACGCATATAATCTTTACAGTTTGTGTGTGACACACTCGCATAACCTTGGTCGTCATCTCCAACGTTTACCATGTGTGATGACGCATAAACGCCACACATTGATTTTGCTCGGTTGTTGTTTCCTACATGTGTAGCTCAGCATGTTGTACTACAATGAGTCAATGCAGCAGCGTGTCCTTGCAAGCTGTTTTTAATGGATTTATAGGAAACGAGCGTCTATGACTTCTGAGAGATGAGGTCAACCTGTAGTAGAGCAGGTGGTGAGACTGGAGGAAACACATTTCCATCTGTAGTGCCTGTGAAAGTGTTACCCTTTATGTCTTCGCTCAGCTTTGCCAAAGTTATTCTACAGTGAAGCGTATTATCATTCTGCCCATCATCACCGTTGTGTTTGCATCCGAGCCAAGGGCACCAGACGAAGAGACTTAAACCTTAAGGTTGTCATTGACACAAAGTGTTTGCTCTTAACAGCAGTTCCTTTATCCTCTTTATCGTGTAATTGCTCTTAAACTCAGTCTATTTAATGCCTGAGTGATGAGCAGTATCGAAAAGGCACCAGAGTCTCTGTACGTCTTGGGGACGAATCAATAAATATCGACATACATTTGATTTTAGTTTGTGATTAATCTTCTTGTACAGGCGTGTCTAATAAAGTGGCTACTGCGAGGTTATTGCATTAATTCAGGCTGGAGAACCTTCGTCAACAAGTGCACTAAGCCAGTTAGTGTAGGTCTTTGTGTGTGACCGTAAAGCTCCTCCGTGATATTTACAGGAGTGTGTTTGTGGTGGTTGTTTGTGCTCATGTTTCATATCTGCGGACCCACATGCTGGAGAAGTACCTCCATCGTCCAGCTCATAGTTTTGGCTCCACTGGGCACCAGATAAGATTCACTTACCGTCTCTGATCTCTGTGTAAGTTTTCTGCTACTTACTCAGATACGCCGGTGTTTCATTGCAAACAGCTGCAGGAACAAAGGGTCCCGTTCTTCAAAGGGAGCTCACTTTGGGCCACCTGAGTTATTCCGTCCATAAACGTTGCGATGAATCACTGTGCCCTATCTCCACGGAGGTGACTCACCGGTTGTTGATTTCTCCCAGTTGTTTTGTCTTGGCGTAGGAGCTCGAGGAACATGGCAGTCATGGTCTTTTGGGCGATCTTCTGTCCCTTCTGTTGCTTTTAAGGCAGCTAAGTGTTAGTTTGGCACCTGATCCGGCCAAAGCTCTTTACTCTTTACACTGCTATGACACCTCAGAATACTTTGCTCTAACCTCAGAAGCGTCCTTATTATTAGTTATTAACATGTTGTGGCGCATGGGGTTAACCACTGGCACAGAGACCAGCGGTTCATCCTGCTTGGCCACGTGTCCTACGTGCGACTCCATTGGCTCTGTCATAGCATTAATTTGATTGAGGAAATGCACACAGAGGCGTCGTAATCTGGTTACAGTGTTTACATGCCTGATTTAATAGATTTACACTCACAGAATCTACGTACATTGCTCAGATTACTGTTATTTTGATTTATGTCCATTATGGTGTTTACACAACATTTGAAGAAAAAATCAGTTAACTGCCTTAATCGTAGCGTAGTTAAAATTAGCTGTAGTCATTTATCAGGTGGCTTATTCTCTACAGCACATTAGATGTTTTATTTTGAATCACTGCATGCATGTGTGTTGGTCCATATGCAGTGTTTGCTGCAGTCTACCTGCAGTATTGCAGCCTCTGTCCCTGCTCTTTCTGATGTATTCGCTCCCCTTCAGGGACGCGTCCATAAGTCAGCGTGCATGGCAGCGTCAAGAGGTCATAGATTTACAGAAAGAGCAGCTCGGCGCGCTTCGTGAGATGTGTTCCTGCTTTATAGCTGTCTGTGCGGCCGTAAAGCATTCACTAGGTAGGCAGTTGATCTATCCAGCTCTTTTTTTTTATCTTCTCACTCCTTAAGAGGTCAGATTCCCTCCAGGTGTTGTTTACCAATCTGTGTCTTCTTCTCGGGGGCGAGGATGAATCAGAGGAGAATCGCAGCAAATAAGCACAGAGAATGTGCCGGCGTTAGGCTGATGATTGGCGTGAGGGGATGGGGTCTGCTTCTTTCCGGCCGAGGTCCCAGGCTACACGACTCTCTCTGGACTGGTCTGTGCTCGGGTCTGTTTGACTGGGGTAAATATAACCCGTTGGCTTCAGCTCCAGGATAAACACAGATGTTGAGGAGGCCTTTTCTTGCCTCTGGTCGGCCCGCATCCTCCCCTTGGTCAGCGCTGGTGGCAAGGGAGGGAGAGAGAGAGAGGGAATGTCCCACCACTCCCATCCTCCCACGAAACACTCTAACAGGGTTATTGGATTTAACACAAAACATTCGTCAGGGTTATAGGCGACGCATAAATGGGCTACAAAGCGTTTTGACAGCCTGGCCAGAGTGATTTACACCGGCCTATACGGAGCCGCCATTTAGCCGTTTCAAAGGGAAGTCAACCCAGAGATTCCCAGTATCCATTAGAGCGAGTGTGACCCCTGATACTCTGCACTCTTCACCAAATGTACTTGGTTTTTGGGGTGAAGGTCACTTTTTTAGTTTGCTGTTCTCTTACACGTCTGTACCCTAATCTTTTCTTCTTCTTCTACAACTATTTTTCCTTACAACAAACACAGAACCCAAGGCCACAGCACGAAAGGGGTTGTGTTTGCTATAAGGGCTGTGCGGGCTATAGGATCTGTAGCATAGTGAGCTGTTATCTGTTGCTCCCTCCCCCCTCTCTGTTGGGATTGTTTGTTTATAGCCTTTGGGCTTCTTTAACTGGGGAACCGCCGATGTTAAATGATGTTCCAATGCCGCCAGAGAACCGTCGACACACGCTGATCTCAAGGGAAACGGGATTTCCTCTCAAGACTTCCGAGGCATCCAGACACACTTCCGTTAATATGAATTGACACGCGGCTGAGCGAGGCGGGCGCCGCCCTCCGCCTGTAACGTCTTCCTTTCCCTCCCATTTCATCTGCGCTCCATTGGCCCACGGAGCCCAGTTTGTTGCTGTAAGGAGAAGAGCATGACGGGCGTAGCCACCATGTTGTTACACCTGCTTAACGTCCCTAACTGACACTTGACACACAGAGCCGCGGCTGACAGGTGGTGTGTGTGTGTGTGTGTGTGTGTGTGTGTGTGTGTGTGTGTGTGTGTGTGTGTGTGTGTGTGTGTGTGTGTGTGTGTGTGTGTGTGTGTGTGTGTGTGTGTGTGTGTGTGTGTGTGTGTGTGTGTGTCCTTGCACAAAGAGCTCTGTCATAAACCAACAGGGGAAAATGTTCTGGAAAATGAGGAAATCCTGCATGAAGGGATCGGAAGCAGCTGATCCGGCCTCCATCTGCTTTTATGGAGTGAAGAGGAGTAAATTAACCTCTCGAGCCCTGTTCACACTCCAGCTCTGCCGTCACACACCTGTTCACTCGCCATACGTTCACTTTAAGCACCTTAAAGCTATGGTACGTAACTTTTGTGGCTTTTGCCTCGGTTAGATTCTTATCTTGATAATAATCTGTAAATTGAGTACCAACAAAAAACACTATTTACCAAAGGGGTGGCGCTTGTTTCGTGTTCTTGGGTGGGAGGAGATGTGGAGGACTGTGATGTGGACTGAGGAGCCGCGGGAAGAAATGGCGAGGAGTGAGTCGGTGAAATTCTCTCCGCGATTCCACCCACTTCATAATCTTTGCAGACAGCTGAGGTTTGGTGATTGTTCCTTTCAAAATGTGATAAAACTGACTGGAATGTAAGCCAGGAAGTGTGAAAGCCCTTCATCTCGGTCAGCAGAGTGAATCATTCAGTTGGTAGAACCATCCAGCCCACTGAGTGCGAACAGTGAGACATCTTCTCATCTCAGGCGTTGTGCGCGCGTGTCCCCGCCCCCGGACGCAGCTCACTCGGAGGCGATCGCCAGCCTCCTCACTCGCTGTGGCTCTCCCGCTGGGGAGGTCAAGCCGTGGGACAGGAAGTGATGCGGAGGCTGCAGTGCGCGGCGGCAGTGATGAGTGTTTGTGTGAATCAGACAAAAGGTATCAGGGGAGAGAGAGAAAAAGAGAGAAGAGCTGAGGGATCAGGAACAGGACGTGAATAAAACATTCCTGTGAACGCAACATCAGACTGTGCTGACCTCTGTCTCTTTCTCTCTTTCTCTCTTTCTTTCTTTCACTCTGGCTGACACGGTTTCTTCATCGCCAGGATAGCTTAGGATTCGCTCCATCAAGCCAGACAAACCGCCACCAGGAAACGTGTAGATAGATCTTCCTCCGTCAGTCAGGATGTTTTTGCTTCCCAAGCGCCTTCAAGTTTTTCTGAGATTTGAAGATATTTTTGGCTCTGTGTGTGTGAATGTGAATGTGCATTATGAGTCAAATGTTGCTGCTTTGATACAAAGTCACTATCCAACTACTTTCTCATGAAACAAGTGAATCTTGCTCAGAAATGTCAATTGCTTTATGCTGGACAAATGTTGTAAAGATTTACCCTTGGCCACCAGCAAACTGACATTGAACTCGAGGCCACTGTTTAAGTCGCTTTGTTCTAATTAGGTTTTTCCTGAAGCAGAAGATTTATGACATCACAGCTGCTGGGTTCCTGGTTGTTCTGAGTAAGATTACATTACATTACAATCATTTGGCAGACGCTTTTATCCAAAGCGACTTACATTACATTACCACCCTTTGCAGAGGGGGGAGCAATTGAGAGTTCGGCCTTGCTCAGGGGCACCTAGGCAGGGGCTCGAGCCGGCGACCCTCCGGTTCCCAAGTGGAAGCACTACCCACTGAGCCACTGCCTCCCAGCTTGATGATAGATAAATGGTCATGGATGATAAATGGATAATAAGGAGCTTTGTCCAGATCATGATCCCGTTTCCACACTCCGGCTCTTTGCTTGTTCAGACTGGCTGAAGTGCTGCGTGAAGCACAAAGGAGAAGAAGGAACGGCTAACAGGCACGCGGCGGTTTGATGACAAAATGCTAACAGGAAATGCTCATTAATGATTCAACATTATTGAATTACTGCACAGGCCTCAGTGTATAGAAACCAAACACCACATTATATAGTCAGAAAGATTGAAAAGGCTTCAAAACTGTTGAGCGTGTTCCACATAAGTCACCTTGCGTTTCACCCACAGAGCAGAATTAGCACGCTATCTGCCCACACAACAGCACAAACACATTAGCATGCAGCGACCTTTATCTGCGCCGAGTGGACCCTCTGAACTTGCGTGGAAAACGTCTTTCATCCAGCTATCAAATGGTTTTGGAATGGGGGGGGGGGAGAGAAATGTGTGTTTTGATACAGAACCATAAAAAAGGGGCCGAGAGGCATTCATGGAATGACCGCACGCTAAAGTGAATTAGCATTAAAACAATGAGTGCACAGTGAGTCTGCAGCCTGAGATCTGAGCTGTGAAGAGCAGAGGGAAAGAGGGAGAGACCATGTGGAGATGTGTGTGTACATCAGACTGTATGCATGTATGTGTTGTACGTGTGCTTGTGTCCACATAAGGGCTGGACTGTTCTAATGCGCCTAAGCGAAGTCACACCATGTTGATTACTTCTACATACTTCTAGAAACATTGTAGATGAAAATGCTTTGTCCACAAGAAGGAGTACTCTGATTGTGAATAGTAGTTTTGTGCTTGTAGCAACATAACAACTCCATGCTGCCCAGTTATTGTTGTTGTCTCTGTGTGTTGTTATTGTCTCTCCGTCTTGGTTCGCTCCTGTAGTTAGTGTGTAGCAGTGACAGACCTGTTGAGTGTCCAGTAGGAGCGGAGCAGTTTGTCAGCAGAGTTTGTTATCACCGTGGGAGAGGAGGAGAGGGAGGAGAGGGACGAGCGATGACCCAGACAGGGAGAAGCCATCTGATGGGGGAGGAGGAAGAGGAGGGGAGGCAGATGAGAGAGAGAGAGAGCAGTCTGTGAGCTTCCTTCTCCTCTTTCACCTCTACTTTTCTCTGTCCTTGACTTGTCCTCCCTTCTCTCTTCCTCTCTCTCTCTTTTCCTCCGTGACCCGTTTGACCGCGCCCTGCGTAGATAACGGTCGGGCGAGGCTTTACCTGAGGAGCGAGGACGGCCAACACAAAAAAAGCGTGAACAAACAGTGGGAAAGGGAGCAGCGATACAAGTGTGTGAACGTGATAGTGTCCCTGGAGAGAGAGCGAGGTTGTGTGTGTTTGGGTGAGAGTAAGTAAATCGGGAAGAAGTGAGCAGACTGTTGCATTTTCGCTGGTCGGTCCAGTCCTCCTCTCGTTTCTTGTTAAGTCCACTCGAGAGGACACAAAGACAGAAGACATGTTGTTTCTCTGCTGGAGATCACAGCCGACCCTGCGCCCCTCGCTCCACCCTTTTTGTCACCCAAAGGTGCAAAAACACGCGTGCACTCACGGCCTTAAGCCCGATGAGACGTCACAGATAGCAGGCACATGCGTACACACGTACACACGTACACTTACAGGTCCTGCGCACATTCGGTCGACGTTTTCAGTTCGGCGTCCATATGGGATCTATACTAACATCAACTACAGGGCCGTGTTTTTCCAGTGGTTCCCACATCTGTATCTTACAGGAATGTAGGCAGCCCCACAGGGAGCCCCCACACCCCCACCACACGCACACACATACACATTCTCGGCACTTTTCCCCTCTTTCTCTCTGCACACTTCATTTGTATTAGCCAAACATTTTCACTCCACACCACGGCCGCCTGCACTTTGAAAACAAGTAGCGGTGCGTGTGTGTGTGAGTGCGTGAGAGAGAGAGAGACTGACTGTGGAGCCACACCCTGGACTCCTGCCACACTTAAAACCAGAAAGAATGAGAGTGTGTGTCAGAGTGAGAGTGTGTGTCAAAGAGAGGGAGAGTGAGACAGGCAGAGATGGATGAACGGACAGAGAAGATATGTGTGAATGTAGTTGTGTGTTTGCGTGTGTGTGTGTGTGTGTGCGCTCCGGTTTGTCCCCGCACAGTCCTCTGAGTGATGCTGATGTGCTCCTGCAGCTCCTCTGGAGCACAGCACAGTCTGGCTGCAGCTCACATACTTTCTACTTGGCTGTTATTTCTGGACAAATTCCACGTTGGAGAGATGCTGTCAGTCCAGATGCCTGAGATGGTTTTGAGGGGATGAAATCTCTATCAAAGCCCCCGTCTGCCTCTCTCGCATGACTGACGCCGAGACCCCAAAACCAACACGCGCACATAAACTACCTCCCAGTGCGTTCACAGGCACGGAGAGACTTTAGTGCCATAAAGGCAATGAGTCGTAATGAAATCGGGGCAAACCAGCGACCGGCAAACGGGTGAGGCAGGGCTGAGCTGAGGCCTCCTTGTGGGGATTCAGTGGCTGGTCGCTGTGATCAAAGTTGAACTTTGACCCATCTCGGCCGACCCTCCAAACACACAGCCAATGAGAGAGCAGCTTTATGTGCCCCACTTCAAATTCACGTTGCTAAATGTGGCCACGCCCACCCCAGGTACAAACTGATGACGCAGGTCGTTATGGCAGCGCTCTAACAGAGGTGCAGGGCAGTGTGTGTGTGTGTGTGTGTGTGTGTGTGTGTGTGTGTGTGTGTGTGTGTGTGTGTGTGTGTGTGTGTGTGTGTGTGTGTGTGTGTGTGTGTGTGTGTGTGTGTGTGTGTGTGTGTTGGCTGCTACTTAAGCATATGAGCCATATATGCTGGTTTAGAGGAGGGGGAGTATGAAAGAGCGCTGAGGTTAACCTCTAGATTCTGAAGGCAACATGTTGACAGACTTCCAGCTGGATCCTGTGTCTGTGTGGAATAGGCTGTTTCAATGGGCTAATCTAACACACGCACACACACACACACACACACAATGCTGCTGTGAGTCTAAAAGAACCACACCTTGCTCCTGTAGTCTTCTTTCAGCCCAGACAAGCCCTTCTTTATAAGTACTGCTGAATAGACTGTGACCATACACCTGAGCTCACCATCTGCCTCTATTTTTGCCGAAGTGTGTGTGCTTGCCTGCCTGCCTGCTGTGTGTGCGTGTGTGTGATGCCTTTACCCGCTCTTGTGTTGTAACAAATCTGCAGTGTGTAGCCGCCTCTTAGCTTTCCTTCTCATGCTTCTTGCTGTGTTTTATTCCTGGCTGCGTCCTTTGTCTCGTCTCTCTCACAGTGTCAGTTTGTGCAGCTCTTTCTGCTGCCCCGGGTTTCGGCTCGGTCTCAATAGGCCGACTGTGCCCCTCTGTTTGCTCTGGCCCTGCCAGAGTCCCGCAGGCAAACACTGCCCGGTCTCTCAGGAGCGCGGGGCCATGGAGAGCAGAGCCAGGCCCACCATTCTCCATACTACAGTTTCACTACGGCTTCATGTTACCACATTGTCTGGCCGGGGATGTTGTGTGAGAACCGGGGGTGTATGCCTTTGTATATATAAGTGTGTGTGTGTGTGTGTGTGTGTGTGTTTTACTTTGCTCACCAGATCTTAGTAGTAGCATAATAAGCTGATGTCTGACATGTTTAAATATCCATAGATTTGAAAAATACCATAATAACTTGTGAACATACAGCTTGCGTGATTTTATTTGAGCTCTTGTTTTGAAACGCTACGTATACACGCTTGCTATTCCCCCATTACCTACCTGTCCCACAAGTAAGATGTATACATGGATGGGATTAATATGCACACCGTGTTGCGCAATAGGAGTGTGAAGGCGGAGGAGGATAAGCATGCAGAGGCGTCTTCATCAATCAATAACAGCCCTCTGATCTACGTCTGTTACTCGTCTGGCTGGGGAAGAGAATGTAAAGGAAGGGGAGGGGAAACACTCCCATCACTGAGGGAGGAAGAGCAGCAGACCCTTGTAAAACACCTCATGTCCTCTGGTTTCCGCCGCGGTGATTGGTTGAAGGTCACGTTTTTCCGGTTGCATGTCTCCTCTCGATTATCGCTGCGCTTGCCTCGATTCGCGTTTCCAAATCCTCCGTGGGAGAAAGATCACTCCTTTCTGGCTGGGTTTGGCAGACGGAGGGAGCAGCGGGGAGGCAAAAGGGAGCAGAGGAGGTCAGAGTGATTGTGTGTGTGTGTGTGTGTGTGTGTGTGTGTGCGCGCGCGCTTTAACCCACTTTGTGCTACCAACTCAAGAGTCTCCTGCCAAAACGGTGAGCTAAGTACTTTTAATCCTCCGAGCCTGTAGTTTTCCTCTCGCAGCTGTGGCCTTAGTCTTACTGCTTCATAATGTTGCCTGTGTGTAAGTTGAGTTTGCTGAAGTTGTCAGGCAGCTTCCCGGTCATAAACGTACCCATGAAGTAGCCCCTCCACCCCCTTGCTGTGATTTCAAGTGAGCCTCCTCCATGTTTGATCCTCCGGCGCTCACGGCGCAGGCAGGTTGTGTTTGTTGGCCCCCCTATCAGTGGAGGCCACGCTGGGACAGCCTCTGGCCCCTGAGGGGTCCGATCACAGAGCAGAGTTCGCTCTCTCCCAGCGTACAGCCTCCTTACTCGCCCCCCTGCCCTCCCCTCGCCATGCCACGCCAGGCTCCCTCTCTCTTAATATAACAGCCTAATAACTCCACGTTCCTCGCATTCTTCATACGCAGGCCCCACTCTTCCTCACATGCATGGGTGGACGCCGCGGGGCTGCAGTCGTCTGGTAAAGGCGACCGCGGCCAATGCGTTCAGTGGCTATGTTGCTCTGTTAAGTTTAGTTATACATTATTGATCCCCTGCAGGTGAATTGATCCGCTTTCATTTATCTCATCCTCACCACTGCGCACTGCCCAAGGACCAACACCAGGTCCATAGGCCAGACAGACGGCGGTCAAGGGCAACAGCAGGAGCGTTCACCTAACACATACCTTACCTTAACTTAATCTTCAATACTTTCAGTCAGTACGTTCACATAGAGTTTTGTCTTTACACCTGTTTCCATTCCTACAGAGAAAGTGCTCCAACTTGCCAGCGCCCTCGTGCAGATGTACCTTACCCTGAAAATGATCACATTTTGTTTAATAGCTGGACTTTGGCTTTAATCTGTCAGTCACAGCCATACTCTGTGCATGTGAACTACCTGTGGTTCAATGAGTTTGTCTGGGTTCTTCTTCTAGTAACATCTCGGCATCGAGTTTCCCCTCTTGTGTGCTCGCAACAAAGTGAAGGCTGAATCAGTGGTGGTGGGGGTGGGGGTGTTGTCAGAGCAGCAGCAGCCCTGTCACTATAGGTTTACGTCTGGACCCCCCCTCAAGCCCCCAAGCTACCGACTGAATCGAGGTCAGCCACGCTTTCCCCAGTCCTTATTTCATCCCGAAAACAAACTCTCCCCGCTGTGCCCCGCTCTCATCTGCGTCGCCTCTTTATCTGACCTCTTCCCTCACCGACACTCGTCTGCTCCGAGTCGTTCCCTCCTGTGTGAGAAGAAGAGGATGGAGGAGTGAGATTTATAATTAACAAAAGGCTGATAGGCGACAGTGAATGGGGGGGAAGCTGTCTGAAGAGTCTGAGCGGGGGAGGGGGCGGTGAACAAATTGAGCTTTTTACGAGAGTGTCAGATAGGCGCTAAAGAAGAAGAGAAGCACACAGATGAGACTCTGACTCATGTCACCGGAAGGAGGTCGTGCTGAGTTTCCCAAGTTTTGTTCCGAGTCTGAACTGCTTTGTCGCGGCAGAACGCTAAGGAAGAGTGCGGCGCGGAATCACGTAGCCCAACGCTAAGATTAGATTAGATTAGATTCAACTTTATTGTCAGTGAGCAAGTACAGGTACAAGCCAATGAAATGCAGTAGCATCCAACCAGAAAGTGCAAAAGTGTACTATTATATATACAGAATATATACAGAATATATACAGAATAAACTATATACATTATATATACTACAGTATATATACTAACTATAAATATAAATTAATAAATATGTGAATAAATAGTGCAAGGAATCTTAGTGCAAAACGGAAGTGAAATGGAAATGATCAGTGCAAACAGAAAGTTGTGCAAATTGCAGTGGAGTGCAAGATGATGCTAGAGGGAGGATGGAGTTGAGTGGGGAAATGGAGTAGAGTTCAGCAGGGTCACCGCCTCGTAGAAGAAACTCTTCCTGAGCCTGCTGGTGCGAGAGCGGAGGCTTCTGTAACGCCTGCCGGATGGGAGGAGGGTGAAAAGTTTATTGTTGGGGTGGGATGAGTCTTTTATAATGTTCCTGGTTTTGCCCAGACAGCGTCGACGGTAGATCTGTTCGATGCTGTCCAGTTGTGTACCGGTGATCCTTTGGGAGGTTTTCACCACCCGCTGGATTGCTTTCCGGTCTGATGCGGAGCAGTTGCCATACCATACTGAAATACAGTTAGTGAGAATGCTCTCAATGGTACAGCGGTAGAAGTTCACCAGGATCCTGGGACAAAGGTGAGCTTTCTTAAGGCTCCGAAGAAAGTAGAGGCGCTGTTGCGCCTTTTTAACCAGGGTGGAGGAGTTTATGGACCAGGTGAGATCATCGGAGATGTGGATGCCAAGGAACTTGAAGCTGGGCACACGCTCCACTGCAGCTCTGTTGATGGAGATGGGGGTGTGTGCATGGCTCCCGGCCCGCCTGAAGTCAACGATGATCTCCTTGGTTTTCTTGGTGTTGAGTGCCAGGTTGTTGTCAGCACACCACGTGGTCAGGTGCCGTACTTCCTCCCTGTAGGCCGTCTCTTCGTCACCTCTGATCAGGCCTATCACCGTGGTGTCATCTGCGAACTTAATTATGGAATTGGAACCATAGATGGGAGCGCAGTCATGGGTGAATAGGGAGTAAAGGAGAGGGCTCAGCATGCAACCTTGTGGCACGCCGGTGTTCAGGGTGATAGTGGAGGAGGAGAGGTTGTCTATCTTAACAGACTGGGGTCTGTTAGATAGAAAGTCCAGAGTCCAATTGCAGAGGGATGAGTTGATATCAAGCTGGCTGAGCTTGGATATCAACTTGGAGGGTATCACAGTGTTGAATGCTGAGCTGAAGTCAATGAACAGCATTCTGGCATAACAGTTCGGGGTGTCCAAGTGAGTCATTGTGGAGTGAAGTGCCGTGGAGATGGCGTCCTCAGTTGACCTATTGTGGCAGTAGGCAAACTGGTGAGGGTCCAAAGTAGCAGGCAGACAGGACTTTGAGTGTGAGAGGACCAGCCTCTCAAAGCACTTGGCGATGATGGGGGTGAGGGCAACAGGACGGAAGTCATTCAGGGCCGTAGCGGTGGAGTGCTTCGGCACTGGCACGATGGTGGCGGTCTTGAAGGTAGTGGGAACAACTGGTTGGGCCAGGGACAGGTTGAAAATGTCCGCAAAGACCTCGGCCAGCTGCTCTGCACACGCTTTGAACACGCGCCCAGGTATTCCATCGGGGCCAGATGCCTTTCGGGCGTTCACCTTGCTCAGGATGGAACAGACCTCTGAGGTGGAGAGTGTGAGAGGCAGATCATTGAGAGGTAGATCTGCCTTGGACATCACCTCCCTGTTTTCCCGGTCAAAGCGAGCGTAGAAGTGGTTGAGCTCGTCAGGGAGTGAGGTGGAGCTGGAAGGCGAACCTCTCTGTTCATCCAGGGCTTCTGGTTGGGGAAAGTTTTTATTGTTTTAAGTGATGTCACTCTGCCCACACACCTGTTGATATGATCCAGGACAGAGTTTGTGTTAATGTCAATGTTAATCAGGGAGTCTGTGGTGGCCTGAGCGGAGAACACATTCCAATCTGTTCGTCGGAATTGCTGTTGGAGAATGGAATCAGCACCCTCGGACCACATCTTGACGGTCCTTGATGTGGGTTTGATCTGTTTGATGATGGGGGAGTTCTTGGGGATCAGGAACAAAGAGAGGTGATCAGAGTGACCAAGGTGGGGGAGGGGAGTGACTTTGCTAAGCACTCTGCCTCGCCACTGATGAGCTCAGGCAGCCATGAAGACACATCGGCATCTCGTGGAAGATCTTTATCCCTCCTGTGTTGGACTCATCCTATAGCAACGCACTGTTTATGTTTTTTCTCACTTTTTCACTACTTCTGATGCTTGAATTCTGGAACTTCAGTGTGTTTTTGTTCACGCTTCATTCATAAACTATATAGAAGGGGATAACCGTGCACGCTTTCAGTTTCACCCCTCTGTGGAGTGTCTGGGTTAGTGCTTGGCAAAATTTTGTCCGCCGCAAACCCCCCCTTTGCCACCTTCAGGCTCTACGATAGACTTGTAGGCTCATAATTACAGTCAGTAGTTCCGTTTGTCTGAATACATGTGGCGTTATGGGCGCTTCCTGCTCGGTAATAGAGACTGCCAGCCAGCCTGTCACTTCAGTTTGAGTTTAGCAGGGTCAGTAAAGTTTACAGCTCAGATTGTAATCCAGAATGAGTCAGTTCAGGGAGGCGCTGATTGCATCTTATCAGAAATTCCCTGCTTATTCCAATGCGTCACAGTTTGGTGTTCCACACTTGCGGTTCCGTTGTAGCGAAATGTGGAACTGATGGGTTTCACCAGTAAAAGAAGTTCTCTTTCTAAGATGCTGCGGTGGTGTGTGTGTGGCTTCAGACATGAGCCGCAGAGTTTCGCACTAAAGTCCAAGGTGATGTGGCCAGCCAGCCCTCAGTCAATATTGGCCTCTGAGCGCAGAGCTGCTGGCACGACAACAAAATGACAACAACCTGCCAAATGTCTTCAAGGGGACCGACACAGTGACAAAGTGTCTCGCTCAGTTCGAGCCAGACCTCGGCTCCAATGTTAAAAACCCTCACAGCTGCTGTGGTTGGTGCTCGGAGTGTGTGTGAGAGGGGGAGGGAAAGAGGTAAAGAAAAAAGGAGGGAGAGAGAAACATAAGAGGGAGAGGGAGGGAGAGAGGGACGCACACTGGCACATAGAGTGAACAAGACAGACACACACACACACAGAGAGAGAGAGCGAGACCTGTTCCTCATGTTCTCCAGGTTTGTGTTTATAAAAAGCATCAGAGCAAACCACAGGGCTGAGTGGTTAGTGTGTGGCTGGAGCACACACATCATTACATAGCTGGCAAATCTGTGTATATGTGTGTTACTTTAGCTTATCATCTGCAGAAAGAATGTATGATTTGCCCTGAGCCAACATCTCACACACAGGTCACCTGATCGGCACCTTAAAGCTTCTATCCAACTGAAATGAAGGCGATTAATAGTTTTGTTTACAGACGTTTACAGACGGGCACTTTAATACGAGGGACCTGGTTACCACATGTAGATTCCCCCTCCCGTCTGCCATGATGAGTGTCAGTACCACTGAGTCAGTGAGGTGTAGGAGCTCAACAGCTCAGCAACGTCCAAGCCATCCAGTCCATCTTTGTTTGCTCTGCTTTCATTTCACCTGTGCCTGACAATGACCTCACTCCTTTTAGCGCAGTATGATGATGTCACATCAGAAAGCAGGTTGCTGATGAACAGTGTGTATATAGGGGCAGAGAGTGTGTGTGTGTGTGTGTGTGTGTGTGTGTGTGTGTGTGTGTGTGTGTGTGTGTGTGTGTGTGTGTGTGTGTGTGTGTGTGCGTATTTGAGAACAGCAATTCTGACTGAATGGATGCAATCACAACACAATGGAAAGGGAAAGACGATGACGTAGTGCTGCTTTGATGCGGTGTTGTCCAGCCGTCTTTTCTCGTGCCTCCATTCCTCACAAAAACCAAGCAAGCACATGTAACGGCGTGTTATAGAAGGTTAACAACGACATGATCTTCACTCTCACGTGATGTCACAGGACTGACACGACGATGTCAGACTGGATCCAAAAGACAAGGGTGCTTTGATAAGAGTGACATTGCTCGACGTTCCCACATCAAACTAGATCACTGTACCGACAATCGGAATGTAGGTGGCTCGTAAACACAGACAGTGTGTGTACATTGTGGAATGTCATTTATTTGTTCTTTGTTTGTGCTCTACGTTTGGTTTGATGTGTTGAGGCTTTTATCCGTTTTCCATCATAACGGATAAAAGTGTGTGTGTGTGTGTGTGTGTGTGTGTGTGTGTTGTGTGTGTGTGTGTGTGTGTCCAGGTAGGCACTGTGCACTCATTCAGGCCTACGTGTTGTCTGTACGTCTGCCAAAAAACAAGTTGTTATTCCTCACTGATGGAGGTGTGCGCTGAGTCACCGCACACTGATACTCGGTGGCCTGCTTTGCTCAAAGGCATCTTTGCTTCCCTGTGTGTGTGCCGCAGCCATGAAGTTGTATTTCCTGTTTTGTCAGGAGTTCCAGAAACCGACAGCTTTGTTTGGGGTTTGTGGGATTGGGCTGTTTGAACGTGTTTACATGAAACTGGTCCACCAACATGACACATACACACACATACACACGCATACACACACACTACATTGTCAGATTTATTCCCTGAGTGACCACTGGATGCTGCAGCGAGCATGGCATTGTGAACCCTATGGAGGTCGGTGTGATTCCTCTCAGATGTGTGGGCCCTTCCCTTTAGCAAAATGATATTCAAATATATCCCAACTGACGAGTAAACTGGAATGTTGAGCTCTGGGAACTTTAAAAAGCAGGAAGTAGTATGGAAAATAACTGTGTTGCTCTAGGAGAGAATGCTATGGTTCTGTATTGTATATGTAACACTGGAGCTAAACGCTGGTGAACCTATTAGTCCGTCTAACCAACCACCACACTGGAAACGAACTGTTGGCCTCAAAGAAATTCCCGAATCCCACAAACCTACAGGCTTCCCAATCTGTGTCTGATGGTGACCGTATTTAGCTCTCATACAAGCATGACGGCCATCGCTGGCAGAAGGATCTCAGCCACAGCCCCTCCCTTGACCTAATACTCTGTAACCGGTGGCGTAGAGTTTGGTATTATTGGTGCCAAATATAGATTATTTGGATTACTTGGAAACAGGAAGAAGGAAGTTGGGACATTTTTAGAGGATGTACATTGTTAAAGAGGAAGTGATCTGTGCAGGAACATCCAGTGTGTGAATCTGCTTCAGCTTCCTCTGTAATTTGTCAGAATAATCGTTATTTGTTAAAAGCGAAATGCTTCAACCATACGGCCATTCACAACTTCAGTGTTTCTTCTTCTATGATTTTTGCTCCAGGTGGACAGCGGTTAGATTCAGTCAAATTCCAGACTATGAGGATTTCAAACGTAGCTGTGAAAACAGGATCATATTTTTGGGGGGTTCTTCTATGCCCCCCCTGTATTTTCCATGTTCCTGGCCTCGCTCTGCTGTTGAACATTTCCACATCTGCCTGTCTCCCACCTTCTGCTGTCAGCTCTCTCCTGCCGAAAGCAAACTGATCCCGACCACAGGAGCAGGAGAACGAGCGAGAGAGAGAGAGAGAGAGAGAGAGAGAGAGAGAGAGAGAGAGAGAGAGAGAGAGAGAGAGAGAGAGAGCGTAGGGTCCTCACACAGGTTCTGGGCAAATACGTTTCTTCTCTTTGAGTTCTTGCAGAAAAGACCATCAATCTTCTTAAAGTGAGTCTCAAAGTGTTCCCTGCGTTTTTGCCAGTTATAGTGACTTTCCTGGAAATGGTAACTATGAATTGGAGCCTTTTTGGCTATATTTTGTGTTTGTGTTTTTTATGGAACCTGGAACTCTGCACTAAGATGGAAGTAATACAGGCAACGGCGTATCTTCTGGATCGGTGCATAAAGAAATGGTGCTGGCCTTACATATCTGACCCTCCTCTAATTTTAATCTTTGTTGGATTCATTTGTTGGATTCTGGGATTGAATGTTAGAATCGCGTTTCTTCTACAGGCTTTCAGGAGGCAACAGTAGTTGGCGGTGCACAGCAGGAGGGAGAGGAGAGGGGAGTGGAGGCTGTGTTTTTAATTTTCCTTCGCTGCCATGTTTGTGTGTGTGTGTGTGCGCAGTTGCCTCTCCGCCCTCTCTCTCTCTCCACAGAGTCCCCGTGGTGGAGCGAAGGGGCCGGGGTCAGGAGCGCGTCAGCACAGGCAGGCAGGGGGCGCTGGTCGGGTGGCGAGCCATCACGGGGTTGTTCAGAGGCTACAGAAACCTGCAGCGATGACGCGATTAAAAATAGAAGAGAGAGAGAGAGAGCGGTCGAGTGAGGACAGCGAAAAAATTATTTTAAAACAGGATTTGGCCGCGTCACAAGAGTTGTTCGCTTTACTTACAGATGGGCACGATTCTTTCCACTCACACCCTTTGAAAGTCAAGTGGTGGACATGGTAGGCTCCTGGTGTTTCACCTCTGAGGGCCGTGTCTTCGTCTCAAACGTCCCCACCCTGTCTGTCTCACACTCATCTCCGTGTTTATTTTGTCAATCTAAAACCCCAAACGAATAATCCAATGATCATTATGAATTCATTCTTCTGTCGATTAATCACCTGTTAATCAGCTAATTGACCAATAGATTGGCTGTCAGCACTAATGCTTATTGCTGCACTTTCCGTCCCATCCCACTTTGTCTTTGACGCCGCGGTGTGCTTGGCTGAGGTTCAGCTTTGGCTCCGGTTCAAAGCTGCACTTTGAACCCGCGAGGGCGTGAGCCGAATCCTGATCCTGTGATTGTGTGATCCACACCAGCATGCTTCACTCCCTTGATTTATGAACTCAGGCGGTCAGCAGCAGGTTGTGCTATTAAACATAAACCCCCCCCCCCCCACCTCTCCTCCCGACCTTCGTCCCACGGAGCGGCACTCACTTTAATGAGCTTTCCTCTCGGATTCAGTGGTGTTGTGGTGTCGCATCCGTGTCGTCGTACCGCAGCCCGGCCCATTCCCACGCTCTGTCTCGGCCCCAGACACCAGGCGCGATACAAATCCGGTTACAGTACATTTACCGTGGACGTACACCCCCCGCCCCCAGGGGAGTCCATCACAGGCATCAGAGGACCCAGTGGCCGCTCTAATCTGATCTCTGACTGCTCTCTCTCAGCCCCTCCACTCTCGCCCTACGCGGGCCATAAAGCCACACGCCTGCCGGGGGTGGAGGCATCTGCAGCGCCGTCGCTCCAACCATAACTCCTCGTAAGTCAGATTGTTATTTACGACCTCGGCATTCAAGCGTTGTGGCATTTTTATTAGCTCGGCCGCAAACTCTCGGCTTGAGCCTGGTCGTGTAAGAATGTAATGTGTCGGGAGACAGAGGCCGAGCGGGGAGATGATCCACAACAGTCGAATTTGTGCGTTAGAGCTCATTTAGTCCTTTGGGAGCTCACAGACTCCTCATAGAATAAAGACGCCAACTGCCTCTGCTGTCAATGGCACCATTCAAGCAGAAAACAGTGAAGAGAGAGAGAGAGAGAGAGAGACTGGCTGGATCTGTGTCAGAGGCCCTCTTTGTTTGACTCACTGTACACACACACACACACCTTGATTCTGTTTGCCTTTTGCCCTTTTGCTGTTGTCAGTTGGAGAAAAGAGGACAACATCGTTCCGTCTCATTTGTCAGCAGTGCTACAATCGGCTCGGATGTCGTTCTACTCTATTCTGCCGTTTTATGGAAGTTCAGGCTGCAGTGTTCTTCATAAGACGGCGGTGGCAACCTATTTTCCACCGGACACTTCTGGGGGGAGGGGTTCTGGTTCCAGGAACATCTGTGAGACTCCACCGGGCAAACGGCTCTCATGCAGCTATAGAAATGAGATTAATATGCGTCATTTTCAGTACAAAGTGTGAGACGCTCTGCGGTATCGGATGTCTTAGCTGACCAGCCATTTTAAAGAGTTAGTTTGACATTGGTTCGCCCCCACCACCACCCCTGCTTCTGATTTCAGTTGCTGACTGAAATAATTATGTGGCACTCAGCCTTAAATCCCCTTTTTGCTTGGCGCAGAGATTAAATAATCAGCTCTGGTATAGTGCAAAGAGAAGTGGACTTTTGATTGAGGCTCGACCTTCACTTATCTGGTCACCGGGAGCTGGGACACACACTCTTAAGTGAGTTGCTCAGCTGGGAGTCTAATTGGGGTTCTGCTGAACATTGGACAGGTTTGTCCACGGCAACTTTCACACACTCGGGTCAGGAAAAGTACCTTCTGTTGTCTAGGAGACCAGTGAGCATGCGAAACGTGAGAGGAGATGCAGGAGGAGTTGTTGTGGCTTTGGTCCCTTGTAGCGTTCCTGGATAGACTCTTGTGTTAGGGATGCTGAGGCCAGTCTTCCCGCTGCTGTCTCTTCAAAAACACTCTGTCTTCAGTAGGAAACCGCTGAGTCTTTACCAGCTGCCGTTCACATCCTGTCCTCTCCTTACTGGAGGCTTTCTCTTCCTGAAACCTCATCATCATTTAGCCTCATTAGCCTGTCACCGCAGTGATACGGTTACAGGAAGGACATCAAACAAACAGAAGCACAGGCGCACGCACACGGAAACACCCAGTGCTACTGCGGCGAATCAAACAGAGAATGCTGCGATTGAAAGTCTCTAAATTGAGTTGTAAACCTTACAGTTACGTGTGAAAATAGTCTAAAAATGGGCTTAAACTTTACTTCAGAGTCAAAAAAGTCAGACACAATCTTTGGTTTAAAGAAGCTATGATAACTTTGAGTAAAGTTCAAGAGCCATTTTTCACTATGATCCTCTTTAGATCCTCTTTACATGCGAAATCCAGACGACAATGGCCTCGACCCAGAATGCAACAGCTGAATCAGCCAGCAGCAGACCTGCTTCATTCACACACATTTTCCACTTCATGATTCTTCTGGGCTCCTGTAGACGATAATAGATGTTGAGACCAGTGCAGTTCCTCCTGTATGTTTGGTGCTGTTTGGTCTACAGTTGCCAAAAAGCGGTGCATTAGAGGTGTGAAGTTAAAAAACTATCTTGACGGTCCAGTCGGCATGTTAATGTGTGTGGGTCTCTGTGTCTGAACGCATAACTTGGCCACCTCACACCTCCAAGGTAATATAGACAGAGACACCCAGCTGACCCTTGACCCTGGCTGAAGAAGAGACCAGGATATTCTTATCTGGTACTGAAAGGAGAGAACGTTAAGCAGACCTCTGGCCACTTGTGTTCTTCTCTATGTGCGTGTGTGTGATTTGTGTTTGATTATGGTAATAGCCAATCATTACCAACCCTCCAATCATAATGAACTGGGCCGATTTCTGGAAGCGCTCTGAACTCGGCACGCAATCAAATAACAAGCGTGCAGCTTTATGAATTGAGTCATCGCTGTTTAATTTGAGAAAACGTCTCCCCGCTCCTCCGCCAAGTCCCCTTACTTAGCGCTGAGAGCCTCGGAAGCGGCGTCGCAAATTGCTAATCTGCCGTTGCTGCCACGCCTCTCTCTCTCTCTCTCCCTCTCTCTCTCTCTGCGTTCTATGGCTGCTCCTGAGCAGCGCGGCAGAAGTGGCAGCTAATCACGGCTGTGCCAGACGGCGTGAAGCGGGGCAGATGTATTTGCTACGCTTGAACGGCTCTCGTGGTCCTGACAGGTGAGCAAACATCAATTCACCGTTACGAGCCGGTCGAATTGCACATTTGCGTTATCAAGAGCAGATGTTTTTGCACAAAGCGTGATAATTCCCTAAGTAAATATGTCCGCTGTGGAGCAATAAAACGATTCATCACTGAGAGAACAATGAGTACGGGTGTTAAGAAGGTCAGAGGTCAAACTGCCACATGTAGAAACGTTACATTTACAGCCTCCGCTCCAACATCGTCAGTCTTTCTGTCGCATTGAGTGAATTGATGCTCACAAACTAAAACTGTCTCTTTACAAGCACACAGGCAACATCACGCATATTTGAAATCAGAGTAATTCGATGTTAAAATGATTGTTCATGTTGTTGCCATGAGTGTTGAGTAGCAGAGCACATATTTCTAGCTTATAAATCTGTTCCACTTGTATCGTGTTGCTGTGGAGTTTGACTTCGCATGTCACTAATGTGCAAAGTGTGTTAAACATGTAATCGCTCCAAACAAAGCAAAACCATATGGGATCGTGGTCGTTCAGGCTCATTTCTACCAATCTGATGAGCGGAGAATCGTCCAAATGACAGAATACAACTTTAATTAAAAAGCAGCTGTCACAGTTTGGCAGCCCCGTTAGCCGTCTGCCGGAGTGTGTGTGAAATACTGTAGCATTAATAGCGCTTCAGACGTGATTATGTTGATGTAGTGTAGCCATAAAACGCAGTGACGAAGCACAACAACCGCTCAAGTGGGTTCGCTGTCACGCATTCAATTTATGGTCAGAAACCTCATCGGATTATAGCCACGAGAAATGGCTAATAAATGATTTATATATGGAATCATTTAGCAACGTAGTGATGAATATTAACAAAATATTTGAACCAAAACGTGTGTTTGTGTGTGTGCATATGTGTGTGTGTGAGGGGTCCCTGCGTGCCTCCCTGGGTTAATCCCTGTGATGCAGCAGTCGTTAGCTGTTCTCCCCTGAGGCTCCTCTGTGGGAGCTGCTACAGCTGTGACGGTCCAAATCACCCTAAGGACCCGTTACACACACACACGCACACACACCAATCTCATCACCACACATCCATGGGCGATAGGGGCCACCCTGCAGCCAACAGCATAGTTCAGAGGTTAAGCTTGGCCTCATTAATGTCTGTCTTCCGTATGTCTGTATACAAATATGGATTAATCTATAACTTCTATCAATAATCCAAGTAATCAGTAGATTAGTCGATAGTGACAGCCCGAAGATCCAGTAAATGTTTTACAGCAATCGGTTAAGTATAACAAATTGGAGTCATAGAAACTCTGTTTAGATAAACATCATTATCACCATCATCCTCGTTCTCAGCTGTCAAAACTGCTGTTGCAACATGAACGTGTCATTATGATGACTCGCAATAAAGTGCTGAGCGATAACTTCAGCCTCTGCGTGCCATCAGCCTAGCAGACCTCGCGTGGAATTCGCCGTCCGGCCCTGAGACACAAAGATGCCGGCTGCTCCTTTGTTTGCGCTGGAATGCGTCAAGTGGTTTGTTAAGTCAGTCAGAAAAAATGCAGGTCCGCTCCCCGGCAGGTAGATGAAGAGCACCGAGATGCCAATCGCTCTGCGCCGGCACCCAGCTGGCGGCAGGTGATACGGCTCGGTGAACCGGGAGAAAGGCGGCGTGTTCGCAAAGTGTGGTGGTGATTTCCCACTTTCATACATGATACACACACGCGCACGCACGCCGAACGCACACACACACACACACACACACACACACAGAGGGAATGAGCCAACACCGAGCCATCGCACAGAAACAACAACAAGTACCAGAGGCTTGAAGTCTGCTGATGAGGGCACTTTTACTGCCCGGAGCCTTTTCACGTCTTTGAAGCGTTTAGAGTCCATTCAGACAATCGCAGGCTTTGATGCCGCTCGGCACGTGGTTGCTAGTGGCCCACAGAGAGACAAAGAGAGACAGACAGGACCGTGAACCCTCAAAGAGATCTGAGAAGACTGATACTGTGCCTGTATGGCGCCTCCACATGGCAGATTTAAAGGTTTAGTGTTCCCGCAATGTAGGATTTGAGTATTTGCTGATTTGTCTGGACTCTCTGTCAGAACTGTTACATTCATAATCAATAATAATCAGTCATGAGCTCTATTCAGATGGTAAATGTTTCCCAGCTTCCTCTCGAAAACTCAGACATGCTGATTTGGACAGAACGACCCAAGGACCGTCTCCAAGGTCGTGGGAGGAAAGCGCCAAATTCCACCCGTAGATGGAACCCAGTAAACAGCACTGTAGTCTCCCAGTAACAGACCTTGCTGTAGGTGCTGTGATTGTATATAGATTTATGTTAATGTTGGCAAGTGATGCCTCCAGGTGCGTTCCCTTTAATGGGCACGTATACACCTTTTGTCTTCCTTATTTTGCCTTGATGACAGATAATCAGAGTATTGAGTGCATGTAAGCGCAGTGGCTGTCGTCATTACTCAAAGGACAGCGAGACCGTGAAGGGTCAGCGGGAAAGGCGAGGAGATTGCAAATAGACAAATATGGAGAAGCTTCCATGCCCGCTAAGCTAAGTCACTCATAAACGCAAAGGTTAAATGTCTAAGAATTGGATCTGAGAGAAAAATTGGTATTGATGGTGACGGGCTGGAATGTAGAATGTAGTGTTTCCGACTTCCAGAGCAGTATATGATTATTCCCTTGTACCATGTGGAGGGTGCAGCCTGAGACCTGACCTATGTTTACTGCATCCAACAAAATGGTTAAGCTGTAATTATTTACATAAGAACATTTTTAGGCTAAATCCCAGATAAACTGTACAAAAAATGTGTCCGATCTTAGAATTGCTGAAATTGGTGAATGCACTGGTTGAAGATAGGACAATCTATCAGAGGTTGTACTTATTTTAAAGGAATCAGTGAAGTCTGCAGGCTATGAGCTCAACCTCTGGCCAACATGAGAGGAAGAATACAACGACCAACACGCCGCACTCGTTTCACAAAAACCACTTGGAAATGCTGCTGTAGCCGTTTGATTGCTTTGCTGGTGCCGGTTGCTATAGGAACGGGAAGGCACACCGACAAGAAGATGTATGATGTAGGCGGCAGGCCGCAGGCTATCAGGACACACAACCTGAGAGTGGAGCGGTAAATAATAACCGACGCACACACGCTGCAGAAATCCAGTCAGTCAGTCAGGCAGAGGTTTGATGTGTCCCGTGTCTGCAGAGCCAAGGTTCAGACCAAAACCCACACATAACACAATTGTACAAAGCAAGCTTGTTGGAATGATGGAAGGATTAAGTATGAAGTTGCTCAGGTTGACCTGTCTGGCATGAGGACTGGAACACTTGTATATGCACAGGGAGAAAAGGGCGTTCAGATATAAATCAGATTTACAATGGCATGGAAAAAATCTGATTTGGTTTGTTAACACTCAGTGTGATCGATGTCGCACAGAGGCAAAACCTTTGAGCCTGGAATGCAGCCTGGAATGTGCACGTGGCTTCAGATGCAAAGTCAGTTTTCCGCCGGCCAGCCGCTGATTGATCAGAGCGACTCTCAGTTTGATTTATTTATAACAAACACGAGGGAAACTTCAAAGTGACCCCGTGTAGTTTGAGGTCTTCCTCCATCGTGTTTTCATCTGAATGAGAATCCTGTCAGTGGGGGGTGTTAACAGCAGGGTGGAGGCAGGCGCTCGCCAATGTGCCTCTGAGAGGAAGGAAGCGGCGGGGGGGCATTTCAATAGAGGGGATTAAAGTGAGGGACACCCCCCCCCTCCCCAGTGCTGGAGTGTGAAAGGGGCTTCCCACCCTTCTCTGCAAGGGGTCCCTTTCCTCCCGCATCCGCAGCCTGCAAACTCATTAAACATGTAGAGGGATTAGTGTACAGTTTTGCAAGTATTAATACACAAGTTTTTTAAATGGGTGAAGAGTTCAGGACAGTAAAGTTCAGGCTCAGATACCTCTGATGGTGAGCTTCCACTGATGCAGACCCAGATGAGGAGAAGGCATCAGTACATCTACATGCACTTAAAAACTGCCATTATACCGCAATTAAAGCTACAAATCATTTTTATTCTTTCTATCATTATGTTAATGGATGTATAAGCCTACGCATGCTAACGTCTCAACGGGCCAACGCTCCTCAGACTGCCAGAACGCAACACATCATGTATACTCGGAGGAATGCTTACGGCTTAATCATACTTTTCCTTTAATTGCTACGTACTCAGAGAGTGTGTGTGTTTGTGTAAGCTGTAGTCGGAAGCAATTTGGAGATTCTCAGCTTTGCCGTGGTTGGGGAGGTTTCAGGCACAGTTTGATTGAATTTTCTTTGAAGTTAGCTGACTCTGCTGACTCTGCTGACGTTGTTAAACACTGCTCCTTTACTGTAGGTGAACACACACACACACTGACCCCTTTGCTACAGCAGACAGTGTTATTG
The DNA here is from genome assembly GCF_046128005.1 of Genypterus blacodes. NCBI lineage: Eukaryota > Metazoa > Chordata > Actinopteri > Ophidiiformes > Ophidiidae > Genypterus > Genypterus blacodes. Next base: position 9,487,378 of record NW_027466817.1, read on the forward strand.
TGCTTGCTGTGGCAGGGTAAGTGGACCCAGATTGATCAGTATTGATCAGAGCTGTATTTGTCTGACAGTAATGCCCCCCCCCTCCACTTCAGGACATAATGCCCCTCAGCCCCCCTCACTTTCTTTGTGTGTCCGCTGGTGTTTGACCTCCCCCCTCCATTCGTAGGCCTGGGTTTGGCCGCACACCTTCAGTCTCATTCCCTGTTTGTAGTTGCTTGAATAACTTTTTCTCTCAAATTTATTTTTCTAAATTCTTTTAAACTTTATAGTTATGATATAATATAAGGTCTTCATTTAAATTGAATTCCACACTTTCTTTATTTTAAGTGGTACAATAAAAACACTAGTTAAGTGATTTTATTTTAATGCATTTTATTCCTTTTTTTCTTTTTTTCAAATTTTGTAATTTTTTATCTATTTCATTTTGTTTTATCTTTATGTTTAAGGTTTTGTTATCTACTCGTTTAAACCCTATTTTTTTCTCCTTTTGTATCTCATTGTTGTAGTCATATCTATATATTATAATTTCCCCGTGTGGGACTACTCCAGGTATCTAATCAAATTTTATCGATTTTTTTTTTAATCAATCAAATTTGTGTTGCAGCTGATGGGATGTAGGAAACAAGCACATAAACTTGACTTGATTGATCCCCATGGCTTCACTCTGGCAGTACAGAGTGTTCTATAGGGCTCCAGTACTGTACACAGGGACAGATGGCCTCAGGCGTCTCTGTTTAGTCTCCACAAACAATAGATTGACCTACTGTATAGGTTTGACCTGATGAAAAATGATAATGATTACATCTGCTCCACACACACACACACACACACACACACACACACACACACACACACACACACACACACACACACACACACGCACACACACTCTCAACCTGACTCAAACTACCACACGCAGCTTACCGGATATGTAAAGATCTGAGGGAATGTGTGTAAATAACATCAGGCCTCTCTGTGTGATAAAGAAGCTGAAGTAAGCAGCAGTCATCCTCATGTTAATATGACCTTCATCTCTCTCTCTCTCTCTCTCTCCTCTCCTCCACTAGAGAGAAACCAGAGCTTCATCCCCTGCAACATCCACTCGGCCCACACACACACCAGCTTCACCTGCACAGCTGAGGCCCCCGACCAGGTAACATTATTATGCGTGTGCGTGTGCGTGTGCGTGCGCGTGCGCGTGTGCGTGTGCGTGCGCGTGTGCGTGTGTGTGTGTGTGTGTGTTTAGTTTCATAATCACCAAGTCACATTTTTTCAATCTTAAGTCACCGTTCATGTCTAAATGTGCTGGGAGGAAGTTGGGGGTCGGACACGATGCAACGGCGGCGTCGGCTCGGTCCCGGCTGGACACTCCGTCCCCGGGCTTCCTGGCAGCCTGGCATGCCGCTGCGTTGCCGTGTCACGCTGTACTCTGGGCCTGTCTGCCGTCTGCCCGTCATATGCGCCGCCATCTGTTCCTCGGCCCCGCCCCCCTGATCCAGCTCTTACCGCGCCGCCTTTTGCTCCATCCAAACACAACACTGCTTCTTCTCCCGATGCTTGATGCCTCGACAGCTACAGCTTGTTTGCATTGATTAGACAGTAGGGACGTTAATTTGATAAGTATTTGATAACATTGATTGTTTTGTTGTGAGGGTGCTGTTCTCCTTTGCTGTCCATTTTGCTTTACTTTCTAATATTTATTCAAACAAGGACAGGATTACAACGAAGCTACATCGTGTCAGTCTTGTTTCATTTGGAACCTGGACCACAATTTTGTGTTAGAAGTTGACAAATGATAGATTAATCGCTAAGGAACTCCAACTATTGAGTAAGGAAATTACTGAGGCCTCGCCATGTGACCTTTGCCCCCTCTTCCTGTTGGAGTTGTGGCTATAATTTAACTCGTTTCCGTTTTCCTAAAGAGACCTAGCCATTGTCTCCCGTCCGTCTCGCAGTGACACACTGGAAAGCTGCGCCGGCTCCGCCCCCGCAGCGAGCGTGCTCACTGGAAGCCGCGCTCCTCTTTTAACTCTGTCATTACCAGCGTTTAAGCAGCGTAATTACCGGGCTCGGTGTGTTTGCGGTGCAAGTCAGAGCGGGTTTGTGGCGGGGGGAGCTGCAGACAGAGGGGGGAGGATGAACGGAGAGATACATGGAGAGGAAGGAGGGAACGGCTGAGACAGATCTAATTACTATATGTGGGTAATTAAAAGGCATTAAATGTCTGCACTTTATCTCTAAGTCTGGATGTGTCTGAGCTCTGATCTCTGTCAGAGGTCTCCCCAGGCCTGCAAAACCCTTTCAAACATTTTACCTGATACCGAACTGTGCAAATAAACTTTGCGAGTGATCGTTGCCAATAATCAGATCATGGCACTACTCCAACCCTGGTGTTTACCCGACTGGGCAAACCTGTTCCATCCCGTTTACATGCTGAATTTCTGCTCTTGCTTTTGCAGAACAGACGATGCCTGAAACAATGCTCGGTATTTCTTTACATAAAAGAACAAAAACAGTTTTACAATCTTCTGCACCTCAATGCAGGTAATAAACCTGTTTGTCTCTGCATTAGTCTGCTCCTTATGCAAATGCTGTCCTTATGACACGTGTGTGACACGCTGTGCAGAGCCAGAGACGCTGTGACAAGTTAATTACAGACGCAATCGTACATCCTGTGGTCGAGGTTAAGGCTCCACAAAAATGCACCTTCGTACATTACGCCTTATTTTTGAACACGAGCGTGAGGGTAAAGTGGGGCTGAGGTCCTCCTGGCTCAGGAGGACACTTACATCAGAGTGGGATAAATGGGATTAAGGTGCGGACATGCCTGTATAGTGCAGCACGCCACATCTGTCACTGTGATTACCGTAACTCTGATTATGAGCATAATCTCATTAGCATAATCGTGGTTCACTGTTGTGCGAGCGGCCTCCTCCCGTGTCAGTCGCTCATCTCCTGCATCCTCTGGGCCCTAAACTAAGATGTGATGGAGGTCGGCGTCACCGGGCTCCTCGCACACATAATGAAGCCATTCTGCAGGCCTTGCAGCTGGGGCCCCATAATCTGGGATTGGTCCTGATAGTGGATCACAGGCCAAAGAGTCTCAGTCAGAGAGCGCGATCACAGGCACCCGAGACAAAGACAAAGACATGATACATTTGCATGTCTGCATGAATACAGGGTGGTTTGTTCACTGTGAATGGGTTATGCTGATGATTTGTGTGTGTGTGTGTGTGTGTGTGTGTGTGTGTGTGTGTGTGTGTGTGTGTGTGTGTGTGTGTGTGTGTGTGTGTGTGTGTGTGTGTGTGTGTGTGTGTGTGTGTGTGTGTGTGTGTGTGTGTGTGTGTGTGTGTGTGTGTGTGTGTGTGTGTGTGTGTGTGTGTGGCAGTAATTTAAGTCTTGAGGCCAGGAATGAATTCACTGAGGACTCATAAAAGACGTTATGTTTCTTGAAACATTCTGGGCCGCCTCTCCTCCCTGAGAAGCTCAGCGTTATGTTAATCAGACATCAGGAGGAAACGTCACGAGATGACATTTGTGGAATTCACTGAATCCCAGCTCGGGTTTGTTCCTAATGCACGCTTCCTGCTTCCTGTTTAATTAGAAGGAGTCATGTAGCACTTAGCGGCTTTATAAGCTCTGTGCTAGGCATAGTATGCCAGGTACCTTCAGTGAAAGAATGTAACTATTACGTTATTATAGAATGTATGTGAGAAAGAGTGACATTAGCAGAGGGTTCTTTTAATTTACTTATTTTCGACGTTTTATTCTGATTTATTTGCATTACCAAATTATAACAAAGGGATACATGAATGGATCACGCTAGCATCCCGATAATGACATCATGGATGTCACAGTTGGGATTGCCAGCTCCATGATGTCACATGAATGATGTCATATTTGACTCGTTGGAGAACTTCTCTAAAGCTGAAAGCCCCATTCCTCTCCAAAGAGGAACCATTCGCTGAAGGGGAAGCAACCGTCACTGTCAGCGGGTCACATTGCAAACTGCCTGTGATTGGATCCAGCGAACCAATCTCATCCAACAGACGTCGGATAACGATTACCTAATGTCAACACTGCTTCATGTACAACAGGAGGCTGGGGGTTAAGGGGGCGGGGGGAGATCTCACGGTTGGCAAGAAAAATGCGCAGGTCCGTTTGTTGTTTGTTTGTGTGAAGTTGAGCCGAGCACCATTCCTTCAATCGCCTCCAATGACCGTCGCTGTTGGCAAGAAGCAGGAACCTCTGGTAGCAAAACACAACCTAATGCCTAATAAGATGAAGTCACTGGTAACAATGTTTGATCCATTATAGATTAATCATCATCAGTGTTACTTTGTGCTCTCTCTCTCGCTCGCGCGTGCGTGCGTGCGCTCTCTCTTTCTCTGTCTTCTTCCCAAAGCCTTCGAGCTGAACAAAGAGGCGGCTTGTTGTTTGGCCTGGTTTGTTTGAAAGAGATAGGGAAGCCTCTGTGTCTGCCTAACGCACGCACACGAACATGCACACACACACACACACATAGACATCATTAAACACCAGGTGTATAGCCTTGGCTCTGTGTTATTGCTGCTGCTTTATTTCGGTGGTTGAGCGTGTTTATGTGCACCTCCTCACATAGATAACATCTGTAAGGTCACCTAAAGGCATTTGTCAGTGTTCCTCTATCAGGGAAAGGTCATTCATTCATTCATCGGGGTCCATCAGCGTGCGTGTGTTTGTTGTTGTATTTGTCTGACTGTGGGATTTGTTAGAATGACAGTTTTTCCTCTTCCTCAGGTTTGGATTTGACAGAAAAGGTTTGAGGAAGAGCACGGCGCAACAGAGGGGCGGGTCCAGAGCAGACGTTAATGGACCAGTGATGTCCTTCCCAACCCTGTCGGACAAAAGCAATGTTTTTGGGAGCTGGAGGCCGTAGCACCGTCAGCAGAGTGTGTGTGGTGCCCCTCCTCTTCCTCTTTCCCAGCACCCATCCTGACATGGGATGCCACCCCCCTACCCCCTTTACCCTGCCCTGAACTCTCCTGGGGCGCCATGAACACCTACAGAGACAGAGGGGTCACCTGCACCTCCTCAGACCTCCTGGACGGGGGAGGGGGAGGAGCGCTGACCCTGTCGGCCTCCCAGAATGCCCCATTCCGCCACACCCCCAATGGCCACCCGGCCCCTGCCCCCACAGACTCCATTCAGCCAAGAGTCTCCGTGCCCAAAATGGGGGTGCGGGCACGCATCGCAGAGTGGCCCCCTCGCCGCGCCCAGTCCCGGGAGTCGCTGCTCGAAAATGGCCAGTATGGCAGCAATCACCACGGAGACGACTGCTCCACTTCCGTCGCCTCGTTAGCTTTGTCGTCCGACCTGGGCTTGGTGCGGGGAGGCGTCGCCAGGCTGCCGAGACGACGGTCCAAGGATGTAGAGTTTCGTTATACCGGCGAGGGAGGTTCGCCTCTAAGCCTTCGTGTGTTTCCTCCGTTGAGGCAGCGCTCCAACAGCGAGGTGACACTGAGCGAGCAGGACGAGAATGAGGTGAGTGCAGTCGCAATTAAAGCAGTATGCAACATTAAAGGATCTTTGGGGAATTAACATCTGAGCTCTGTCACTGATGTACATTTTATGTTAGTTGGAACATTGTTGAGATATTTGACGTTCAATCACCAAGTTCCTAGTCCAGAACTTGAGATCCATCAACACATGTTAAAGCCTCCAAAAGCTCCTCTACATAGATTAAGTTTGTATCCGCTGATATTTTCCCCAAACTGATGATTCTCTCCCCGTCCTGCTGTAAGGTGGAGTGCCGTGGAGGTGGTGGGATGGGGAACCTGTTTAGAGAATACGGCAGTACTTCCTCCATCGACATCCAGGGCATCCCCGAGCAGAGCTTCTTCGACATGCTCCACCAGTTCCACCAGGAGAGGCCTGACCAGCGCAGCTCGGCCCCCACACGCCTCCGCGAGCTGCTGCGCGCTCCGGACTCGCCGCCGAGCGCACCCCGACAATCCGCGCCCTCTCCCGTTCCCACAGCGACAGGGGACGACAGGGGAACGGGACGGAAGGATGGAGCTGAGAACAGACTGAGGAAGAAAAGTGGAGGGACGGAGTCGTCGCTGGGCACCTCCTCTTTGTTCCGTAAGCTTCGGAGCTCCAGCAGAGGCGAGCTGGACGGAGGTAAAGGAGAGGCCGGTGAGGACGGGGGAGGGCGGTGCTCAGCAGACCCCTCCTATAAACCCTGGGTTTGCCCCAAGGGTTTTGTCCACTTTGATGCCCAGAGTATTCTGTTTGACCTCCATGAGGCGGCAGCTCAGCGCGGCTTCGCCTCTCAAAGAAGGAACACCGCTACAGGGGCGTCGGCCGCTTCGGTCTCGTTGTCTGTCTCCAGACCGCCCGCTCTGAGCGACCCAACATACTCTAGCATTGAAGACCTAACCCTAAGCCTCGACCCCAGTACCACAACACACACCATGGGCATGGACCCTCAAGACGGGCCTCCCGGAGCCCTCAGCTCCAACCAGCTGCTCCTCTGCTGTCCCCACTTCCGCAATGAGACCGGAGGCCTCGGGGAGCGCAACATAAGTTTCCTCAGCTCGTCCGCCGAGAGAGGAGGAGAGGCAGGAGAGGGAACGAGGGGTTGGCTGAGGAGGAGTAATGCCAGCGTGTCGGTGCTGGAGGTTACGATTGAACAACAGGTCACCAGGCTGGACAGGCTGAAGCTCTACAGCATAGAGCACACGGACCTGGGGGCCCGCTACTACAGAGAATACTTCCATGGGAAAGGTAATCCTGAGGGACACAAACGCATCACTCTTCTCTGTCTGCACACCAGGTGATCGATAAGAAACGGTTGCGTGTCCACATTTAGGAAACCCCAATGTACAGAAACCCCAGAGGAAATGTGAATCTGTTTTCACCCGGAGTGAAAATGTAAACAAAGACAAATTGCATTTCAAAAGAAATTGAAAGAAAAAGGAGAAAGACACATTAGTTAGAAATAAAGCTGTAGCTGGTGCCGTTAAGGTGGGTGGTGAGCGAGAGAGAGATAAAGAGAGGGAGAGAGAGAGGAGAAGACGACGACGCTTTTTATCATCACAAACCACAGCGAAGACACAACAGCTGCAACATTGCATTCAATTAAATGATAAACTTTTCACACTGTGCCTTTTCTCACCTTCCCCACTCATTTTCAGGTATTTCTTAGCTCACAAGCCTGCATTGTGTGGAAGCAGGCGATTTATCGACCTAAAATCTACAGTATTGATCTGTCAAAATCACAGGAACTTGACATTTTTGTTGATCTCACTGGAGCTCAATCTCATTGTCCCCTAGAGCCGATTTGCAGTGGTTTTGGTACTGAATGCCACAATGTGTGTGAACAAACCAGCTCGGCAAAGACTGGGACCATTTCCCTAACAACTGTTCTGTTAATATTCTGCAGTCTCTGTGTGAACCAGGCTTTCAAAATGATGTCAGAATTCGCACGACGTGAACACGACGTCTATTGACCTCATACAGTCATGTCAGGCTGCGTCTCCACTGGTATTTTACTGTGATTTGTACCTGGTTTGTTTGTTCACTGGTACAGATGTGACGTTGTAGATCTCGTTTGTGTGCCTGGCGTTGGTCCAGCGTCACACCGCTCATCCTGTGGCCGTTAATGTCCGGCGCAGTGCGGAGTGAACGAGTTTTTATTACTCATGTACCTGCTGCTGACTGAGCCGCTGCTCATCTACCAGCTGCTCTTCAGAATTAATGGAGGCTGCCAGGGTCTCTGTGTTTGCACCACCTGGCTTTCACTCTGACTGATGATGCCCCACTTCAGAGAGAGAGAGAGAGAGAAGGAGGGAGAGAGAATAGTTAGTGATAATGCCCTAATTCAGAGAGGGAGAGATGGGGGCGGGGGAGAGAGAGAGAATGCCCATCTTTGTGGATGTGGCCATTTCTTGTCAGCTTCATCTCTTTAGACACTTTGTGTGAAAGGTCCCCTTGGCGAGCATCATGTGCCCGCACCCCAATTACCAGCGTGTTTGAGGAATTCTCGCCTGCAGCCACACAGCTAAAGGTTATCATTCCAAAAATACGCTCATGCACCGACTCCTCTCAGTCTCCTCTCATAACACAACAAGGACGCTGCTCCGTGTGTCCGAGTCAACATGCTGACACGCTCACCTCAGGACGTGATGGCGTGGAAGCTTAGCAGGCCTGAGACATACATGTCAGGATACATTCTCTCCAGAGTGTCTGTGAATGTGTGGTAACGCTCACTCTGCCCCGCTGTGTTGGCATTAGCACAGCTTAACTTATTAACTTAATGTCTGAGAAGATTGTGAAACGTGTAGATTTCCTTGTCACAGCCTCTACGAGTGTGAATATGTTGAGCCAAAACTGCTAACAAGCCACAGAGTAATACATAGCAGTTTGTTGTATTTCTGGACTAGGGAGGAATGTTTTCCTTGATAGTGGTATTCCAGCTGTGGTAACTAATCACTCTGGCTCCAAGAATCTTTTCTTTATCCAGGAAAAGATGAGATAGCAATCACATCACGATTCCAACCAGACAGTGTTGCTGCCCTGGAGGCAGACAGACAGGGAGTAGCGTCATTGAGAAGCAATGTTAAGAGGGATGGAACTGTGTTTGATAAAAGAGGGAAAGTGCCGACTAGACTCTGTTCCTCCCAACATGCATGTGTGACAGTAACTTATGCAGCAACCAAGGCAAAGTTACTCAAGAGCCATTACTTGATCCATTCTAGGTCCGTTGTGGGTAAAGATACTTTATTTCATGATAATAGGTGCACGTCCCCTTTTATCTGTGGACACATCAGAACCTTAAGAATAAAAGTATTTTCTCCACGTCGTAGAGCAACTTTAACCTTGTTGTGTTTCTCTCACCAGAGCACTCAAACTACTTTGGGACAGACGATAAGCTGGGTCCTGTGGCTGTGAGCATCCGCCGGGAGAAACTGGACGACACCAAAGACCTGAAGGACCAGTACCAGTACCGCCTCATCGTCAGAACCAGCGAGGTGCGTATATGCAACCTGCCAGCCGGATGTATGTGATGAGACATGTGACGGTGTGTGTTACAAAATCGAAGGGTTATTGAAGTACACCCACACATATGCACGTGTCTTTAAAAGAGTAGAAAGACCTCGGAGTTAAATGGTGCTGAGGGCTTAATCAAGTCCTATAAACAGAAACAAATAAGAACTGGATGATAAAGGGGACTTCCATCTTCCTGAACTAAACACCATGTCGTTTGTGGAGCGTGTTCATGATCTTATAAGATTCAAGGCGTTGGTATCAGTGTTTTGTTGTCTCCCTCATCAGAGAACCTCACAGCAAGAAACACAAAGGTTTGGGCTTAATTGACAATTAGATGCAGCTGCGACTGCAACACCACGCTGCCAGTGCTTGCCCACTCTCCCCAGACCGTCCATTTCTGCCCGGTCCTCTGCTTCCCTTTGGCCCTCATTTTAATATCCCCTCCTTCGCCGTCACCCCTGAGCTCCCTGGTCTCTGCCAGTGGAAAATTCCACCTGCCCGGGCCCGGAGCACAAGAAGCCAAGCCAAACACGCTCTGTCCTGGCCGTGGCCGTCGGCTGCTCTCATGGGTCGCACACCCAACCACTTTTCCACTTCGATGGATCAGATACTCTTAATGTTGAGTCGCAGGATGTGGATTGTGGCTCAAAGGTTCTTCTGGAGTCTGCTCCTTCTCTCTCGTTTGAGACAGGAAGGACAGCTCATGTAGGTGATGAGAGTGTTTTATGGATGGTTTTGACACCAGTATACTTTAGGTCTTGGCAGACTGGATCTGCTCACACTGCTGCTGCAATTAAAGTGAAAGGGTAATAATGCTTTGCTGCTGCAGCGGCGTAAACACGGTGGTTGACTGATGGAACCTGTTAGGTCATTTCGTATATGAATATGTTAATAATAAATGTGACATTAAACAAACAGATTGAAATGGATTGGTAATGTCTTGTAAGTCCATTTTAATGGGTTTTGTCAGCTTGTTGAAGGATTCTTACACGGGTCCACTTAGATATGAACACTCTTATTATTCAGAGCCAGGACATCCAAATCAATCAAATCAACCTTGACTTTGAAAAAGGGTCCAGTTTTATAAGTATTGAATAACAAATTATTTCAGTATTCAGTGGTATTGATGAATTTTGATCAGTACCATTAAAGTATTGGATTCCTGTCCTCATTCCTGCCTACCAAGCTCTGAGCTCTTTGAACAGTTTGGTGACTTGACTCAGCGTCTTTTCTGTTTGTCTGCGTGCAGCTTTATCCAGCGTGTTCCCCGGTGTGGCTGCTGCCGTGTTGTTTTTAGCTGAATTACACGGCTGCCTGGCCTCCTCGCCTTCGCTCTGCTACAACAGCGGAGCCTCGCCGCCATCTACGTACACAGATCTTAGCTAACAAGCACAGCCAGCACACACACGCCTGCCATTCCCACACAGAGAGAGATTGATCACAGACTCCGTTCCCTCGCACTCAAACCGCAGCTGCTCTCAAATATCTTCCCCCTTAAATCTGTCATTTAATTCTGTGCAGCAGTGCTGACACAGCAAAGGTGGAAATACCCCCCACCCACCCACACACATTTACACCACACACCCACACACACATACCCTCTGAGGCTGCAGACACTTAACTCACCTATTGTCGCACAAACACACTCGAGTTGAAACAAAGCTCCATAACTTGTGCTGCGTCAATCAGGTTTCATCCTTCATGTCTCTGAGGTTCAGCTCTTTTTGGCCTCTGCCAGATTCTGCCATGAATTTTTAATGAACCTGTGTGTGTGTGCGTGCACGTGCATGCACGTGTCTTTTAATAAGACGGTTTACAGCCCACTCCCATCTGTATTTGAGGTTCTTACAGTCTCACTGTTATGAAGCAGGTCAATTGCCTCTCAGCAGGGAGCGGCCCTCTGTGGCAGCAGAATACAGAGCAGAATATTAATCAGGTGGCACGGTGGTAAGGGAGAACATGGTGGGTTTGAGTCCCGTGCCGCTCCAAGGCCTTTCTTTGTGCAGTTTGCATATTCTCCCTTTGTCTGTGTGGGTTTTCCTCCGGGTGCTCCGGGCGTCCTTCACCATCTCAAACACGTGCCAGGTCCGTGCTCCTAAGAACTGTAAGGTGGTTCACGCATCCAACTCCAAGCTGGGATGAGCTGATAGACAAACACAGGTCAAAGCAGCAAAAACCAGAGGGAGGTGCCTGCTCTGAAAAGATATGAATCTATAAAGGCCACTGAGCCAAAGCATTCAGCCCCTTCCAGGCATAGAAGCCATACTCCAGGTCAAGTATTTGAATATGCTGGAGTTCATGTCGTCTTCTTCAGGAAGTGTGTTTCTGTCTTCCCCTGCAGCTGGTGACACTGAGAGGCTCCATCTTAGAGGATGCGGTGGCGTCTACGGGGCGGCACGGCACAGTGCGAGGCCTGCCGCTCAAGGAGGTCCTGGAGCAGGTGGTCCCCGAGCTCAGCGTCCCCTGTCTGAGGCTGGCGCTCAGCACGCCTAAGGCCACCGAGCAGCTCCTGAAACTGGACGAACAGGGGGTGAGTACAAGACCTACTGTGTGTGTGTGTGTGTGTGATTCAGCTAAAAAGACAAGTGGCAGCATTACACAAGCAATGTCGGCCGATACACTTTGGCTTAAATGAACCACATGTGTTGTGTGTGATCTAATGCTTGAAGAATAACACCTGTGCCAGCCCAAACATTGTTATTGCAAAAACTGACATTCAGAATGAACTAATAGAGACTTGAACGGATATCTGACAGTAGTTGCTTAATAAGACGGCACCAAAGCAGAGCAAGAACGCAAACGGCTCTCCATTTGTCCCGTTGGAAATCAGTGAGGTAATAAGTAATGTTCTGTGATTGTAATTGTTTGTTAGTCACACATTGGACCGTACCAGACAGTAGAAAAGGTTTGGTCGGTGCGCCCCAGACACGGTGGGTGTGGAAGTGTTTATCGCCTTCATAACTGAGTCAACTTTGGTACACAACACAGAGTTGGACTGAGGACAGTGAAAGCTGTGTGGAGCAGCAGGGTGTGGTGTGTTTGAGCATGAGTGGGCCCATAAAAGCTTTTATGTTTAGCCACCTTATCTCACCTTTTATTTAATGGAGGGTGAGGTGAACAGGCGGGGGCGGCGTGCCAGCAAATAGCCATGATTGTGTTTGTGCAGGTGTTGTGCCGATTTCTCTCTTAATGCCTTTAACCCTTTGATCCCCAGCGATAGAAACGGTCTGCCAGCGTCTACGCCGACGTGTGTTTGCTTTTAGAGAATCTTCAAACCCTTCAAAATCACAGACGCAGCATTGACCTGTGTTTCCTGTTTAGATTTATCTGAACGTTACTGTTGCTGTAAATGTTTATATACAGTACATGTTTATGTGGCTGTACATGGCTGCTTGTACCTTGGCACTACTTAACCGTTCTGCGTTTCGTTGGCTGGCTCGCTGACTCTGATGTTCTTGTCGCCGCCTTGCAGTTAAGTCAGAAGCACAAAGTGGGAGTTCTGCTGTGCCGCGCGGGCCAAAGCACAGAGGAGGAGATGTACAACAACGAGGATGCTTCGCCCGCCTTCTCCGCCTTCCTGGAGCTGCTGGGGGAGCAGGTGCTTCTCAAAGGATTCACCAAATACGCTGCGCAGCTCGACACAAAGAGTGAGTCTTTAAGCCAGTAACAACTGTCACGGTAACGTCACCTTGACAGGACGGCGGCTGCATTAGTGATCGCTATCTATGGAAAAAGGTTTACGTACTAATGAACAACTTCACCTTTCCTCTTCCTCCCGTCTCCAGCGGACTCGACAGGCATTCACTCCCTGTACACCACCTACCAAGGCTACGAGGTCATGTTCCACGTGTCCACCATGCTGCCTTACATGCCAAGCAACCCGCAGCAGGTAAGAGCTTACCAAGGCAAACAATGAGGTTGAGTCCTTGTATCAAGATCATCGGCTATTTCACAGCAGGCGGCCAAATGCTTGTTATCCACATTCTGTACATCACATAGTTGTCTTCCTCAATGAGATGAGTCGTCCTTTGTCCGTATCGGCATCTGTTGTCATCATGTGGGACAGGAAGACATTGTGGTTTGGTCAGCCAATGGCAGCACTTTGGGGGTGGATACAAACATGCGGAATGTTGTTGTTGTTGGACCGGAGGGAGTGGTTGTTGTGGGACTGCTGTGTCACAGTGTGGAGACGCTGTTAAAGCTCATTTGCATTGAGAGCGAGAGAGAGACGAGGGTCTTGTCCAGTCATGTCCATCTCCCTGTCCCTCAAAAAGCTGCTCGCCAGCATGAACATACTGAACATACACGTGTTCCCTGCCTATCACCAGACCAGCGCCATCATCATCATCATCAGGGCCAGTATGCTGACAGATGCACACGTGTGTCGCAGGTCTTGCGTGTGTAGCAGTGAAATTGAGGGGAAAGTTACAGAAGAGGCATCGCTGCGTTTGTGGCTGTCCACTCATCCGAAGCCTCTCGTGTCTCACCGCAGCCTCATTTTTGTGTCATTTGCCCCAAGTCATAAACTACAGAGAGAATTCATGAAGTGGGACCACGTGACTCATGAAGGATTCTTCTTCTTTGAGTCCTCTTCCTGTTTGCTCCAGCCTCTCATGGTTTAAGGTTCTTTGTTCCCTTTGACCAGGCTTTCCTCTCCTGTCCTCTTCCTTCTTCTGCTCTTTGCCTCTAGCTGGATCACAACTGGGCAGAGCTTAGCAATGAGAAGATTCTTTATGATTTCCTTCCCGTAACTTGTATTCTCTCAGAAGACATGCGTGTTTAGGTTTTATTCTATTTTTCTAATTATGTGGCGTGCATACACGCTCGCGTGAGAGGATCACATGGATGAACACGCGTGCGCTCTAGCTGACATGCGTTCAGACAGGCCCTGTGAGTTCAGGATTATGCAGCGTGTAATGTGTCAGAGCGCCTCCACAGAACACTGGAGGCTACGGCCCAGAAGTCGCCTCGTTCCTCCTCGACAAGTTTAATTTTATCACCACATCAAAAACAAATGAATCTAATCATTGTTGCAGCAATCAAACATGTGTGACGGTAGCGGATATCGCATCAGTGATCTCTCGAGACAGGTGAGCAAACGCAGAGTGTAGGCGTTGTGTATGATGCCAGGGCTGACCGAAATGGAAAGAGAGGGGACAGACAAGGAGAAGGTGAGATGGACAGAGAGAGAGATGCAAACAGACGGACGGAGCAAGTTAGAGACAGGGGGCAATAGAGTGACAGGGAGAGTGAGACGCAGAAAGGGAGAGACAGTGAGAAAGAGACAGAGCAAGAGGCAGGCAGAGAGCAAGCGAGAAATGCAGAGACAGACAGAGTGAGGGAGAGAGAGTGAGACAGACGGACATAGAGAGCGAGTGAGTAAGAGAGACAGAAAAGACAGACAGAGAGAGAGAGACTGACTCATATGGAGAGAGAGAGCGAGTGTGAGACAGGTAGAGACAGAGACAGGGACAGTGGCTCTCTTGATCTCCGGACCTGAAAGCTGAATTTTATAAGCAGCACAACACCGCCCCCCAAAGGTTCACACTGTAATAACAAGCAGAGTCACATCCTCACTTCAGCCTGTAGGTGGCAGCATTGGCAATTTATACAAAGGGTGAAGAGAAGGAGAGAGGAGAGACGGAGGAGGGAAGGAGGAAAAGATGAAAAGATGGACACGTTTCACTCTGCCAATCCTGCAGTTAACTTAGAAATCTATGAATCTGAATCTGACTTTATGACCACAATGTCCCCACGAATCGCAGAAGATCAATCAGCAGTGTAGAGTCTGTGACGGGCAGATATAGACGTCACTGCTGACAGAGGAACCACAGCAGAAGTTGGTGGAAATATGAGGTCAAATCGTTTCCTTCTGTCACAGCTAATGATGTGTTATAATGTTTGCAATCAGGACACCAAATGTAACGTGAATTTAAAGTGCTACAGTCTGAAGTGTGTGTGTGTGTGTGTGTGTGTGTGTGTGGGTTGGATTACATAATTGGTACTTTCACACTTGGCAAGCATCGCACCACAGACCCGACTCCCACACACACACACACACACACGCACACACACAGGCAGACGGACAAGCTCACACACACTCAGACACAAATAGCCTGAGTGTAATTTGACAAACAAATTACATAAAGAGCTGCTGTTTGGTTTCTTGGTTTCCGTTGTTAAACTTCACCTGTCGCTCATCTGCTCCGACGTTCACTCATCTTAATTTGTGTTTCACTCCTTCCCTTATCTCTCACCTCCTCTCCATCTCCTGTTCTCTCACCTCATTGCCTCTTCTCTTCTCCTTGTGTCCTCTCCTCTCTCCTCCCCTCCTCCTCAGCTCTTGAGGAAGAGGCACATAGGGAATGACATTGTCACCATAATCTTCCAGGAGCCCGGCGCGCTGCCTTTCACGCCTCAGAATATCCGCTCACACTTCCAGCACGTCTTTGTGATCGTCCGTGTGCACAGCCCGTGCTCTGAGAACACGTGTTACAGGTAAACACGCTGCTACATGTCACGCTACCAACACGCAGCTACAGCAGGGAAACTGTCACGAGGAATCTCATGTGGTTCCTGTGGTTTATCTAACTTTCAGCGTTGCAGTCACTCGCATGAAGGATGTGCCTCCCTTCGGCCCCCCCATCCCCAGCGGCTTGACCTTCCGTGACCCGGAGACCTTTCGCAACTTCCTACTAGCCAAAGTTATCAACGCTGAGAATGCAGCACACAAGTCGGAGAAGTTCCACACGATGGCGACGCGGACACGGCAGGAGTACCTGCGTGACTTGGCCGAGAACTACGTGAGCAGCACGCCACTCGACTCGGCTGGCAAACTCAACAACCTCATCTCCCTCGCATCCAAAAAACGGGAGCGCTCGAAGGCTAGAGAGGGCGCGGAGCTGGGAGCTGCAGGGTCCGTGGCCTGGAGGGTCCTGGCCCAGGACTTCAGCGGGGGAGGGGCAGAGCTCGCCTGTGCTTTGGGTCTGTCAGAGGAGTACGTCCTCCTGATAGACTGCTCCACCAAGGAGGTGGTGTTTAACTGTTTCTGTGCCGACGTGATCGGCTGGACGCCGGAGCGTCTGGCGCTAAAGATCTTCTACGGCAGAGGAGACCACATCGCTGTGCGTGTATCAGAGGGCTGCGCCCAGGACATCAGAGAGGTGGTGCAGAGGTTAAAGGTGAGTGGGCACAGACGGTGATGTTACTCACCTAGGCTGCAATGACTTCATTACACATATAGGTGGCGAAGACAGGCGCTTCAATCTCCACTGTTTCCTTCTCCAGTCACTGACGGTGGGATGTGAGACGGTGGACATGACCCTGAGGAGAAACGGACTGGGACAGCTGGGCTTCCATGTTCGCCTGGATGGCACCGTGGCTGAGGTGACATTATATGTGACACACAAACCGCTAACACTGGCATAGGAAGACTCCGGTCTGTGTGCAAGTTGTCCGTTTTGAAGGCTTGTGTTGCGTTTGTGCGTGGCAGGTGGAGGAGTACGGCTTCGCCTGGCAGGCCGGACTCAGGCAGGGAAGCCGCCTCGTGGAGATCTGCAAGGTCGCCGCAGTGACGCTGACCCACGAGCAGATGATCGACCTGCTGCGGACGTCGGTCACCGTCAAAGTGGTCATCATCCCCCCTTACGAAGAGGGCGGCCCCCGCAGGTGTGTGAGAGGACGACACACACATACACACACAACAATGCATGCAGGACAATATGCTGGTTGGTGGGAATGTTCATGTCTCATTGTTTGTCTCCTTAATGCTATGGAGACGAGTCGTGTGTCAAACGGTGCAGAATCCTTTGGGCAGTGAGATTTTCTGATAGATAACCTTTATACTTTTTTAAACACACATTTGGTTGACGTACTGAGGCAGACGGTTCAGCCTCACACAGCCTCAATACTTTCTGCAATTAAATTTAAACAATGCACAGAATCCATAATGGTTCCATCCCTCTGAGTTAATGTGTGTGTAATGTCAGTATGAGGCCAGGCTGCACACGTGGAGGAGGTTCACTCCGGTTCAGACGTTTAAATCGATTTACAACCTCAGAATGGAGCAGTTACTCTCACTTCCACTCTTAGCCGCTTCAGTTGCGTTCAGGTACCTACACCGAGTTTGAAGGAGCAGATTTATCGCTTCAATCTCAGTGTAATGGAAGTGTACATGTGCTGAATGGATGGCCTTTGCCGAGCGCAGGACGTTCCTCACTTCAAACACACAAACACACACACACACACTAACACACACACACACACAGGCCGAGATGGTGGCCGGGCTCCAATGTTCCGAGAGGATTTTGTGTGGGAGTGTGTGAAGAGAGGAAGCAAGCGAAAAGGAGAGAGAGAGACTTGTGGTCTACTCGTCTCTGTGTGTGAGTGTGAAAGACTGAGAGGAAGTCGACAATATGAAGCACAGAGATGAAAAAGAAAGATCAAAGCTTTTATTTCATGTAAATTAACAATGTTTCTGTCTTTGTGTCTTGTCGTTTTTATCTTTCCTGCTGCGGCCCTTTCAAAACACGACCTTGACTAGAACCGAATAACAACACTGTGTGTGTGTGTGTGTGTGTGTGCGCGCGCGCGCGCGCGTTGGGGTCTCTAAATACAGTAATCGGGGTTGGCTGTGTTATCTCACCGTCTTTCCTTTTTTTTTTCTTGGTTGGAGGCAGTTTAATTACACCCAGTTAAGTCTGTTTGATACACACACACACACACACACACACACACACACACAGTGGCACTGATAATTAGTCTTGTATTTCACCCTTGGCTCTCTCTCTCTCTCTCTCTCTCTCTCTCTCTCTGTCATTCTTCTTGTCTCTCTTTCTCCCGCTCCCTCCCTTTGCTCCATCTTCCTCACTCTCTCTCTCTTTGTCTCTTTGTTTCTCTCCCTCTCCCTGCTCTCCCTCCCTCCCTCCTTCCCTCGCTCCCTCCCGCTCTCTCTCTTGTGCCATTGTGTGTGCCAGGCTAGCAGATTGCATGAGATTAAGCCCTGGAATCTGCAGCAAAAGGAGAGAAAAATGAATAAATAAGTGGAAGCAGTTAATTAAAAATGCACTCACGCTGAATGAAAATGAGGGAACGATGGTAAGAGGAGAGGAGAGGAGAGGAGGAGAGAAGTGTATTCAGCCGAAGAGCTCGGCGAGGAGGACGTGTCTCAACACTGGCGGGAGTGAGAGGAGAAGTGGGTGTACGAGAGAGAGAGAGAGAGAGAGAGAGAGAGAGGAGAGAGAGGGGGGGGGGAGTGCTGGAAATCTCTTCGCTCTTCTGCCTCAGCCGTCCACGAGCGAAAGCAATCGATGGATGCTGCAGAGAAACGAGCTCGAAACGTCAGTGTGTTAGTAGTGTTTTGCCACGTGTGTGTGTGAGTGTGTGTGATTTTTGGGGAAGCTCCAGGTGTGTCACCTCAGCCTGTGCGATGGACAAAGCGCTCCACATGAACGCAGGCTTTCCTCTCTTTCAGGTCAGTACTATCTCTGTCTGTGTGTGTGTGTATGTGTGTGTGTGTGGATGCGCGCGCGTTTGTGTGTGTGTGTGTGTGTTGCCGTGCAGTTTTCATTAGATGATGTGTTCCCGTGACAGAATGGGGAGCTTAGAGTAGTCAGGCTGGGATTAATCCAGGTCAAACATTTTCAGAGCTGGATCACACTCGCACACACTCTCTCTCTCACACACACGCACACACACACTCTGTTTCTCTTCTTGCCTGCTGTCTCCTCGCCCTTGCTTTGTTGTTTTCCTCACTGTTTCTCCTCCTTTGCATCATCTGCCTCGCTCTCATTTGTAATTGCAGCGCAGACACATACACACGTGAGTAACCGTAGTAACCGTAAATTTGTCGCGTTTGCGCAAATCAACAACACGTTTTCAGTCAACAAAGTTCAGCTGCTTAATGTTTGCATTAAATGATGTTAGTGAATAAGTTGAGTAGTTAACATGGAGCAGCTTTCCACCATCTCGTCCCTCTCTGGGAATTTATAATCATTTTCTCCCCAAATCTGCCCGACGACCAAATGTTTGGGCTCTACTGAGAGAAATGAGCAGGTTTACACTGACATCATGTTGTACTCGAAGCTTTCAGACAAACATGAATCACCTCAACGGCCGATAACCGAGCTGAGTGAAGGAACTAATTCTACACAAAACCAAACACGCCGTGCTTCCAGAAACATCCGTCACCCCCAAGCAGACCTCCTGTCCTCCCTAAACACTAACACACAAAGACTGTTAACGTTACTTCTTTGCATGTTCCCTTTAAACATTTTTTTATATAAGTCTTTCATCTTTAATTCATCCTTTATACATATTTGATGCCTCCTACCCAGCAGGAGACCTGGAGCATGAAATAATGATGGCGTGTAAAAGGAATGATAGAGTTCAGTCTGGTCTTTGTGACCAAACCCTCTGTCACAATCTGGCCGCTCTGTCAGCGCCTCCATATTGGATGAGTGTAAATGAATTCTCATTGTTGTCTTCATACTTAAAACAAAGTCCTTAATCTGACAGAAAGTCGAAAGAGTCCATCCTCTTTTGAAAACGTGTCTGCCTGGAAAGGTTTTAAAAAATTATGAAATCGCTCCCAATTTTTGGTAAAGTCAATTCTTGATATACATTTTTATGGAAAGGAGTAAGCTGAGGTGGTTCAGGTATCTAGTCAGGATGCTTCCCGAGGGAGGAGCTCCAGAAACCTCCAATTTGGAGGAGACCACGGGACAGACCCAGAATACACTGCTTCATCCCATCTGACATGGGAAGGTCTGATGGGAGAGGAACATCTGGGCTGCTAGACCCTGACCCCCAAATGTATTGATCATAATTTCAAAGTCAAACTAGACACAGAGATGTGAAACACAAAGATATCTTTATTTGCTAGAGAAACGGACAGGGCAGTTGCTTATTTGATATTGATTTCTAAGTCCTTATTTTCACTGGATGGCTGATTTGATGCATTTGTGAACTAAAGTCCTTACAGTTACGTAACAATTTTAGTGTATGATGACTGCAGTTGTAAGAGTAGATTTTTCCTATTGCATCATGAAAATGTTTTGGAATTAAATGAAGGTTAAATGAAATCACAGGTTTTTGCTTTCCTATATTCTGGGATTAAATTGGAGGGTAAAACAGCCTTGGGGTTTAATCAGATAAGACACTTCCTTAGTTATAAGTGGACTGACTGCTACCGTGGTGCACTCACACTCTCTCTCTCACACACACACACAATTTCGATACACTAAGAACTTGCGTGAGAAGCTTTTTGATGAGATTAAAGGTTTATCCATGTGCCTTTTTCACCAAGTTCATTCTTAAGTGATAACTGGGTCATTGCTGTTCACACACACACACACACAGACACACACAGACACACACACTTGACCTCAGTCACACAGTAGGCAAGCTGGAGCCCTGATGTGCCAATAATCAGTTTAAATTCCTCTTTATCCCTCCGCTGGTGTCAGGGGAGCTCATTAGTGAGCTGGTTTGTGTATGCGAAGCGCACGGGCACCCACCATGCACATCATGGCGGGACGGTAACATGGAGCGTCTCCACACACTGCACGGTTCAGGTTCAGCTGCAGTTCACAGATGATGGAAGCGTTTCCTCATCAACCTTTAGCAGAGCTCAGAGGAACAAAGCACAGATGAAGAACACAAAGAAGAAACGAAATGCTGCGTGGAGACGTTTTCACTGTCGTATATCACCACCATCCTCTCTGACACATCTCTCTCCCTCTACTCTCTCTCTCTTTCTCTCTCTCTCCCTCTCACTCTGTCTCTCTAGGGGTTGCACAGAGGAGTATGAGATGAAGACTATGGAGCAGAAGCCAGAGCCGGAGCCGTTGGCGGCAGGCTACCGGCCCTCCCCTCGCCCTCCGGTGTGGCGTTGGGAGAGCCCCGCCGTTCCCCTGGGGCTCCACAGCGCCCCCACCACACAGCGCTGGGCCCCCATGGGACCCCCGCCGCCGCAGCGCTCGCACAAGGGGCTGATACCAGTCCCCTACAGGGAGCAGCAGCACCTGACCCCCAAGAGGTGAGACACCAATACAACACATTACATTAGATTACAGTTTATAGGAGGTTATGCTTTTGCTCATTTCGATGCTTCAATGATAAGTAAAAAAGTTTTTAAAAATTGGTTTTGGCCAATCCCTGCTATTGATGCCTGTCGCTATAGGCACATTAGGAGCATTGACACAAACATGCATAATGAGATCGCCAGTACGGCGGAACAAAGCTTTTAGTCAAATGTAACAGTAAATATCCTCATTATCCAAATGTTAGTTAAATAAACTATTTCAATTCAAACCAAGATGATACAGACCAATCTGTCATCTGTATGAACCCTGCAGCCTCCTGTCCGTTTGTTATGTTACCCATCATCCTTTGTGCCTCCCACAGGCCGGTGAGTTACCCAGAGAACCACTACAGCCTGTCTCCTGCAGGGGGCGACAGAGTCCTGGCCTACAGGAACCCCTCTGCCAGCTTCTCCTCCCCCGCCACCGGCCTGGTGGCCCTCTCCACTGTGGGCCCCCCAGGAGTCGCACCCGGCCCCTTCGTACGCTACAAGCCATCGCCTGACAGGTGTGTGGGTGTGTGAATGTGTGTGTGTATGTGGGCGTGTGAATGTGTGTGTATGTGGGCGTGTGAATGTGTATGTGTTTATGTGTGTGTGTGTACTCCTTTGTTCTCTGATCTCTCTGTCTCGCCTTTGATCTCGATTAAACACGTCAGATGTTTCTCTTAACAACTGTTTTCTATGATAGAGGTGGATTGTTTGTTAACCTGAACAACGTCGCCCGTACACGTCTGCAGTTAGGCACGCGTGTGTACACAGTATCTGGATCTGTTGTGTGAGCAGATCTCACTGTGGGACCTCATCCCGCCCCAACCTGAGGAACATGTTTAATTCATTCATTCATTTCCATTAGGGAACAGAACGTCCAGGCTTTGTTTTGTTTTTGACTTTGTTGTAATAATGGAGGATTCACCAGCAACAGACTCTCTGAGCTCTGAAGTCTATATTTGTCCCTTATTCAACAATTTCAACCAGATATTATTTTTATCTGAAGATATTTCCACTAATAATACCCAACGTGGTTTGTGTAGGTATGGAGTAGGACAGCGCCCCCTGCTGCCCTATGAGCCTCACCTCACTGTGGACATCGCCTCCAGCGGAGAGTCCTCATCCGGCTTCACCAGCCAGGAGAGCACCATGGAGCGCTGCAAGACTGGTACACGCCCCTCTCTCTCTCCGTCTCTAATGTCTCTCTGTCTCTGTCTCTGTCCTCTCCATCTCATCAATCAGCTTTTCAGCCCAGTATGTTTGGCTTCACTCTCAAGTGTTTTGAGCGACATCCAGGGTTTCTGTGCTGAACCAAAGAGTTTGTGGCTCAGAGATCTCTGACTATGATTACAGTGCAGTTGGAGTGGGGATGGGGTCGCCTGCCTGTGTGTAAATGTGCCATAAGTATTTAATCCTCTTTTCTTAACATGGAGGTTGAGTGTTATTTGGTTTCATCCTGACTGTGTGTGTGTGTGTTTTGTCTAGAGCCCCTTTGGCATGTCCCAGCACAGTCGTCTCGGGGGCTGAGTGCGGTCGTGGGCCAGAGGAGAATAACCCGACAGGAAATCCCGGGGAAAGACTCTCCAAACAGACACTCCAAGGTCTGACTCAGCTCCTCGCCGCTCATCCCTCCTCTCCTTTACCTCAAGCTGTCTGTCTGACTCCTTTCCTGTGTCCTCTGTGTCTTCTGTGCAGGGTGAGACTCAGTACTCCAGTCACTCCAGCAGCAACACTCTGTCCAGCAACGCCTCCAGCGGCCACAGCGACGAGCGCTGGTTTGACGGAGGAGGAGTTGGAGGAGAGCGAGGAGGAGGAGGCAGCGGCGGCGGCTGCCTCGTCGACCCGACTGACCCCGATCTCGAACTTCTCAACAAGGGTGGTTCCAACGACAGCGGCATCGACGCCCCGAGCCACCACAACAACATTCGCCATGGGAACATGTCCAACAGCCAATCCCACAAGCCGACACACAGCCCCATGACTTACATCCAGGAGCTGACGGTGGGGAGGAACGGCGGGGGGGAGGCGAGGAGACGAGAGTCGTCGCCCGTCATACAGTCCTCAGCCAATCACAACAAAGGATACAGGACCAGGACATTCCCGCCTCCTGGCTCCAGCGCTGATAAGATGGATGCTTTCAAACCCAGGTACCTGCACTCAGCAAACATCTCAGTTGGAGTGATAAACACAATGCTTCTGTTCGTCTGTGCGCTCTAACGTATCGATGGCGTCTGTCCCCTCAGGGCCTGTTACACGCCGCAGGGTTACAAGACTCCCCTGGCAGAGAAGACGCGGCCTGTCCGAGCGTCCACGACCACGCCTACTTCAGCTCACTTGTCCTCCGCCCCACTGTCCAGCTCCGCCCCCAAAGCCTTATATGGAAAGGGAAGACAGGCGTGGCAGACTGAAGACAGCCGCTCATCGCCTCTAAATGCCACAGTGGCGTCCAGCTCTGATGGCGGCAAAAAGTAAGTGTCGGGCCAGAAGAGGAACATTTGAACTTGACCCTTCATGTCTCGACGTAGTCAGGTCCATGGGCATGATACCTGTGGTTTCATGGAGACTTGAGCTTTTTGACTCAAACTCTCCCCTAAACCAAAGATTAAATGTATATCTTCATCAGAGCATAAAGGTTTCTGCATCCACACAATGACCTGTATACATTTAAAGTTCCAGACCAGGTTAAGAATGGAGTCTCTGCTTGTGTGTTTCGTCTTCAGGCAGGTGGACACAAATTCTAAAAACGTGTTCGGACAGCCTCGTCTGCGAGCGTCACTGAGGGACCTGCGGTCTCCACGGCGGACATACAAGAGCACCATAGAAGACGACCTGAAGAAACTGATCATCATGGACAACCCGGGCGAATCGCCACAAAGAGATCCGGTGAGGAACACACGCACATACGCACACTCTCACACATACAGCGACAAACGCACAGAGCTCTGACCTCTGACCTCTGTCCATCACACCGTAGTCGCCCAGACGGACGTTGCAGCGCACCTTCTCAGACGAGTCGCTGTGCAGCGGCCGCAGGGACGCCAGCTTCGCCAACTCTGAGAACCAGAGCAGCCCCAACGACATGCTGTTCACCTGCACGCTGCCCTCACGCAGACACGCCGCCTCCGCCAACCACGGTGACCTCATCCAGAGCAAGAAGAGTGAGTCTGCACTGAAACATAGACGATACCTTAGACCGCCGTCTCCTGGTGCCCACAGGGCTCAGCCGTGCTTCACTCTGGCCCAAAGTCTTTATTTGTGTTTATTCTGCTGTTTAATGTTTTACTGTCCACAAAGATGAAATCTGATGGTTTATAGATGAAATGACCCAAAATGTTCAGTGTAGAAAAGCTTCATCTCACTTTATGTGACCTTTGTAAAAAATCTCTTCACTATGATGTATTTCCAAGATATTTGTCACAGCCGTTGTCATGGAGATGTAGAACCGTCTTGAACCTATTATTGTTATGGTTTTATTCATCTTGAAATTATTTAATTCTTTTTGAAAATGAGATGAGGACCATGTCCTCCTTTTCCAAATGGGTTTACTTTTGAACAATGGATCCACTGTTGTCCCAGTTGTTTTGTTGCCACGACGTCTGCATTAACTCTTCTTCTCTCCTCCCGCAGTGCCGCTGTCTGCGTCGGAGCTTTCGCTCACAGAGGTGAGGGACAAGGTTCCCCCGCTGAGGAGGCTGGACCCCGGGCTGATGCCGCTCCCGGACACGGCCTGCGGCCTGGAGTGGTCCAGCCTGGTCAGCGCCGCCAAAGCCTACGAAGGTGAGGCCACAGGTGCTTACAGAGAACTTCTTTCACTCAACTTAAACACTTCTACAGCCTGCAGCTTTAGGCCTGGTTTGGTGTTTGGAGGTCGGCTCCTTCCTGTCATCTGACACTCCTGGGAAAGAAAGCGTGATCTGAGTTAACCTCTGAGTGCCTGGCACACGATCTGCCTGCTCTCCTTTACCGTCGCCCTTTCTTTCCCTCATGTCCGATGACAGGAAGCCGCTCACAGCTCAGACAAACGCACACTTGATCCATGGCCTTTGCTGCAACCTGATAGCCCGGGTGAGGGGACGTCCATTCCCTGTTCACGCCACTCTTTTAAAAGTGGGATGGTGTGTGTCTCTCTCAGCACAGAGAGCAGTTTCCCTCTTCTCACTGACGGAGCCGCAGGTCGAAGGTCAGGACATGAGGCCCGCCGTCAGCCCAGTCCAGTTCCAGACTCCTCAGACGCCACGAACCACTCCGACCTTCAGTGGGTAGGTCAACCTCACCAAACACACACACATACTCAAGAGGGTCAAGAAGTGGATCAGTAGTGGAAGGCAGTAGCTCAGTGGGTAGAGCTTCCGCTTGGGAACCAGAGGGTTGCCGGATCGAGTCCCTGCCGAGGTGCCCCTGAGCAAAGCACCGAACCCTCAATTGCTCCCCCCTCTGCGAAGGGTGGTAATGTAATGTAAGTCGCTTTGGATAAAAGCATCTGCCAAAATGATCGTAATGTAGTGGATCTGTACTCTTTAGTAAACAATGTAAGTGCTGCCACCCACTGGTGACTCACAAGTGTTCAGGCTCAGGACTAAAATGAGGATCGAAGATGTCGAACAGCAAAATAACGACATCGAGTTCTCCCATTGAGGAAATGCCCAGAGAGGCGTCACACTCTGATTGAGACGCTTACACGCCTGAATCAATCAATTTACCATCATATCATTCAGCATTGATAGTCTGAGTAAACATACTTTCATTGTTGTTGATTTTGGTCACATGTACGTGTAAAAAATCTATTGTGTGTGTTGTGTGTGTTTGCAGTGACGAGGTGCCCAACGATTTGTCTGGTCGACTCTTCCATCTGGAGGTAATGCTGAAGCAGCTCAACACCGATCTGGAGAGAGTGAGAATCTTTCTGTTGTCTCTGTTTTCTTGTAGCCAGTCAGTAGCTGACTTGCAGACTTGATTGATTGATGAAACGGATGTGTTTCGTCCTCTTTGTGCCACCAGGAGAAGAAGGACAAGGTGGTTCTGATGGCTGAGATGGCCAACCTGCGAGAGAACAACCAGCGTCTGCAGGAGGAGAGCCAGACGGCCAGCGAGCAGCTCCGCAAGTTCAACCGCCTGATCACCACCATCAAGACAGGAAGTGAGCAGGAGGGGCACTCGCAGACGCAGGAAGCGGACCAGAAGAGGGAGTGAGGCGTCAGACTTTCAGGACCCATGAGTCCTTGCACACAGAGGCCACGGCGACGTCGCCCAGGGAAGCTTCTCCTGGACTTCACCTTAAGCTGAAGGGCCAGCAAAATGTATTTTTGTGACAAACAAACGTGGCTCTGCGAGTTGGAACACTACGCAGGAAGTCTCACCTGGATCTTCCTCCCTCAGCCTCCTCTCCCCCTCTTCTGCGTGAGCCCACGATTATTTTTCTAAACTGAAGTTCGTACGTCTTCTACACGATATTATGAATATATATATATATATATATATATAAATGCTACTATGCCCGAGGAGCCGCAGGGGAGGAGGAGATTCCGACTGTTTGAGAGACGCCACATCACCCGGAGAGGCCTAATACTGTTCCTGAAGCAAATCAGCCAAAAAAGAAAACAGACTCGTTTAAAGAACTGCAACTCCCAGAATGCACTAGGGGTACAGATGTGGTACTGTAGATAGATGCCTGTGTGGTACATGTCTCATGCATCAATATTATCGATATTGTACTGATAGTCTACAACAGTTGAACTAAAGAGGTGTGTGTGAGTGTGTGTTTGTGAGAGAGAGAGAGCTAGAATGTGATGCGTGCTGTTTGGAACAAAAACTAGTTTACTGTAAAATGAACCTGGGCCACGAGGTTTAATTCGTTCCCTCGCCGTGGACGACCTGTGGCCCCCGAGATGTGAAAACAAAGCCATCAGCCGCCGCTCGTCAAACGCGGAGCTCCGTGCTAATTGTCGCTGTTTAACAGTGTCGCGTCATCTCACACCTAAACTTACTGGATCGTTCTTTCTCCGCGGTTACGTAGGATCTTTGTCGTTGTCGTTTTTTTTAGAATAGCCGCATTTTTTCTGCGCACTAACCATAATGAAGCTGCGCGGCCGGTGATCTGTGTGTCCATCCAGACTTTGACTGCAGGTGAAACTCCACAGCACTGAGACCTGGCATCAGAATCAGTCGCTACATTTACACGCACGTGAAAACTGAAGATGGTGTAGAGGGGAAACGCTCACACATTGGGGGGGTGGCCCGCCTTCTTGGCAGAATACGGGTGGGGTTAAAAAAAAAAAAAGGGAGAAAATTCTGAATAACTGTAAAATTTGATTAACATTCAAAATCCATGAATTATGTGATCAAGACGCGTACAGGCCTTAATGCGACTGACATCAGAAGAAGTAAACCCCCTCCATTCTGTGATAGGAACTCCATTTATGGACAACTGATCAGCGTGTTAAGTGCATGTAAGCGTAGCGGCGCTGTGTATGTGTGTGTGTGTGTGTGTGTGTAAGGATATAACCTAATTGAAAACAAATGGACACTATTTATACATTCAGTTTGCTCAACAATATCGTCCGCTCTATTTTTCGTACAGACCCGCGTTGATTTGTGTGTGTGTGTGCGTGTGTGCGCGGTACTAAACGATAAACGCTCGTGGCCGTTTTTTTGACTTGTAAAAGCTTGGATGGTCTTTCTTCAGGACTTTTCTTCCCTGATCTGACTGGAACTGTTCACCTCCGACCTCGCCAACCCACTCAGGTCCCTCCAAATGCTGTTAATGACACAACTGCGTTTCATCTCACCGCCACCAGGCGGCACAGGAGTCACATTCTGACCCCAGCTGCACAGAGAGCTGTTCCCCTTCATCACCTTGGGACCATCTAAAGAGCCTGTTCCACACCTGCTCCTCCTCCTTCTCCTCCTCCTCCTCCGTCGTCTCCTGCTGCAGAACACTTTTGCTTGAACCTAATCTTTTAATTTAACTTTTTTTTACCGTTTATCGATCATTCCAAGCTTTAACGGGGTTCAGTCTTGACTTTCAGGCTGCTTTTCAGGTTTGGACATTTTCGGCGACAAACCAAATGCTGACGCGTTCCGTTATTCACAATCACACACACGAGGCACCAGAGCCCAGAACATTCTGACAGACCCGGGCCTGCGTCTCCTCGGGTCAGAGAGCGGGCGATGTGACAGGATGTGGAAACTTTCTGTGATCTAACATGATTCTCCTCAATGACCAAATTGTTAAAAGTGGACCACCACCTCTGGTTTTGCCATTTTTGCGTAGTTTTGACTCGTTCCATAATTTTCCATGTTAAAGTTCCAAGGTTTTTACTTCTCAGTGAAAATATGTGACTCTTCACATTTCAACTTAACATACATGACTATAAAGGTCACGCTACTGAAACTGACACTTCATGTGACAGCAGAGATCATGCAAGGTTGCCTTTTTTAAACATTTTTACACTGTACTTTGAACTCTCAAGTATCGATTATGGAACACAAGATGGAGCTCCGGACAGACGGACGCCAAAGTCCCTAAGTGAGGACCTGCTGGAATAATGAAAGATGATCCCTGACCACGTTCAAACTCAAAAATCACTGCTGGGAATTAGTAATAAATCAATATGCTGCGTTCATGAAATGCTGGAGGAACTTGCATGTAGGTGAATCATTTGTTGGAATTGTTGGAATATTAAGGATCAGGGAACAAGGCCGGTGACAGCAAACAGCGAGGCCTCCATTTCTTAAGTTCTAACTTCTGCTGGCTCATGCTTCCTGTAAGGGAGCCTCCACATCCTGTCCGACCCTCAAACAGGTCTGAAAGTCTCTGGCCCGTCTCTGGCGCTGCGTCCGGTGCGAAAGCGTTCGTTCCGACAGCATTCGCTCCGGTGGGTCCTCGCGCTCCTTGAAGCTCCGCGTGGAATCCTGCAGCTTTTTGCAGCTGTGACTTTGATATCTGCGATGTCTTAATCTGTCGTGTTTTCGTGCGTGGGCGGGGCTGGGGTGTTTTTATGCATTTTGTTTTTATATACATATAATTTGAAGCTATTTATAGCGTAATGATCCATGTTGAGCATAGCTTGGTGCATCGACGTTGCACAGATCACAATACTGCATTAAGGTTCATGGTTATATTGTATCAGTAGGTTTGTTTTTTAGATGTTAAATATTTTGATAATTTATTTTTTGAAGACATCGGCCACTGTTGCAAACTGAAGTGAAGATGATGAAGATGAGAGGGTAGTGTGTGTTTGTGTGCGTGTGTGTTTGCCGTTTCACTTCTGATCTCTGTAAAAAAAAAAAGGCGGATTTGTACGATTTTGAGTGCTTTTCTATCTCGGCCTCGTGTTTCTCTTTGCAGAGGTACGACATGGAGAAAAAACATCATTTTACTTCGGGGTTGTAATGAGTGTACATTTAAAATGTGTAAATTATGTTTTCATTATTTTATAAAAAATATATTAAAATAACTTTCAGAATGGACGCCTTCCTCGTGTCTTTGTGACCACACAGGATGCAGTCAGAACGTTTACAGGCCAATGATTCTGGAAACTCAGCTGTTTTAACTCTAGGTCTATTAAGTATATAAAATGTTGTAAATTGTCACTAGATCAGTGCTAGATTATCATACAATAATTGACATTTAAGTCAATTAATCCTTAATGTTTAACCTCATTTTTGTATTAGAGGCTGAATCTTAATGTTTGAAAGATTTTTAAAATGCAAAGGAAAGTTACAGCACATCTCCCTTTTCTTTACTTTGTTCCTGCAGCTGATTTATCAGTTTAAAGGAAATCTGATTATCACAATTTGACAAAATCATACAGGTGTAACTCTTAGATGAGTTTAGTGAGAGCAGCTGTGAAGGTGTAGAGATGTTGACAGCTGTGATGTTTGACTCTGACCAACACATCAGACTAAATGTCTTATTACAAAACATTTTATTTCCAGGTGTGCATACTTTACTCAGCTCCTCCCACTTTGTGACATCACAAGTTAAATTGTTATTCTTGACTCTTTATACAGCAGAGTTCAAACAGTGATCAGTGTCCGTCCCCAAACATCTACGAGCCGCACATCAGGCAATCGTCTCTGTTCTTTAAGGAGCAAACCATGGCGGCCATGTTGCGCTCCTTGGTTTCCTGTTCTGAGGGCGAGGACGGCTGCTCCTCCTCCTCCTTTAGCTTCTCCTTGTTCAGGGTGAACTGGATGGGGTTGGCTGCGGGTTTGGTCCTCAAGTAGTACATCCCTGTCTTCAGGCCCTGCAGGGGGGGAGGAGCAAGGAGTGTTAGAGTCCAACATTGATAGACGATCGATAAGTGCAATGTGGTCAATAAATATATCGCATGAATACAGCAATTAAATACAAAAGGTTGTTTCTTTTCAGGCCAGTATGCTAATGATCATACTCAGCACGTTATCTCCGTTCTGAGGTTGCCTCTGGCGTTCTCTTACCTGTTTCCAGCCGTAGAAGTGCATGCTGGTCAGTTTGCCGTAGTTTGGCTCGGCGATGTGGATGTTGAGGGACTGGCTCTGGTCGATGAAGGCGCCGCGGTCTGCCGCCATCTTCAGCACCATCTTCTGGGAGATTTCCCACACGGTCTTGTAGAGCTGCTTCACATCGTCTGGAATCTCTGCGATTTCCTGAGGAAGATGAAGGAATTCTTCAAACATTTGCTTTGTCATCTTGTACCCTTGAAACTTGAATGATGCTATGAATCTTAACTAATGAAACGTCTTTAATGTGAGATGTTTGAGTGGCAGGTGAACTTACCTGGATGGAGCCGCTGTAAGCGATCAGCTTGTTCTTCATGTCCTCGTTCCACAGGCCCCTCTCCGTCAGGTCTTTGAGCAGGTGCGGGTTCACGATCTGGAACTCCCCGGACAGGACTCTGCGGGTGTAGATGTTGCTGGTGTAGGCTTCGATGGACTCATTGTTGCCCAGGATCTGAGCGGTGGAGGCTGTGGGCATGGGGGCCAGCAGCAGACTGTTCCTCACGCCGTGCTGGGCGATCTTCTCCTTCAGTGCCTTCCAGTCCCACAGGTCAGTAGGCGTCTTGTCCCACATGTCGTACTGGAGGATCCCCTTGCTGACGGGGCAGCCGGCGTACGTCTCGTAGGGTCCCAGCTCGGCAGCCAGCTCACAGCTAGCCTCCAGGGCGGCGTGGTAGATGGTCTCAAATATGTGGATGTTCAGCAGCTGAGCCTCCGGGCTTTCAAAAGGGTAACGCATCAGAATGAAGGCGTCGGCCAAACCCTGGACGCCGATTCCAATCGGCCTGTGACGCATATTTGACTTCTTGGCTTCGGGCACCGGGTAGTAGTTGACGTCAATGATCTTGTTGAGGTTTTTCACGATGACTTTGGTCACGTAGGCGAGTTTCTTAAAGTCAAAGGTCCTCTCTGCGGTGACGTACATGTTGAGGGCGATGGAGGCCAGGTTACACACGGCCACCTCGTCGTGGCTGGTGTACTCCACAATCTCCGTGCACAGGTTGCTGCTCTTGATGGTGCCCAAGTTCTGGTGGTTGCTCTTCCTGTTGCAGGCGTCTTTGTACAGCATGTACGGCGTCCCCGTCTCCGTCTGAGACTCGATGATGGCGTGCCACACCTGCTGGGCCTTCACCACCCGCTTCACCCTGCCCTCCTGCTCGTATTGGGCGTACAGCTTCTCAAACTCCTCCCCCCAGCACTCGTCCAGCCCGGGACACTCGTTGGGGCACATGAGGGACCAGTCTTGGTTGCTCTCCACCCTCTTCATGAAGAGGTCGGGGATCCACATGGCGTAGAAAAGGTCTCTGGCTCTTTGCTCCTCCTTGCCAGTGTTCTTCTTCAACTCCAAGAAGTCAAACACGTCAAAGTGCCACGGCTCCAGGTACATGGCGAAGGCTCCGGGTCTCTTGTTGCCCCCCTGGTCCACGTATCTGGCCGTGTTGTTGTACACTCTCAACATTGGGACGAGCCCGTTGGAGTTGCCGTTGGTACCGGCGATGTAGCTCCCGGTCGACCGGATGCAGCTGACCGCCACGCCAATTCCTCCGGCAGACTTGGAGATCAGCGCGCATTGCTTGAGGGTGTCATAAATGCCGTCGATGCTGTCGTCTTTCATGG
Organism: Genypterus blacodes; assembly: GCF_046128005.1. Classification (NCBI taxonomy): domain Eukaryota; kingdom Metazoa; phylum Chordata; class Actinopteri; order Ophidiiformes; family Ophidiidae; genus Genypterus; species Genypterus blacodes. The sequence continues at coordinate 9,519,578 of NW_027466817.1, forward strand.
CCAGCAGGAAACAGCTGGACAGTTGCGGCCTGTTGGTTCCCGCGTTGAAGAGCGTGGGGGAGGCGTGGGTGAACCATTTCTCCGACAGCAGGTTGTAGGTTTCAAGGGCGGCTTCAATATCTCTTTTGTGGATTCCAACCGCCACTCTCATCAACATGTGCTGTGGACGCTCTGCTACTTTACCATTGATCTTCAATAGGTAGGATCGCTCCAGAGTCTTGAAGCCAAAGAAGTTGTATGAGAAGTCTCTGTCGTAAATGATGGCGGAGTTGAGGCGGTCTTTGTTCTCCAGAACGATGTCTAGCGTCTCCTTGGAGATCATGGGGGAGTGTTTCTTATTCAGGGGGTTGACGTAGTTGAACAGATCCTCCTCCACCTCGCTGAACACTTTCTTCGTCTCTTTGTGGAGGTTAGAGACGGCGATCCGCGCGGCCAGGATGGCGTAGTCCGGATGCTTGGTGGTCAGAGTGGCTGCGATTTCGGCCGCCAAAGTGTCAAGCTCGATGGTGGTGACGCCATTGTACAAACCCTGGATCACCTTCATGGTGATCTGCGCCGGATCCACAAAGTCCGAGTTAAGCCCGTAGCAGAGCTTCTGAATGCGAGAGGTGATCTTGTCAAACATGACACGCTCTCCTCGTCCATCTAAAAAAACACAAAAAATACACACAATGTCTGGTTAAAAACACCAACTGTTATTTATCTGAACAAATAAGTTGAGTCGAAGAATCTGAAATTTAAGTTGATATTACTGTGTCAACCAGTTGATTGACAGGCTGAAGTTTCAAACATAGTAAGCTACTAAAGCTAACTTTAACTTGCCTCATACACCAACAAGCTACATGCAGGCAAAGCGCTACTATTGGCTAACTTCTTGTTGGCTAACGGCTACATTAAGTAAACCGGTGTGCCGTATCAGCTGGTGTCTGTGTGAGCTGGTGACTGGAGCCTGAATGCGTCAGTTACGTCAGGCGTAGACACCGGCAGGAAGTTCCCGCGAATTTCTTGTCAGTTAAAGTTTAGAATGACATTTGGAGTTTAGCGCTTGAGTAAAACTGCAGGAACAACAAAAAACAACACTTTGTAGATATTTTTTTTGGCAATTGTAATAGACGTTAATATACAAGAAGTCCATTCGGCTGGGTTTGTGTTAATAGCTTTCAATAAATGACAGGCATTCGCCGGAACTACTAAGTACGCACCTTTCGGTTATCAAAGATTTACACACTTATGAAACAATATGTTTGCGCACTATAAGAGAACTCAAATATTTTTTTATAACAAATTACTAAAATCGGCGGGTCTCTTTTGAGTAATTTCTAATAGCAAATGAGAACAGGCACTAAAATCGACGTTTAAAAAAAAAAAAAAAAAAAAAAAAAAAAAAGCACCACTTATTATGGACACTCGTTTATCCAAAACACCTGCGGGCGCTGCATCACAGTGACTAAAGCCTGTAAAACCCGACAGAACTGTTAATAAACCACCTCAGGAAGCAGATCCGTGGCTGTTTAATGACCTAATGTAGTAGTTCGCTCTCGGATGCTAACAGCATACTGTTAGCATCCGAGAGCGAACTACTGGATACATCCCGAGTTACTGTTAACAACATCAACTAAAGGAGCTCACCTCTCTTGATCACATGCATCCTGGCCGAGAGTTGATGCTTCAGTACCCCAGAGAACAATCGTCAAACGGCGGCAGCTTCTGATCCCCACAGACTCCAAATGTGCTGCTGACCGGGATTTCTGTCACAAAGTCGAGGTATAAGGCGCGAATACGTCCAGGGACCCGCTAATGAAGTACTTGTACGGAAGGCGTCACCCGTCTGAATCTTGATTTACAGAAGCATTGACCAATCACACGAAGAGATAACGCGGTGTTGCACCCGTTTGGGCCAATCAAATTTATCCGTAATCTCGGTTTCCTGTTTCGTTTGTTTTCGCGGACGAAAATGTGGCGGGATAGGAAAGTGGGTCACATAAGACGCTGCTTTGTTTGTGATATGTAAGTAGTCCAATATTGGAGACAATAATGTGTAAACACAAAGAAAGCGCGACACTTCTGAATGTTTTCGTTTCTCTTTAACTCTTAATCAAGATGGTTCGATGGATAAAGACATGGAATCTTTAACTCGGAGGTCTCATAAAATGCATCGGATTCAGCAGTGAATGAACTTGATAGCTCTATTTTATGTATGATATTTATTGATATGATAATAATTGTATTGTTCGAAGAATTTGTTGGTGCTGCACGTCACATTTCTGTCTACACTGGTGAAGGAACAGCTTTGGGTCTTCTTTTATCTCAAGAGAATTTTTTTTTCGGGACACCAATTTTCAGAACACAAAGATAGTACTAATACCTTTACCTCTCTGTTGTGTTGTAAGTTGGGTATTTCATGTATGTTGTATGTTTCAATGGTTATGAGTCCTACGCCTCCCGGCCGCGTGTAGGCAGTGTTGCACCACATAGTTGTTGTATAACTACAAGAAGAAGTCCCGCCTTGTATACATAAAGGTAAAGTCGTCGTTTGTGTGCACTGATTATCTGTCAAGGAAAGTTTATTTGACAAAGTAAAGGTAAATTAAGGAGCTGTACGCGAGATTAAGTTTTTGTATAACACAACGAGAATATATATTGTATATATATATAAAGAGAGAGAATGTACTAATGATATATATGTATAGCTGATCCAAAGCCAGGCACGCAGCCAGAGAACTGCGCTGTTTTGCAGAAATCAATCAAACTAAGAATACGGAAATATGCGCCGCTCGGGCTTCACTAAACCGAGGCTGTGTGATCGGAGTGTGCGAGAATCAAGCGACATCTGCGGATCTGCGTGTGAATCATCGCCCAGCACCCGTATGGTCCTCCAGTAAGGACACGTAGCAGTTTTGGAGACGAGACAGAGACGCGGAGACATGTCACGATCTAGCCGGCGGTTCAAGCCTTTGCAGGCGAGCAATGGCAGCGGCTCCTTCCCCGGCTGTGACCGGGTGAGGATGCCCCGAGCCCGGGTGCTGATTCTGTGCCTGCTCGGTGTGCTGCTGCTGGCGGTGATGCTGGGAGTCTACCTGTCCAACGACACAACAGCTGGACACGACAACCGCCTGCCAGCCGCCGACCTGAGCAGAGACCGGGTGAGGACACCACACCAGACACACCAGACACACCAGAGACACCAGACCAGAGCTAACACACCAGAGACACCAGACCAGAGCTAACAAACACACACACACACACACACACATCAATCACAGAGCTAAATTCCTTCTTATGATAACTAGGTCACATCAAAGACAAATGCAGCTGAAGCATAAACAGTAAACATTGACTGAGTAAGGCACAGTAACAGCAGCTGTGTTTACTCTGTCTGAGTGTACAACCCTGACAATGATGATAATGCACAAGAACAAACAATATGAATGACAGACCTTTAAACTAATGTAGACATTTGTAGCAGTGACACAAACTACAGATTATCACTTGTAATTCATCTTGTACAGTAAATGTAAGTGGTGCAGTGTAGATGGTTCAGCTGCACCTTAACCCGTTTTCTTCTGCTCTTCCTCCAACATCTATGTCTTAATCGCTAATCTCATCTCCTCCTCAGTTGTCCCACAAACCCAGTAAGGCATCTCCGGCTCAGATTCGCCGGCTGGCCTCTCAGGTGGATGGCACCCGCCTGTGGGAGACTCACCTGAGGCCCATCCTGATCCCGAGGCTCCCAGGGACGCAGGGCAGTGTGGCGGTGCAGCAGGTGTGTGTGTGTGTGTGTGTGTGTGTGTGTGTGTGTGTGTGTGTGTGTGTGTCTTTCTTGCTCTCGGTGTGCTTTTGTCCCATTTGTCCTCACGTCTCATTTATCCGCTCTGCTTCAGCACATCACCTCCACCTTGTCCTCGCTGTCTGCTGGCTGGACCCTAGACCTGGACTCGTTCCAGTCTCCGACCCCTCGCGGCCCGGTCGGCTTCACCAACATCGTGGCCACCCTGGAGCCCTCGGCCCCTCGCAGGCTGGTGCTGGCCTGCCACTACGACTCCAAGTTCCTGCCTCCAGACCCCCGGTTCCCTGGCAAAGTGTTTTTGGGGGCCAGTGACTCGGCGGTGCCCTGCGCCATGATCCTGGAGCTCGCCACTGCTCTGGACCCACAGTTGAGATCCTTCAAACAGCAGGTGTGTGTTTGTGTTGGTGCACCACTAAACAACTGCATTTGATCTGGTTTATGAGTTTAAAGCTGACTCAGACTCCATGATTTAGAGGAAATGTACGTCTGAACTCTCTGTGGTTGTTTCTCTGTGTGTCTGTAGCTCGAGATGCAACTGACAGACAAACAACCACAGAAAGTTCAGATGTAAACTGGCTGTCAAGCTTTAGGATGAAGTTCTGGTTTGCCAGTAGTCAGCAGTGACATCATGTACACGCCCAGCTGAATGCAAAGATGGAAGCAGGCGTTGCAGAGAGAGGAAGCGCTGACGGGCCAAAGTTTCTTCTCCTCTTTCTGCTTCTTTTTTGGGAATGACACAGTGAAGGTCTGAGGCGCCGGCCAGATTCATTCCCGTGGTTTTGTTTGTTCGTCTCCACGGCTCCAGTGGGGGACAGAAACTGCTGACGGGACATTTTTAGTGCAGCAGTCATCTGTACGTGGCAGTGTCTCTCCAGAGACTCTGATCCAGCACACCAGTTTAGAAAACACACACACAGAAGTGCTTACACACTGCGACAACGCTGCAGAAAAGGAAACTGGACTCCAGTGCTGATGTTCATATTTATTTGTGTCCCTCCTCTCTCCCTAGAAATTCCCAGTGTCCCTCCAGCTGTTGTTCTTTGACGGCGAGGAGGCATTTGAGCAGTGGACGGCCACGGACTCGCTGTACGGCTCCCGTCACCTCGCCGAGCGGATGGCCATCACCCCCCACCCTCCAGGCTCCACACACACCACCGCCCTGCAGGCTGTGGTGAGGAAGACTCTCCCTGTCTTTGTCTCTGTCCCTGGCTCTGTGCCATCACATTTACATTTTTATACTTTTCACCAAGGATCTCAGGATAAAAATGAGAACATTTGCATATGAAGGATTGTGGGAGAAAGAGGGAGACAGAGGGGCTGAGCTCAAAATCAGAAAGTTAATGTTTCCTCTGCTGATGTCGTTGCCTATTTAGTTTTGACACCAGGGGGCGCTGTGTACCACCTGACTCATTAACATGCTGGCTGGAACAGTACCTTAATTACATTACATTACGGTCATTTAGCAGACGCTTTTATCCAAAGCGACTTACAATAAGTGTGTTCAACAAAGGTAGATAAAAGAACTTCAGGTCACAAGAAATCGTAAGCGCATTTCCTTCCTAAACCAACAGCTAAGAGCATAACTAGAGCTAGAGTAGAAGTGCAATAAGTTAGGTACTATGATGAATGAGAAAAAACAAAAAACAAAAGGACAGATTAGAAATGAAAGATTAGAAAACAAGAGCATCAGAAGAGCTAGGACAGAGTAGGTGATGTCCTAAGAGGGAGGATCCGGGTAGTGTTTCTTGAAGAGATGGGTCTTCAGCCTACGGCGAAAGATGGGCAGCGACTCCGCTGTCCTGACATCAGTCGGAAGATCATTCCACCACTGAGGTGCCAGAACAGAGAAAAGCCGTGACCGCATCGATCGCAAGCAGGGGCCGCTGAGCGCCGGGGCAGCCAGTCGCCTGGAGGCAGCAGAGCGAAGTGGTCGGCCGGGGGTGTAGGGGCTGACCATAGCCTGGAGGTATGAAGGAGCTGTTCCTTTCACTGCCCTGTAGGCTAGCACCAGAGTTTTAAACTGGATGCGAGCAGCTACGGGGAGCCAGTGTAGAGAACGGAGAAGGCAAGTTGTGTGGGAGAACTTGGGAAGGTTGAACACCAGACGAGCAGCAGCTTTCTGGACGAGCTCCAGAGGTCTGATGGCGGAAGCCGGGGCGCCAGCAAGGAGGGAGTTGCAGTAGTCCAGGCGGGAGATGACAAGAGCCTGGATCAGCACCTGCGCTGCCTTGTCGGTGAGGAAGGGACGGATCCTCCGGATGTTGTAGAGGAGGAATCTGCAGGAACGCGTCACCGAAGCGATGTTTGCCGCGAACGACAGTTGGTCGTCCAGGGTCACACCCAGATTCCTCGCGGTCCGAGTAGACGTCACCACGGAGTCATCTATGGTGATGGCCAGGTCTCGGTGCGGGCAGCCCTTCCCTGGGAGAAACACCATCTCAGTCTTGTCCAGGTTGAGCTTCAGGTGGTGCTTCGACATCCACCCCGAGATGTCTGCCAGGCAAGCAGCGATGCGCGTCTCCACTTGGGCGTCAGAAGGAGGAAACGACAGAATCAGCTGGGTGTCATCAGCATAGCAGTGGTAGGAGAAGTTATGGGAGTGGATAACCGAACCAAGAGATGTTGTGTAGAGGGAGAAAAGAAGAGGGCCCAAGACCGAACCTTGCGGAACCCCAGTGGTGAGCCTACGTGGCTTCGAAACAGAACCTCTCAGTGTTACCTGGTAGGAGCGACCTGTCAGGTAGGACGCGAACCTTAATGTTGCACTGAATGACATAATCTCTCTCTCTCTCTCTCTCTCTCTCTCTCTCTCTCTCTCTCTCTCTCTCTCTCTCTCTCTCTCTCTCTCTCTCTCTCTCTCTCTCTCTCTCTCTCTCTCTCTCTCTCTCTCTCTCTCTCTCTCTCTCTCTCTCTCTCTCTCTCGCTCTGTCCCTTCCTAGGACCTCTTTGTGTTGTTGGACCTCCTCGGTGGTCCCAACCCTCTGATTGTGAACCACTTCGACAACACAGCACGCTGGTTTGACCGTCTGATTGCCGCAGGTAAATACTGCTATGACGTAGACATTCTCTCTCTCTCTCTCTCTCTCTGTCTCTCTCTCTGTCTCCCTCTCTGTATCCCTCTCTGTATCTCTCTCTGTATCTCTCTCTCTCCCCCCTCACCTTGCCTTTGCTGCTCACTTTTAGAGAAGAAGCTCCACCGGCAGGGTCTCTTGACCTCTCACCCCTCAGAACAGACCTACTTCAGGAAGGACATGTACCTCGGACCTGTGCAGGACGACCATCTCCCTTTCCTTCATAAAGGTGAGGGACAGTGACACACACAGACACACAGTCGTGAGACCCATGAACCCTGTGCATCATTGGTAAGAAACATAGGAAAAATGCCTGCAAACTTACTCTGAGCCTCTAACTTACTCTTCATCCTTCCCGCACACACTCAGGTGTTCCGGTGCTCCATGTGATCGCCACGCCGTTCCCACAGTTCTGGCACACGCTGCAGGACTCTGAGGAGAACATGCACAGACCCACAACAGAGAACCTCACCAAGGTCCTGGCTGTGTTCCTGTCAGAGTACCTTGGCTTCTGAACCCCCGAGCAGTAACGCCCCCCCACTGAGCCACTCCAAGGCCTGAGCTTCAGGATCTGGGTTTGGATGTAAAGGACTGGAGAGGAACGGATCCAAATGTGTAAAAGTGAAAATTGTTTACGTGATGATGCGATGGACCAAAGACTTGCACTAAAGCCACGCCCCCATGAAAGACCACAGGGCGCTGCTCCTCACGTCTGGACACACCATATGCATACAAAGAGTCTCAATTAATATATTTCTGTTAATGAACGAAAGCAAAGGCGACCTCATTCATGGTACTTGAGGTGCAGCTTGAAAAATCATGTATGTGAATTCAGAAGCACTTAGAGTGAACTGTCGTGCTTCAGTTGATGTCATAGAAGACTTGTGGTTCCTTCCAAAGCTCTTATGTGATCGCCCCTGGCTTCCCAGAAATGGATCTGGTTCTCCATGTTTTAAGGACGTTCCAAAGCTCTTATTTCAGCTCTGAGGATAGAGGAGGCTTCCTGGAGGAAACGCAGGACGGCCCAAAGTAGTAGTTTGCTCACACTCATTAAAGGTTAGAAGAAGAATTACCACAGGAGGATATTATACATTTTTACAACTACAAGAGGGTTTTTGGTTGTTTCAGTTCTCCGAAGTCGTTGTTCCTCAGTCCTTACTTTTCCTTTTCCCAGTTTTAGAGCTTTGGAATAAACCCGTCGACCTTGAATTGTGATTTAAGCAATAAGCTGTGTGAAGGTGAGCTGAGCCTGGTAAAGAGGAGAAGAGCGTGAATGTGGTTTTTTGGCTTTGCTACCTGCTGTTATTCTTCGCCTTGAGTCTGATGAATGTTAAGTCGCATCATGTAAACGGTGTGGGGGAAATGTCTGCAATAAAGTCACATGATTTTATTCTGTTTCTACTGCAATGTGGAGAAGGTTCAGGTTCCGCCCGTGTCTACAAGCTCTACATCTTCCATACTGCTGCCATGGTATCGCCCCTGCTGCGGTGGAGTGGAACCAGATTGGTGTGGACGTCTAGTGAGTGGCTTTCCAAACGGTACAAATATACAATTTATTTATTTTATTTTGTTACAGTGCACTTTTCTAGGAAGACGCAGTACAAAAAAAACAAAAAAGGAGGAGGACCTGATACGTCAGACAGAAACAACACAACATTCTCAACTAATCAATAAGTATGAAGCAATCAGCAGCTGTCCTCAGAGGAGGCCCCCAGACATGTGACGTAACGGAGGCGGCGGATGGGAAAGGGGCGGAGGGCAGCAGTAGAGGGGACACGGGCTTCCTGAAGGTGAAAGGTCATTGTCAGAGGAAGGGCAGGCCTCTCCTGGGGTTTCACCTGAGCCACCACCTGGGAAACTAAATGATGAGACCCAGTTACATATTGTGTTATGTCTTCATTTTCCACATAAGAGGGCGCTGTTAATGTGTGTAGAAGTACAAGAAAAGACTCATTGGTATTGATGTGTACATATATTTGAGTGTTGTTAGCAAAATTGGAGAGGCCCAAGAATTGACCCTTGAGGGACTCCACATGTTGGTGTCAATTGCTCACACGTCTTTGTCTCAACACGTCTAAGTCTCAACAGACACAAAGTAGTCTTTACCTTTTAAACACATTTCAACTATTCTAAAAGTTTGACTGTTTTTCAATGCTGTGATGGGACAAAATTCCAGCCTGAACACTGAACTTAGGTTAAATAAAACAAAAAAAAATCTTTACATATCATTGAACTGCTTGACAGTCCACCGCCGTTAACTAAATCTACGAGCCAAGGTCAGAAAAATGTACGTTTGACCTGTTTTGATTGGAATATATACATATAATCTCAAACAAGTTGCTAATGGACTCAAAGGTTGATGGTTGAGGTTTGGTTTCACTCCATTCATTTCTGTGATGGTTAGTTTGGTGGTGTGACTGACCGTGCAGTGAGCCCGTTAACAGTCGTCGCTCGGTCCCTCTGCCTGCGGTTCTTGAACCAGTTGCTGACCTGTGTGGTTGTCAGGCTGGTGGCTGCCGCGAGCTCCCGCTTCTCCCGCGTGGAGGGATACGGTTTGTGGTAGTACCACTCACGCAGGATCGTCCGTGACTTTTCCTGTTAGTGAGTTACAGCTTCATTAAAACACAGAAATAGCTGAAAACTTGAAAAGTAATGTTTCCTACTCGATAAAACCTTTGAGCCCAAAATCAACCAACAGTGACCACAAGGGGCACTTCTACTCCAGTTGTCAATCATGTCTCGTCTTCTCTGGTGGGAGGAGTTTGGGAGGAAATACAAAGGAAATATGAAGACGTAGCTTTAAATAGGCCAGGAGATGGTTAGCACGGCTACAAAAAACAACTAACAAGCTATGAAAGAACAGGTGCAACTTCAGGAGATAAAGTATTTTGGACATTTTCAAACTAACCTGGTCAGACCAAATGCCGAATGCTTGACTTTGCCTCTATGAGTAAATGTTGGATGTAAAGCTTTGTTCACATTCCAGGCTTTGATGCTCCATTGCAATATTTTGTTTTTTTAGTCAGATTCGATCTTTCCGTCTGGATTGTTTACATTCATGTTAGTAAATGACCTGTAGCCGACACCGGCGTGAACACATTCAACAAAAAACCTCGCACATGCACCTGCACTCACCTGAACGACAAAACACATCATTTGTTTGATATTCAAATCATGAAAAGTGAACTGCCTCGCGTCTCAGTGTTTGTTATTTACATTTGACCAGCGTACATGATCTGAGTCATCAACATTGTCGCTTCCAGTGATTTGCATGATTGCGTCCACCTGATGGTCAGCTGCTATTGTGATCGTTTTGTGACTGTAGGAATCAACTCTCGTGTGGATGTGGGTCCCTTTCAAAAACAGAATATAGGAAACAAATTGGAACAGATTTGGATTGTTGGTGTTAAGTTGTACTAAGCAACAAGGAAAATACTGATTTGTGCCGATTGATGTTGAGTCAGTTCTTGTTAGATACTAAAGCCTGCACCACAGTCTCTCCACACAGCTACACATCAATGTTGGAGAGCAGATTGCTGCCTACCTTGAAGCAGTAGCTGGTCTCCTCTCCGTCCCAGATGTTGTGCGGTAGAGGGAACTTTCTCCTGACTCTATATTTCCCCACAGCGCCCAGCGGTCGACCCCTCTGCCGCTCTGCCTCCATGTAGTGGGCCCGGAGCCAGAGCTGCTGCAGGAGCGGGTGGCTGCGGGGGGAGAAGGGGAAGCCATCCAGCAAGGCGTAGAGGTCCGAAAATCTCCCCTGGTGGAACGCCACTGCTGCCTGAGCCTTCATCACACTCTCTAACTCCCCACGACAGGAAGAAGAGGAGAGGGAAGGAGGAGGAAGGCTGTGAAGGAAGCCTGCAAGACGGTCTATGCAGCCGCTCTGCAAAAGAACCTCGCACACACAAGCGACCTGCTCTGCTGTGAAGATCATGGCCGAGGAGACGAGATGGCAGTCCAAGATGGAAATCAGACCTCCTGAGATGAAGTCCTGAGATGAAAGGCGTCTGTAAGCCTCTCCTGCTGTCGTGGAAGACCCTGGAGGCTCTAAGGGACACTGTGGGGCACCGGCCTGCCTGCAGACCAATAAGACGAAGTGAATATGCTCTTGTGTTTATCGTTGCTCATCGTGCCCCGGCAGAATTGAATCACAGGTAACCCGAGATCATGAGGGTTAGAGCAACACACCATACATCCCTCCAGCTCTTGTACAAACACACGCCTACACACACCCTCACATACACAGATGGGACGCGGGCCATTGTTCCGTCTGCCATCCAGACCAAGGTTTCAGCAGCGCAGACAGAAGAAATATTTGAATAAAATTTTCTTGCCAAATTAGGAACAAAATCTAAGACTGAGTTTTAAAGCAGTTGGAAAACATAAGAGACACATTTGTGGAATAACATGATGCTGTTATTTCCGGAACTAATACAAGTTTATTCTTTATTCTTCTAATTATAATATTCTCAAAATGTTGCTTTGGTCTTGTAACATGCAAACTTTCCGAGCCACATTCACAATGCATAAACATGAAGACTGGACACACAGGTACTTTGTAAATGTAGTTTATTACAGTATCATGTAATATAAAAAATAGAATGCATTTGAATACAAAAATGAGAAAACCTTGAATGACAGCTTTCAAAAACTATGAATCAATCAAACACACATGATCTTTGGTTTAGGTCTGGAGTCGTGTCTGTTGCGTGGCAGGAAAAACCGATCCAGGGTTGACACATGTGCATATACGTTACATGACGTACGGACTTACATACTTTGGCAGGAAATGGCCAAAATGTTTCCCTTTTTTATAATGAATTAACAATCGAGCCGGTATAACTCCGACCAAACTAGCTGATTTGTCGAAGCCATTTAGCCCTTGGATAAACAAATTTAAATTTAGGAACAAGAGGTGACCTATATATGATTAAACGTCAATGTAAAACCAAACTCCACCCACACAACCATGTGACCTTCCTAAATGAAAATGAATGTCATTTCCTATGTCCATTTTCCACAAGGACTGCTCAGTTAACGTAGAAACGGATTGATATATACTTTAAATAGATTAAATGTACAAAAACAGAAACATACTAAGAAACACACAAAGGCCATTACCGTAACTCCATGTGACACTGTAGTTTTATGTACCATAACTGGCCAAAGGTTTGACCGCTGCCTGTGCTGTGACTGTAGGAAGCTCATACAACAATCGATACGTTTACACACACACTTTACTTTCGTTTATACATACTACATTCAGGCAAGAATGCGAGTAAGACGTATACAAGGAAAGACTTTATAGGATTCCGATTTTCTCTGAATATACACAGGTATGAGACAAGTCCACACGCTGACAAAACGTATGTACAGCCGTCGCACTACAACCTTAAAGTGTTCAATCACATAATGTAGGTCTCATACTGGGTGTGTATACTTTATGTTTTAACGTTTGACAAAAAGACGAATCAATGTATTGCCTTAATCGGAGGATAGTCATAGTTTCAGTGTGTATGTAAACGTATTGAGTGAGCAATTTGGATTTTAAACTGATGCAGTTTTTCCAACAACTACGCTGTGGTTCATTAGGAAATCGGTGTTGAGTGTTTCGATTTGACATCTCGGGCATTGTCCAGCACAGTTTGAGAACCGAATATGAGCCGAACCAGCGTCGTAACTACGAGGCAGCACAGTGTAAACAATGTGTGTGAATGAAATGTGCAAAATATACAAAACAAAGAGGAGACGTAGCGGCGACCACACAACCTGGACGCTCGCTTTACATTTCACTGGAGATCAAACGCATACAAAAATGTAGATATTAAAAAAAAAAAACGTATATGGAGTAAATGCGGAAATTTGGTTGGGTATAAAAGAATTGTAAGATGATGTAAAAAATCGAAAAACTTATTTTAAGAAACATCAATCCTGACAGGTTTTTAAGGCACTTACGAGTTATTAAAACAAAATAAAACAGACTGTGTCCCAGTAGGTGCATTCAATCACAAAAATCCCTTAAACCTAAATGATACTTTGCACGCCCGGGGTCGTTTAGGTTCTGCGTGATGCAAACCTTTTCTCTCTGCATACGTCAGTTGATGTGCCCGGCGACTTTGAACTCTCAGATTCTTACAACCTTGCGGCTTGCTTGTGTTAGCGAAGCAAAATGGTCGTTGTGTTGGAGCAGAGTCTGTGCGAGGAAATCTGTCAAAACCCACAAGTTTAAAAGAGTATAAATACTTCTTCAGTAAAAGTACAACGAGCTAAAGAGCTATTGTTGTTGTTGTGAGTTGGTCGCCATTTTGATTTGTAGTGCATCAAACGTCTGCACGTATGCAGACAACATAACACAGTACGTGGAAGAGCGCGGATGTGTACTTCAGGGGACGAGGATGCGCTTCTCCACATATTACTACATACATTGTACTCTTGGTAGTATTTTCAAGGGTTTAGTGGGTTCCCACCAAACATTTAGTGTAATGCACTGCTGGTTATCTAACAACTTTTTGTCCATGTCCCAACTTGGCCATTGTGCCATATAGTGTCCTCTGGTGAGCTTGACATGCTTTGCATAGAGCACCGACCCTCTTTATGTCCCGGGTTGCAGCAACAAGTAAGTTAAAACTGTTTACCAGCAAGAAGCATATCAGCTGCATGATTCAGCCCAGACTTCATTAACCTGTAGTAGTGAAATACTGATGTAAGCCTTATTTCAAAAGTCTTGTGAACCTGAATACAATCTACACCTTAATGCTGGAGCGTTGGTAGAATTACAAATTCCAAACCTCCCAAATGACAGAGTTCTGGAAAGACTTACACAGGTATTAGTCAAGACTTGTGTTTTTCCCAGACAAAGTTAGACAAAGGAAGTCCCACAGCTCTGACAGTTGCCAAAGACAAACCCCAAACATCTTCTTCCAAGTTCTACAGTCCAAAGAAACTGCCAAGAAGAACAAACACCCAGGCCAAGCTGTTCAACTGGGCCAGGCTGATTAATCCATGTTGCTTCTTGGGGTCTGGATCTGCTACAGTTTATGTGAGACTAATAAAGGCACATTAGGTTTAGATTTAGATTTGCACCGAGACCCAAAAATCTCAGGCAGCGCTCCAAATCTCCTGGTGGTTCAATCGGCAGGTGAATGTCCCATAAAACTCTGCCTGTCCACGTCAAAGCTTGAAAGCAAACTAAGTGCCAGGTCTTCATTGGTTGATAATGTGGAATAGAAGCTTTCAGATTTCTAGAACAAACAGCTCTGCCTGTAACCTGCATCACCATCATTTATGTTGTCAGCTTCTGGCTACTAGGAGAAGCCGACTATAAGCCCAGCTCATCATCCACGGGGACGGACTGGAGCTGAGTAAGAATCTTGGAATCTCCATCCATCTCCTCTGGGTTCCCTAGAGGGGAGGTATCGTCTACATCCTGCTCTGGAGAAGGACTTCCCAAAAGCAGCGACTCTCCACCAGGGAGGCCCAGCAGACTTGGGTCTACCGGCAGGTCCCCTTTGCCTCGGACATCAAACAGAGTTAAACTAGTGGAGAGCGGCACAGGGCTCCAGGTGGGCTGGGACAAATGGATGTTGGGCATCACCCCGCTACACATGGGGCTGAGGGAGAGCAGGCTCTCTGGGGTGAGAGTATTTGGCGGCGTTGGGATCACAGAATGGTCCAGTGTGTGAGGGGAAGAAATGGCAGATATTTGGCTGGATACAATCCCGGTCTCTGGAGCGCAGTACGGTGGAGATGAGTTGATGAAGCTGAGGGGAGACGTTGCCAGGACGCCGGGGGTGGGGCCCGAGGCAGTTGAAGGCTGGGAGATGACGGGAAGCGTGGACGGCGTGAGGACGGCGCCCACTCCATTGGCGGGGAAGGGAGAAGCATCGGGCACCGGTTTGAGAGGTAAACTGGTGAGCTGGATGCCTGCTGGGATGGTCAGGATCAGCTTCCCTTGTTGAACGCTAAGGTAGGGACTCCCACCATAGAGAAGGTTACCTGCAGCAGAGAAGATACAGCATCAGGTACCCCATAAGAGTTAGGTTGTATAAGATTGATACAGTTACAAGATACAGCTCATACTGTTCTTGCTTTGAGAAACGATAAGAGTTCCATTTTGTTCCGTTCATGTCAGTTACAAAGTGTTCCGTTTGAAGTTTGCAGCAAATTGCTTCTTCTGACACCCGCCCAGTCTTTAACCCAGTTGTCTTGTTTATACCTTTTACAAATATTCACGCCAGAGGGCTGAGTAAAATAAAGAAGAAGGGATGGGGTGTGTGTGTGTGTGTTTTTCTTTGTTTTTCTAACCTAGAAGTGATTCATCATAAAACGATCAAGAGGAGAGGGAGGAGCTGTAACCGGAATTCTTTTTTTAACACGATTACAAACTGGATTATAAACTGGAATAAGAGTACAGACTTCTCTTAACCTGAGTCAAGACATCATTTGCATGTTTAAACTTAAATCATGCCGCAGGTGAAGGCAAACATCATGTGAACACCTTTGGATCTGTGTGTTTTCATGTATTATGTGTGTTTGTAGCAGGTACCTGGAGAGGCAGAGGGGAGCTGAATGACCCCAGAGTTGAGGAGCTGCATCCCCGGGGCCATACTGGTTGGGGGACCCACGCTCTGAATGGGCCTCAGCTGGTTTATCCTTAGAGGACCCTGCGTGACCCCTCCTGCACCGGGAGCCGAGGTCAGGATCTGTAAGGGCAGACCAGCGGAGGGGATGGAGAGAGGGGGCCCGGCCGGCACCACCTGGGGGAACGAGAAGGTGGGAGAAGCTTGGATGGAAGAGACCGGGACCAGCTGCGGCAGAGAGAGGGGGACTAACTGTGGCGGCGTGGTGTCTTTGGTCTGGGGGACTGGCACCACCTGTGTCGGGGAAGAGATGGAAATAACTCCGCTGGGTGTGCAGTTTGTGGTTGGGTCGCCCAGTTGATGCATCTGCT
Organism: Genypterus blacodes; assembly: GCF_046128005.1. NCBI lineage: Eukaryota > Metazoa > Chordata > Actinopteri > Ophidiiformes > Ophidiidae > Genypterus > Genypterus blacodes. The sequence goes on from NW_027466817.1 coordinate 9,535,389, forward strand.
GGGGCAGTTGAGCACCGCTGAGCTGAGAGATGGAGATTAAGGTGGCGGCGCCTTCAGAGAGAGTTTTTGAGGCGTCTTGCTGCTGTTGCGATAGTCTCTGGCCTGTGTTTAGAATGTGGGGGCTTTGGAACTGTGTTGCCAGGGAAGATGGAGAATTGAGGGGGGAAACTGGGACCAACTGGGGGCACTGAGAGACTTGGGTTCCAGAGGAATGCTGGACCAGTTGGGACACTGGTATCCCCTGGATGGATGGGACCACCTGGGGCAGAGAGAAGACCTGAGGGGTGGAGTGGGAGGAGGAGACCATGGAGCTGGAAGGGTTCAACTGTGAGCCAGCAGTGGCGAAGACAACATACTCCCCGTGCTGGCTGGAGACCGAAACAGCCGAGCTCGACATAACGGCGCCGCTGGACTGCAGGGAGGTCGGGAAGGCGAGGGATTCTTGGCGGTGCTCACTTTGTGTTAAGATGAGCGAAGGGAGAGACGCTGGCGGGGACAAAGTTTGTGAAGAGGGAGATAAAGACGAAGAAGAGGAAGATGCTGTCTGGCTTCTGTCCTCCGGTTTGATTAGAAGTTCTTCTGGGACACTGATAAAACTCAGAGCGGTCCCGTTTCCATTGTCCGTCTTGCTTTCCAGAGGGACTGACATGTTCCCGAGGCCTGAGACAGACGTGTTGTTGCTTAAAACTACAGTCGGAAGACAGCTGGACTTGGCCTCCATGGCTGAAACCCCCTGCTCTGCCGCGCCGCCTGCATGCTGTGGCACGCCGATGCCGGGTTTGGCGATGACCTGAGCCCCGTTCACCAGCAGAGGAGAGTTGGTGCCGACGGGACTCAGGGTGACTGTCTGGCAATTGATAATGACGCCGGCGCCGCTGCTGGGCATGAGGGGGTTTCCGTTAAGCAGCAGGGGTTGAGACGCTGTGAGGTAGCCGCCGGTCCCGTTGAGGATGATCTGACCTCCTGAGCTGCAAGGCACTGCAGAGAGAGAGATGATGGGGGGCGTGGAGCTAGCAGCTTCCTCCGGTTTGTCAGAAAGGTCGTCCATGGCCTCGTCCTCTGTGCTGTGGTTTCCATCTGATTCACTGAAAGGGAAGGAAATAAAGGGTTAAGGCACAAGCAAGTTCCTCTCTAGTATAACTGGGGCTCCTGATCCTCTCTACGGCAAATGACGCCCTTCCAAAGAGGGTACCAACACTTAAACTGAGGATAGGGCTTACAAATCAATGAGTACAGATGGGATAGGGTTAGGTTAGGGTTAGAGTTAGGGTTTGTAAACACTGAGCAATAGTTTACAATCTTGTAATACACTGAGGGTAGGGATTAAAAACAAATACCTACTGAGCCATGTGGGGTCAAAGAACCACAACAACAGTGCTGAAGACGTAGAGACTGACGGTGTTACTTCAATGCGTCAGCGTGAAGTTTATTATTTTATTACAGCACATGAGCCAAGAGATCTCAGCTTGAGCAGTTATGCCTGTGTAGTAAGGTCTAGACTACGGCTCCTTTAACACATTTCATCCACACGTTTACTTGCCAAGTAAGACCCTTCCAGTTCTACGACTTGTGTGTGTGTGTGTGTGTGTGTGTGTGTGTGTGTGTGTTTGCCCAGTGGACGCAGGGTGTGAAACGTGTTAAACTTGTAGTATTCTTCTCAATCTGGCTCATGCATTCCTGGTTATCTCCTCTGTGGTAAACAACAAACCATATGCTGTTGTGAATCAATAGCCAGACGAATAGAAGACAAATTCCTAGAAGCGGTTTGGCAGTGTAGTTAATGTGTATCAGAGCACAGCAGCTGGCTGTGCTGCCAGACCACCGCAGACCCTCAGGCCAGATAAGACACATCTGCTGGATTCTCTCTCTCATTGTCTCCTAAGTGAAGCCCACCACCCCATCATGGTGAGCAAATCACAGTGACACACTTTATTTCAGTGTGTGCAGGGGTTTGCCTTCCTCCCTCCCTGCCTTCCGTCCGCCCGCCCGCCCCACCCCCTCCCTCGCTCCCTCCTCTCCTGGGTCACCGGGGCTGTGTGGGGCAGAGGGAGCACTGCAGGGTTTCGGGGAAGTTGAGCCATGGTGGGCGCCTGATCTCACATTTCACAACAAAGCAACATGCTGCAGACCTGCAGGCTTCGTCCCTGACAGGAGGGGACACTCCCTCAGTCCACACACACCAATCACATATGTGTGTTTGGTCACTTAAACAAACACACTCCTTTCTGTAGGTGTACATGTAAGACAGTGGGGATTGCTTTCTTTCATAACCAGAAATCTTTGATGTGGTCATTTCTGTAATAACGTGGCGAGATGATTGCAGATTTCTTGATACCTGAATTGTTTCTTACTTATCTAGAGTTCCATCACTTGATATGCATGATAGATGTGTGTGTCTGCGCGCGTGTGTGTGCGTGCGTGCGTGAGTGTGAGACGTCTTGCCTTTTGCTGTGTGTCCCGGACGGCGTCCTGTCTCTCTGCCTGCGGTTCTTGAACCAGTTGCTGACCTGAGTAAGGGACAGCCCGGTGATTTTGGCCAGGTTCTTCTTCTCGTCTGGAGTGGGGTACCTGTTGCTCTTGTAACACTCTTTCAGGGCGTTGCGAGACTTCTCTTTAAAGCAATACACCGTCTCCTCTCCGTCCCAGATGGTTTTGGGCAGAGGGAACTTCTTCCTCAGCCGGTATTTGTCCACGGCGCCCAGGCTGCGGCCCCGGGACCTCTCCGCCTCCTTGTAGCGGGCTTTCAGGTAGAGGTCCTGCAGGAACCCATGGTTAGACGGGTGGAAGTCGTGGCTATCCAGGATGGCGTACAGCTCCTTGAATTCGTCCCGGTGGAAAGCCACCAGTGCCTGGGCCTTCAGCAGGATCTCGTTGCCACGTAGCAGCTCGGACGAAGGCGGTATGGTGGATAGAAACCTCCACAGGCGATCCACATTGCCCGCCTGCAACAGGGCCTCGCACAGACATGATACTTGGTCAGTGGAGAAACTCAGAGCCGACTTCTGGAAACTTTGGAGCAATTGTTCCGAAACTTGGACCGCGTCCGCTTCCTCTTTCAAGTCCTTTTCCGTGGGCTTCTCCGGGCTATTCTCAGATTGTTCTGCAGACTCCAAAGACAAGGAAGCCATTTTCACTTTAACTTTTTTTTTCCTCCAGTAGTTCCTCCTCCTCCTCCTCCCTCCCTCCGCGTCGCGGCGCAGCACAGCGCTCTCTCTCTCTCCCACTCGATGACCGTCGACGAAACCACGAATGTCGGCTGAGCCTCCAGCGGTCACGCCCCTTTTCCAGAGGACACACACACACATACACACGCACACACGCTGCTTATTACACAGGACATAATAGCGTTGCATATTCGCCTCCGTGATGGCTTTTAAAGAGTTTAATGGTTTTCAAAATAAAATTGTTTACTTACTTACTGAATTACTAACTTCAAAGTAATTAAAGAAACACTTTTAAATTATTTATCAGTCAATTTTAATGATTTTTTTAATGAATGTTTATGCAGAATAGTGGGGTCTATATTTTGAATGAATATATTGTTTTTATCTGGCCACTGTAAAGCTTAGATTTGTCAGAGGAAATGTGTTTTGTTGCCATAATACACAATTTTATTTCAACAATCTTTTATAACTTAAATATCCGTCACTTCTCACAGTGAATATTTTATACTGCTGCATACTTGCAGCAAATACAAATGAACAGCCAGACAATTTATTTTCCTGTTTCCAATTCAAATCAAGAATGTTTTGTAAATGAGTGTTTGTATGTTGAACTATGGCAGCCAGGTCGCTCCACTGATCTTACTTCATTGGTGTTTTTGATGAAGTCCTTCACACTCCCTGTGTAAACACCATGTGGGCCAGTGTTTTCATGTTTGTTCAGGTGGGTCTTTTCAGTTTGTTGTCATCCCAGTTCCCTAACCGGATCCCTGTCTGGTGTGGTTTCCAAATGCAAATACTGGAAGAACAATAACATATAATTAGGTCGACACTAATACTACTGTACATGGAGTTTACATTCAAACTTTTACAAAGGATTTGCATCATGCTGATCTTATGGAAAGATGGGCTTTGCTATTCTGTCCATTTGTTTTACAGAGTATTTGTGGGTTCAGGCCACTTCAGTAGGTTAAGCCCTAAAGTGGAAAAACTGTGTGATGGGGAAACAAGACTGTGATTAGGAACACAGAAAGGCCTGCTTAGAATAAGGACCTGAATGTAGGATGATCAGTCAGACAGATGAGCAGGATGTGCAGGATGTGCAGATAAGGTGTGTGAATGGGGTCAGGCAGGTTAGCAGACCTCCATCTGAACCAGCAACAAGAGGAATGGCATTTTTTGCTGTGAGGCTGTGGGCTGCCCCCCAAAACACACACACACACACACACACAAAGAAACACACTCCTCCTCCTTTATCAGCAGCTCTCCTATTTCTTTGATCTCCTCCCCTCAGACCAGAGCATGTATGGGCAGAAGACATACACGTCCCTCTGTCTGTTATTGTTATATGTTTGTTACTGCTGAACGCTGCTGTAAAAGTTTCAGCATGAATTTATACATATTAGGTAAACTACTCTGTCACAACAATGACAATAAATTGTTTTGAATAATGACCAAACACTGTAGGCAAAACACAGAACTTGATAGCAGCAGCTTTACTGCTGTACAGAATTCCACTTTTGTCTGGTTAAGCAACATTTATTGGTCTGGTTATCCAGCGCTGTGATGAACTATACCTAACTTATTACTATGAACTGTTAATGTGTTACTAGGTTTTCAGTCTCTCTAAATTCATCTCTGGTTACTGGTGTTTGTCTGGGTTTAGCAGGCTGATTATTAATTTATGAATGGGAGCTCTCAAGGAAAAGTGGCATCAAGAGGACATGAAACTGTTCAGTGCGTCATTACATTGCAAAGACTATGATAATCTGTTACGTACTCATTAAATTCTAACCATACAAATGCAGTTAAACCTTTAGATTCAACGTATTCGTTTGCATATTCTCTGCAGAGGCCTTTGTCTGTCCTCATGTTGTGGAATGCAGCGCCACTGTGTGGTTGCCTCAAGGTAGACGATGGAATGGAGGGCTCGGCGCAAAGGACTCGATATCACGTGACACCGGAACGTCGTAATTCCTTTTCAGTTTTGCACAAATATGGCCTTATGAATGAATGTTATGTCTTCATGAAGTTGTCCCTATCCAGTACCGTTACTATTAACATAAACATGTATAAATTAAGAGTTGTTGTTTATTTTGATTTTCGGAGAGGGTTCCTCCTGCTTTGTCCGTATTGGCTACAGACGTCCGGATTGCCCGCGCGACTGTCGGATTTTGGGTGGGTGGGAAAGAAAATCAACGCTCCTCTTTCTGAGCCCACCAATGCAACATTTACCGCTGCGTCAGTGGCGTTATTCACTCCTATTCAATGATTGGATGTCTTTCCTGTCAGTCTCAGGAAATGTAGGCGGTATCAAAGGCAATTTCGGATTATGATTGGTTAAATTATTTCCTCCCTCTACTTGATTGGTACATTCCAGTAGAAGGGCGGGTAGAACGTTCCAGAACGGGGCGTAGCAGGAAGAGAACGCAGTAGTTTTTGTTTCTGCCACAGCCGCACAGCGAGGGAACTTGCTCCATCTTTTCATCGGGATCTAACGCATTGAGTGTTGCTTCTTCAGCGAGCGGACTTACACGTGAAAGTCAAGGTGGACTGGGAGTTTCTCGCAGAGTTTGTCGACACCCCGAAGGAATTTACGCGTATTCGTAAGTAACTATGGCAACATAAACGTGCAGTCCAACGTGACTATGGCGACACCCAAACTGCTAATAACTAGCTAACCCCAAACCCACTAGCTGCACCGAGACGAAGTTAAGGACAAAACATAATAATTAATACAACATTAATACGTTATACTAAGTAAACACTGGCGCAGTACGGCTTTTATAAACACATTGTTAATATCCGATCACGTGTGTGTGAAAGAATGACAGCTATCATGAAACTGGGTCAAGTAGGCGTAGTCCGCTTTTATTAACTCTAAATTCTCTCATTGTAATCGCAAAGCTGCATCTTAGTTTGATTAATTTGTTCTTGTTTACATCAGGTCTGTAACAATCAAGTGTGCATGTGCGAAACTGACACGAGGTTTCACATGCAAACAAAGCATGTGTGGAATTGAATGCATCTTACTGGGCGGTGTGTGCGTGTTCCAGCAACAGGCAGGATGTCCAAGACAGCGACTCAAAAGCCTTCATTACATTATGACAGCATAATGTGAGAAACAGTCCACCAGCTGATGCACTGTGGCCTCAACAGGTTGGATCTGTCAGCGTGTGGCTTGTTTTGAACTCGATAGCTCTGATTTAATAAAGGCTTTATGAAAGCATATCCTGCTTTGAGTGCTTGGAACACCTGCCTGTTGCTGTAATTGCGTTTCAGTCTTTACTGCAAGGCGAGCTAAGCGTTAACGTGCCCCCCAAATGGCCACAAATCATCAATTATGTTCTTTGCCCACATGCTGACTCGACAATCACACTGCGGCCTGAATATGCACTTGTAGGCAAACTCTGGAGCTCAAACTTCACAGTACAACTGCAGGTGCATGGATACTTTTGGACCACCACCAGAGGGAGGTGTAGGTAAAAGCAGCGTAGTGGGTGTGGCAAGGACCTGAAGTTGTGCATGAACAGGCCTAATTAATATCAAACGGCTCTTGAAATGTGTGTAACCTACACACACTTGCATCTTATACCGTCTGTATTCTTACATTGATTTGCAGTGTGTGTATTATTGGGATGCAGCATAAATGTATTTAGTAAGGAGAAGGCCGAAGAAAGGACCTGATCCCCGGGTTTGCCCTGTGCACCTAAATCACTTACTCTGTCTTTGTTTCAGTTGCTATCTCCTTTGTCCTCCATTTTCAGTGATCTTTAAACACATTGTGGATGATGGACAACGTCATCATCGTCACCGACCCCATTGTGTCTGTGCGTATAACCAGCACGGCTTCCTCCCTTGAAGCACAGCGCAGGTTCAACAGAGGTATCAGCATAGCAGAGTTCAAGGTAATGAGTCTCAATGGTTTGTTTACTGTGCATTGCATTGTATATGTCACTAGAAGGAGTTTATTTCCAGTGTAAAAGTGCCATTGTTGTTAATTGTCTGTGTGTAATTATTATTATTTTTTTTGCAATTAGGGGAAGTTGGAGATGATCGTGGGCTTACCCTCATCCTGTATGGAGTTGGAGTTGTACTGCATCAGTGACAAGTTCCTGCAGAAACTTGATGACAACGAAGCCCTGCTGGGATCCTATCATGTGGATAATGACTGCAGAATAAATGTACGGTCACCTCAGAAAAAGAAATGAATGTCAGTTAAGAGCTGTGATTTACACATGCCATTCCTATTATATGTCTATACAATGTTGTCGTTTTACTTCTATCCTCTCAAATCTGCATCACTTTGATTAATATGCATAATGCAGTGCAAACATACTGGAGTACAGAGCGTTGGTTAGATAAACACGAGCCAGGTGACAATTTCACAAACTCTTCACCTCAGCATCGACGAGATTTAAATCCCTGCTCACGTACATCTCACTGCGGATTAATGTTAAGTAGAGAAAAAGACACACCGGCCAAAAATATTCACAATGAACGATGTCTTAACTCTCCAGCTCTCCAACTTTCCAGTGTCTGCCATTGCATTTAATGCCATGTGGACATGAATTGAATGCAGTGTTTATCTGCATTATAGTTCCGTAGTGTAAATAATCCAGAGTTGATTGGCATGGAGGCATTCCACAGAGCTGATCGGTCTCATTGTGCCTCTCCTCTCACAGGTTATTGATAAGAGTGGAGCCAACCAAGGCGAGTTCACCGACGTGTCCCAGGTGGAGAAGTTTGAAATCTCAGATGACGCGTATGCAAAGAGATCAGGTACAGTCTGGCGTACTTTAAGTTACTCTGGCATTAGTATGTTTAATAACAGATTGATAGTATTGATTTAGAAGTAAGATGATGCATGTTGGGGCTCATTTTAGCTGCATCCACAGGAAAATCATTTATAGATACTTTGGTAATTAAATATGAATACGTTTTAATACTCCTTTATAGCTTTCTCTATCAGCTAACCATCTTCCCCCCCGCAGAGTCGGCGAGGTCATTTATGAAGAAACGCCAGGTCGGCCGCTACAACGATGAGGAAGTGGCCAAGAAGAAAGCCGAGGCCGCTGCTCGAGAGGAGGAGCAGAAAGTTGCCGCTGACGCCATCACTGTCGGCAGCAGATGCGAAGTGCAGTCCCCAGGGCAACCCACAAAGCGGGGCACCGTAATGTATGTTGGTAAGTCTGGAAGAAGCCCAACTGCTGCTCCTTCTTATGGATAAGAAGTAATAATAAAACAATCAATATGTACACAGCTTTTGTTGGAATGTATGATTGTTAAGGTCAATGTCTCTATTTCAGCCCTGTGCAACATAAATGTGTGTTTATAATTGTCATTTGATTGCAGGCACAGCCGATTTCAAGCCCGGTTACTGGGTGGGAATAAAGTATGACGAGCCTCTGGGGAAACACGACGGAAGGTACGAAAGCTGTCATTTCTCTGCCTATACACGTTATTTGTTTGTTCCGGATTTAGCCATTGACTCTGCATCTTTCTTTGCCTCTGCAGTGTTCAAGGCAGACAATACTTCACATGCGACAACAAATACGGCGCCTTTGTGAAGCCCCTGAATGTGACAGTGGGAGACTTCCCTGTGGAGGATTATGATCTGGATGAGATTTAGCTCTTGAACGTACTCCATGTCAGAAGGGGGGCAGAGCGGATTTTCAGTTTTCAGCACGTTGAAAGTTAATTAAGACAGTTCTTCACTCAAAGCACTTTGGTTTCAGTTGTGTTTACTTGCTTTAGTTGTCTCATAATGGGACTCCTCTGTCTAATCTTAACAGTTAGTATTAACAGTTTAGATACCAACTTCATTTCGCCTTATGTAGTTGTTATCGATCTGTACAGATGATTTGTATATAACTGTTTATAGTTAACGCTTAACTTTGTGTTTTTTAAGACTAAGTTGTTCAGAGTGGTTTTGAAGATTGGACAACCCCTCCCCCTTCCACCAAAAAAACGAAACCAAAATACTTAACACCGTAAAAATATCACCACTAGACTCAACATACTATTAAAATGGAAGCCAGCCTTATTTGTCCTTTATTGCTCCATACATCACAAAGGCATCATGGATCGATTTAAAATCAATGTAATCAGTTTTTCGTCCTTTGAAGCTTCCTGGAATAATGTAAATACTAATTATGGAAACATCCCAGTCCTGCTTTCCTTTTTACATTGTGACATTTATGTGCCATAGGACAATTGCATGCTTACTGAAATAAAAAGAATCTGCCAGACTGAGCTGCTTGGTCTGTGTGTGTAACAAACTGGGTGATTGGTCTTTACATATGACATCATTGTTGTTGTCCTTAGTTTGGACGACATCACTTGATGGCATCACTCTCATTTAACATGCCTCTTGAGTCTGGCACTTGTTATTTGACATTCAAAGCGAGAGGTTTGACCGCAGGTTAGAACATACATTTGACTTAGAGATTTCGTGTTTTCAAATTAAAAACAATAAGGGAAGTTCATTACTGTCATCATGAGTGGCACACTCACAGTTTGCCAGGATTACCCAAGAAGTGATGCATCTGAGCTGAAGAGGGAGCAGGAGGAAGCACCACAACAGGTACATAGCTTTGCCACTAATATCTAGTTAAATTATATTTGTGTTTGTGAGATCAATATAAGAAGGCCTGATCGTGAGAAGCATAGACATTTTAACAGGACTTGCCAATATTGTAGTGTATTGTATTTCTGAGTCATCACAACTTCCTTCAGTCCCTGCTTACCATGACAAAATTTGTCTTAGAAATGAATAAAAAGTGGTGTCCTTCAGAATCTTTCACAGAATCTATTGCGTTCCGTTTCAATTACACTTGAATTTTTGTCAATTGGAAAATAAGACACTTTGAATAAATCAAATAATCACACAACTAAATATTATTACAAACCAAACATTCTATTTTAATAAATTACTTTATTTAAACAAATAATCGTGTGAATATAACGGCACATTGGGCGATAGGAAAATGAAAAAAGGCAGTAAAAAAATGGAGACCACAGACGTCATTCCAGTGACGCGACACAATCGAGCTCTCGCGAGACGCAGCGAGATTTGTCAGCAAGCAGTGTGGTGTGTGTGCGAACGGAGACAAGGAAAGATGGCGACGCAGGAGAGCGAAGCAGCCGAAGCCACCGAAGCTACCGTGAGCAACGGCGAGGTAAAATGAATGACACTCATACAGCCGTGTTCAATATTAACTGCCGGGGGGGAGGAAGGGAGACCGCGTCGTTTCTCGCCGCGTTGAGTCTGTCGCCGTCACCGTGTAGTCGCCGTACGGCTAGATGAGACCCAGTGACGTTGTCAGTGCCGGTTGGTTTTAAAACGACCCCCTCCTGTTGACGGTGTGCGTTAGATAGCTAGCGGCTGGACGGACGGACCGTGAGGGGGGTTTGTCCAACGACGTGACCCGCTGACACGCACTGTTCTCCGGGTGACAGTGTAGGTAGCCGGGTGCCTGTATGTCAGCGCGAGCCGGCTGACTGCTGCGGTGTGCTAGCATACACAAGGCCCGAGCCCCGGAGCAGCCCGGCCGGTCTGCCAGGCCGGTGCGCTTCATGAGACAGCGGCATGTGACCGTTTATATTCTCTTTCTGCGCCATTTCACTACCTAAAGCTGCCAAACGGGTCTAAGGCAAGAATTGACAGTCCACGGGCCGTTTAGAACCGTTTGTGAAATCTTAATTTTAAGTGTGAAATAGACTTCATTGCCCAATATCAAGACTAATCAAAATCTTGTGATAAGATTAGGCAAGTGTTGAGTAGATTATGACGTCATTGATTGGTGTGTTACAGTTTAAGGGTTTGTGAAAACAGAAGTGGCTATCATCTTCGTCTGCTGTATCTTAGTCATACCACTTAAAAAAAACTGCTTCAGTCCCAGTTATGTATTTGTGACATCGTGACAAAACAAAATGACGTCGTCCTTGTGAGTTAGACTATACTTTCACCAAAGCCTGAGGGTCTGTTTTAGGTTGGTAACATGTTTTCACCTTCACACAACGAGCCTCAGACTGTGTTTACAGATAAACTAGATCAGAGGTCTTGGATCCAGATTAAGGTTTAGATCTGAGCTTGTGAAACAGGGTCTAGTTGAAGACCTCTATAGTAAAGATGAGTTGGCCCTGGACTATGTTTTTGAGAGGATGAAGATGTAGAAAATTAGATCAGGTTTAATTATGAGGCCAAAGACTGATATACATTGTAAGATTCCTTGACAAGGCTGATTTGACAGTTTAACAGCCGGTCATATATAACCTAAAGAATGTTGAAAATTTGTAAAAGCTTCTCTACTTTAGTGAAAGCAGAGATACGGTACATTTGCTCCAATTCGGTACATTAGTTCAGGCCAGATCAAAACCAAAATTGTAGCCGGGAGTTAGGGAATAATGAGGCCATGTGTCCAGCCAGTCTGTAAAATGTTTAATAGTGTATTTACTTTCTTTCTTTCATCTGACCTTGTTTTGATATAACCGAGTTTGAAAGAGCCGTGGAAACAGGAACTATGTCACTAACCCTGTTAAACCTGGTTTTGGTCTCAGTTTTGATTGTAGTATGGTGTTTGTGTGTACATTGATTACGTATTTGTGTAGAATTGCGTCATTACAATAAAAGTCCTCTTATTAAGTTAGTTTATGTATTGTTGGTTGACCTTGCTTTGGTTTTCCTGTCAGAGGTTTAGAGTTTGGTTGCTGTGACGACCAACTGGCAGACTCATCTACTATCCACAGTGTAGTAAATTCTCAACACAACCTTCACTTTATTCATTTGCCTCAGGTCTACACACACACATAGGAGCCAGCGTTGCCTATCACAACCCGCCGCTTTATCATATTACGCTCTGTCAAAGTGATGACAAGCTGAAGCTGTGCCATCAACAAAAGAAACATCAGTGCAGCGCAAATACTGTTTTCTGTCATTGATACCTGCCATCTATTTTACAACCATATGCGCTGTATCAGATGGCACAATTTCTCCACAGCACCGCCTGCTTCCACCTGCAGCAGCCACCAATGTCTGCGTGTAATGAACAACAGCATGGACACATTCTTCACTTCCTTCAGCGCTGTGAACCATTGAACTTTATGCCCTCTTCCTGACACACACACACACACACACACACACACACACACACACACACACACACACACACACACACACACACACAGTGCATTGTAAAGCATTTACCTAGCAATCTTAAAGACTGGCCAATTGTTAATCATTGGTGAGAGATTGTCTAAATTGTGAATGATTATCTTGAGCAGCAGCAGCCAAGTTTCAATCGGTCTGTGTGATGATTATTGCGTCGACCCTCCAGTAGAGGAGATCCATGTCTCCGGTAATAGAATCACTTGTGTTTGAATACTACAGGACGTGGCCGCACAGATGAAAAGCCTGTTTTTCCTGAGCCGCTTAACGGCCCTGAGAGAAGGTGTTTTTCAATGGTGTTTGGCCTGTGGCACAAAGTGAAACTGTCCCCTGTAACGCTGCGATTGTTCTGCCTTCCAGGCCCACAGGATCTACCCTAGCAATCAATTAGAAGCACACTATTGAAATGTTGTAGCCCGGAGCGTTTGATTGTAAAGGCTCGGTCCTCCTTCTTGTTGGTGACGGGGGGAGAGATTGGATGTTTAGATAGTGAGCGAGTCTCATGACTTGGCATGTGCTGGTCTATTGTGTGTCTTGAATAGAATGCGGCCCTTCTGCGGGGGTTAGACCACACTGATGTGCTAACAGCTCGGGAGGCTCCATTTACTTCAGGATAACTTAAAGATGGGTTTTACTGATTGGGATTGATCTTAAAATAACCTGAAAGGATATCTAGTTTGGACGCAATATCCCAGTAAATTTTTGAGTTCACTGGAAAACAACTTAAATTTATTTAGTTATAATGTTTTGCACAGGATTAACATTATGTGGAAAAGTCAGTTGTGGGGAATTTCTACAATAAACAGAAATTCATGGCAGATCCTCTGCTGTCATTGTTTAAAGAGGATGAAAGGCCCCGATAATAACGCCGACCATGTTCCAGTCGAGCCCTCCATGCCATTTTGTTTCTCTTTGACAGAATGAGGAATGACGCTTGGTTACATTGTGATTGTATCCAGTTTCATCCTTGCTACTGTAAATGAGCATGAGATTTGTCGTCACTCCTGTGTTGTTGAGCTCTAAATGCTGAGGTCAGGAGGTCAATGATCTGTCACAGGAGAACCCACATCATCAACGCCCTCAGAACCCTCCGTTCACCTTATCGTGTGTGTGTGTGTGTGTGTGTGTGTGTGTGTGTGTGTGTGTGTGTGTGTGTGTGTGTGTGTGTGTGTGTGTGTGTGTGTGTGTGTGTGTGTGTGTGTGTGTGTGTGTGTGTGTGTGTGTGTGTGTGTGTGTGTGTGTGTGTGTGTGTGTGTGTGTGTGTGTGTGTGTGTGTGTGTGTGTGTGTGTGTGTGTGAATTGGTTTCTGGGGTCCATGCGGTGTTATTCCCTATTTTAATGACTGATTAAATGTTTTAGTTGTAATGTAGTGAGGCTGTACTCATGCTGATTTATTCAGATATGTTCTTGTGAATAGGTCTGCTAAATGGCTGCGTCTGTGTGTGTGTTTTGTGCACGTGCTTAGGTAAGCAGCAATGGAACTGCTGCAGCGACAGACGGCCAAGTGGTGCAGACAGCTGGAGACGCACCGGACGCCCAGCAGCAGCCGCCGCAACCAGCACCCAATGCGTGGCAGGTCATTAAAGGAGTCCTGTTCAGGTGAGGCTCTGCACAAGGCTCAGTACGCTGGGGAAAACAATCACTGCACTTTAAAACACTGAAGAATCCCAAGCATTAGTGAATGTTATGAAATGATATAATGTAATATTACTGACAGTGCAGATCTGCAAACTCTTCTGTTCCCCAAATTCTTTCTCGTCCAACGTTCTTATTTCCTCATGTGAAGCTACGAGAATTCACCACACTTACAACGACATACACACATCAATGGTGGTTGTTGACTGATCTTTTGCCAGAAGAAATTGAAAAGAATCAACCTGATTGAATAATTAATGAGGAGTAAGAGAAACACAATGTAGTTCAGTTCAGTGACTAAGATTATAAAGTGAAATGGAGAGAAGCAGACTGATGAGAGAGAGTTTCTCAGAGTAGAAGTGTGTTAATTGGAGATACAGTTGCTTGGCTTGGTCGCAATCCAGCAGCTAGAACAGAAAACTGAGGGAAACTGTTGCAGCTTCCCCACACAGTTGGACTGCATTTAAACTGTAAGGAGCTGTTGACGGCCCTGTTCACCCACACAGGCGTGTTCAGTTATTTTGGGTGTTTTGCAGGTTGCAGGTGGGTGGAGCAGGCAGTAGCTGTACCTCCGGCTCTGTATCTGATTCATACCACTCATCCAGAACTTCCTTGCTGGTCTTTTGCCGCAGCTCCTCACCTGCTTGAGTTTCCTTCTCCCCCCTGAACCCGGTTTGCTCCTCTCTCTCTCCCCCTCTCTCCAGAATCTTCATAATCTGGGCAATCAGCAGCTGGTTCCGCCGGGGGCCGTCCACTCCTGACCCCAGCACACCAGCCGGGGCACCCAGGGTTCCCAGCAGGAACCTGTTTCCAAAGGACACACTCATGGTACTAAAGATGACTCCCCTCACTATGACAAAGCTCGCTGCTCGTATTCTGTGAACGGCCCTAGAAAGTGCAGCATCACACCGGCTTTTGTTTTGTTGACAGACCCAGTTGCCCCAGAATGTCTCGATTGAATTGATGAATATTTAGTATGATGAGTGACAGGACGTGCTCAGTCTAACAGTGCTCATGCAGGTTGGACCCACACACCTGTGCTGTATCTGCAACGCGTGTTGTTCTGTTTAAACTGGATGTTTATTTTAATCGAATAGACGCTGAAAATTCCTAGAATGTCTCTACATGTTGCAACTCCTAATTTGTGAGGCGAAACCGTGAACGCTGATACACTGTTGCGCTTTTGTTCACTGCTCAGCTCCTCCCCAGCCTGTAATATCATAAACACCTCTCTTTTCTCACCGCGCCTCCAGGACTTATACGTATTCATCTCGGAGGAGGAGGTGTTCACCGACTTCAACAACACAGAGGCCCTGTTCTGGTTCCACAGGGACCTGGTCTACGGCGACTGGAGCACGGGGGAGGAGGGCGACGGCTGCTACGAGCATTACAAAGAGATGGACATCCCAGAGGTAAGGGGAGGGCTGGAGGATGGAGGGATGGAGGGACGGTAAGAGCGAGAGGAGGTGGGAAGGCATGGGGTCGGGCAGGTAGATGTGACTGACTGCAGTAAGAGGGGAGAAGGGGAAACACACAGATAAGGAAAGGGAGCAGATTGCCTAAATAGAGCCAGAATACGCAGCGATAGTGAACATGACGGGGATTTGTGATGCAGATGTGCATTTCTCTGAAGCTAATATTTGTTTCCACGCAGACGGTGCAGCACAACGGCTCCCTGTACATGCACATCTACTTCACTAAAAGTGGATTCCACCCTGACCCCAAACGAAAGGGACAATATCGCAGGCTGGCATCAGTTCACGCCTCAAGGAGTAAGTCCATGCAGACTCACATCACACCAACATGACATGACGTGAAAGCTCCTGCTGATGTTCCTCACCTTCCCTCGTCTTTTTCCTCGCTCCCTCAGTGCTGAATAAGTTCAAGCGCCGAAAGTTTCAGAAGACCAAGAACCTGCTAACAGGAGAGACGGAAGCCGACCCAGAGGTCATCAAGGTCAGTAGTTTTGTACATCATCTCAAATAGACGGTTCAGATTGTCACATTGGTGCTCAATCACAGAACATGTGGGTTGATTCCTTCTTCTTCTTTTTCTTTGCTTGAGGCTCTTGTTGTGGCATACTATGTAATCGGTTTTGGACGCCAGCCTTACACGTTTGAATATTGCCAATAGCCTTGTTTGGATTCCTGTTGTTGTGTCCAATATGTCTAACCTCGTTCTCCTGTGCAGAGGGCAGAGAGCCACGGACCAGTGGAGGTCATCTCTCACTGGCACCCCAACCTCACCATCAACATGGTAGACGACCACACGGCATGGGTGAAGGGCTCCGTTCCTCCTCCTCTAGAACAACGTACGCTCATCCCGCTCGCCTCTTCTTCACCCTGTCCATGTTCATCCAGCTTGATCACACATCAGCTGGTCGATGCTCAGGGAACCACATTCTAACTGTCCTTCCTCTCTGTTCTCCTACCAGATGTTAAGTTTGACGCAGTAAGTGGTGACTACTACCCCATTGTGTACTTCAATGACTACTGGAACCTTCAGAAGGACTACTACCCCATCAACGACACGCTGAGCAAGCTGCCGCTGCGGCTCAACTACTGCCCGCTGTCCCTGTGGCGCTGGCAGCTGTACGCCGCCCAGAACGCCCGCTCCCCCTGGAACTTCCTCCCAGAAGACACCTACGAGCAGTCTGACGAAGATCAGGACTCGGTCAAGGTGAGACAACGAGGGCGGGGAGATACTAACGGCTCTCTCACGGCAAACATTAAACAAGATTGGTAACAGATATTTCTGACTGAGGCAGCGCAGCCGTGTGATGCATTAACTCTTGTGAAACGTCTCTCCTGGTGTTCAGGTGGCCCTACTGGAAACCAACCCCTACCTCCTGGGCCTCACCATCGTCGTCTCCATAGTGCACAGCATCTTTGAGTTTCTCGCCTTTAAGAACGGTAAGGTCACCCTCGCCCTTACCCCATAGACATGAACCGTGCGGCGCCTGCCTGCCCCTCACCCGCTCCTCTCTCCCACAGATATCCAGTTCTGGAACAGCCGGCAGTCTCTGGAGGGCCTGTCCGTGCGCTCCATCATTTTCGGAGTGTTCCAGTCGCTGGTGGTGCTGCTGTACATCCTGGACAACGAGACCAACTTCGTGGTGCAGGTCAGCGTGTTCATCGGGCTTCTGATCGACTTGTGGAAAATCACCAAGGTCATGGACGTCAAAGTAAGTCACTATTTTAATGTAGCTGAAAATGTACTCAGAATAATTTGTTATCATTGTTATTATTCTCTTCTTTTTGTCTTTGCTCCTTTGCTCCTCTTTGGTTGTACCCGTGTCATGTTTTGATTTGTGTGTCCGTATTGTGGCGTCTGTCACCTTCCAATAATCTCCCGTCCCTGTCTTCCTCCAGTTGGACAGAGAGAACAAAATCGCAGGAGTGATCCCCAGATTGGTATTCAAAGACAAGTCCACATACGTGCAGTCCTCCACCAAAATCTACGACGACGTAAGTCAGAACGCAGATTACACAAAACACCAAAACTTCACTCAGTATGTTAACATGTTTACATGCATGTTAAATCTTCAATTATACTCCCATTTTCCATATGTCACTGATGCACTTTAATTAAATTGAAATCTGTTTAGATATAAATGCTTACTCCTATTCATTTGAATACTTTTTATTCATTTTTTTGTCTTAATCAAACTACTGACAAATAAATCAAATGTGCAGGAAGTGACTACTGTACAGAGTTTCACCAAATTGTCTTAGAAAAGCTAAGGATACGTATTTGGTGTCAGTTGCTTGTTACCGTCCCTAGTAAAAGCTGACGCCTTCTCCTCTTCTTCCTCTCTCCTCCTGCACACAGATGGCCTTCAAGTACCTGTCATGGCTGCTCTACCCTCTGTTTGGCTGCTATGCTATCTACAGTTTATTGTACGTAGAACACAAAGGCTGGTACTCGTGGGTACTCAGCATGCTCTACGGCTTCTTGTTAACCTTTGGTAAGTCAGTCTGAAGACCAGCGTCCTACACACACACATACACACACACACACACACACACACACAGTTACGGCAAATAACGTAATCATGAGTCCATGTGAACAACTTTATTTGGTCTTTGCATTACTTTTAAATATATAAAAGTAGCTTTTTTAACAGTTTAGACTCTTGAGGTCACAAACACAAAGATCTTTATCTTCGCCGTGGTCAGGAGATACTTATGTTGCGTCCATGGCGTCGTCTCATTTTCTTTGGATACGGTTTGTTTTTTTACCAACACAGGATGTTGCCTCTCTTCTTCTGCGACTAAAAGGTGGAGGATTTTGCAAAAACCTGACGATCAAAGCCCATGTGAAATTCTATTTATAATCAATTTCCTGTGTAGTCTGACAGCCTGAGGGCATCTGCATATCTATTTTTAAAGACTGCAGATGAAGCCTGGTTACGTTGCGCCCTCCTACTATTTGTGAGTGGATGTACACAAAGCTAATGTTTTCATACTTGCGTCATGGTTGCACATGTAATTCCCAGTCGCCCGTGCTAACATGCTGATTAAAAATAGACGAAGGCGCTTTGCTGCTCCTGGTGTCAAAGTAACGACTAACAGCCTCCTTCCCTGTCCTCCAGGTTTCATTACAATGACGCCACAGCTCTTCATCAACTACAAAATGAAATCTGTGGCCCACCTCCCGTGGAGGATGCTCACCTACAAGGCCCTCAATACCTTCATTGATGACCTGTTTGCCTTCGTCATCAAGATGCCCATGATGTACAGGATAGGATGCCTCAGAGACGGTGCGTCACTCTCTCTCCTCCTGTTCACAAAGATGTTTGTGTTTGAAGGAATACTGATAGCTTTCTGTGAACTGACATGAATCACTGGAAGTCCATCAATGCTCGGGGTTGTCTAACCTGTTTACGCCGCCTGACAGCATGCTGATGGAGCCGTTTTGAGATGATTTGGTGAGATGAAGACAGGTGGAGGTGGTTTCAGGTTCTACCAAGATTTTGGCAGCTGAAGTAGTTTGTCCGGTCGCATGTGTTTGTTTTTGTTTGGAGGAAGACTCCGCTTCACCACAGTGAAAATGAGGACATATTCATCCCTGGTGATTGTTTCTGGTAGCCACAGAGGGAGTGCCTGTCGCCTGGCAACACTTTCTGTCCACAGTGCAGCAGTAGCTCCACCTAGTGCCTCAACCCCCTGGTCACCTCATTAAACTGCCCTCTGCTTCTTCTCCAACAGATGTGGTGTTCTTCGTCTACCTTTATCAGCGCTGGATCTACCGGGTGGACCCCAACAGGGTCAACGAGTTCGGCACCAGCGGAGCCGACCCCAGCAAGAAGGATGCGGTAGAGGGAGACGCCGCCGCCACCGCCCCCGTCGACACCGCCGCCACCACCCCAGCAGCCATCACGGACAAACCAACGGGGGAGAAGAAGAACGATTAAGGGGGCCCCCTACCCCGTCTGCCTTCCTTGCCGTCAGCACTGGCCGGGGGCGAAGTGGACTTGAGGAAACGAGGCAGGGAAGGAAGTCGTTGAGCTGTCATGGACGCCACTACAAAAAAAAAAAAAAATCACTTCAACTGTCCCTCTGGTTTCTTGGTGGATCCACAGAGAATCATCTTCAGTGTCAACTCGGTAACATCGCTCCTCTGTTCCCCACCCGTCCCGCCCTCTCGTTTTGCAGTTCAAGTGAAGTAAAATAAAATGTGATGTACTGTATTCTGTATGATTTTCAGAGGGTAACTATGTCCTTGGGGTAATTTTCTTGGGAGGGGGTGGGATGGGTGGGGGGGGGTCGTAGCTTTACTACATTTTGTTTTTTTATATACAGGAAAGAAAGAGGCCGAGTGCAGCGTTTGTTCTCTCTGTAGATTCCTTGTGAATTTTTCTTTTCATTCCATGTGAGCGCTGCGTTTTTGGGTTGTTTGAGAAACGGGCGAGTAGCGCCAGAGGAAACTGGAAAAGGGTACCAGGCCACGCCGGATGGTCGAGGCGAGAGGTGGCAAACGGAATCCCCGAAGACGACTGACCCCGACGGGACACGACCCACAAGACAGTGACTACTACCCTCAGTTTAAACATATGGTTAATGTTCTGAACTCAAACAGAAAAAAATAACAGCCTTGTTGGTATTAATATAAATATATTAATATTGTCAATGACTTTGTTTTTCAGTCACTGGTTGGTTCTTTTGTACGTTCTGAAACTTGTACAGGCCCTCAGCTTGCCCTGGTAATCCATGTTGCCGACTTCGAACCTGTCGAGCAAAAGCTAATTTGCGGCTTTGATTTCTTCCGATTTCCTCTCGCACTCTCGAGCCCCGTGGTGAACACGGTGGAGTCGGAGGCCTCAGTTACACCTCCATACCTCCGCCATGTCCGCACTGTGATCGGACCCCAGCAGACCGCTAAAGCCTGACCACACACGCACGTCGTCTGGCCAATTGGAGGTGTAGGTAAGGCCGGAGAGTCGGGTGTATACTGGAAGAATTGTGTCTTTTATTTTGAGTGCTGTAAATCCTGAAATGAAGAGGGTTGGTTCCATGTTATTACATTTTGAGCCCTCATGTTTATAGTAAAACATAAGTGTGATATAAAGTGATTGCATTTTTCTTTTACCTGCTACATAACACTTTAGATCAAGCCTCTCTGGGAGGGGGCAGGAGGTGTTTGGTGGCCCTGGGTAAATACTGGTTAGTGGCCCCCTCCCTGGTCCCACCGCCCCCGTGGATTTAACTTTGTACAGAAGGTGAAATCTGATCTAAATATGAACGAAAGGGTTCCATCATCACCAAAATGCAACATTGTGGACTCGCTCATCTTGGGGCCACCTCAACTTAATGCCTACATCCGGCACTGGACTCTGGAGTTTATGAACTGGTTTGAAGATCCCCATTATAGAGATACAGGTGTTCAAGAAACACACACACACACACACACCCATGGGGCCTTTCCCGTAGCTTCCATCCCTCTTTTCCTCTAAACAGCTGAGCTTTCGCTTTCCATTTCCCCTAAGTCGTCATTCCTCTCTGTCACCTCGAGGTGGCACCGTTGCGCGTGCAAACTTCTGAATTAATTCTTCCCCGTCCAAGTTGATGTTACGCAAACACTGGCCACGCCCCCCTTAGGGAGCATTTACACGTGCAGCCAGCGGACTGGTCCAAGTGAACATGAATGTGTCTGCATGGTGAAATGATCGTCCCGCTTTCTCCTCGTTTCTTTGGAAAGTGGAGCAGGCGGGCGGAGCGATGATGCAACCAGGAGAAACACTGACGCGGCCAACGAGACGTTTACGTTGCGCCTGTAGCTACAAGTGCTGATTTCTTCAAAATAAAAGCACCCAGCACCATGAGCTTTATAAGGAGACCTTTAGTGACACTGCTCAATTTAATTAATTTTGAGACAAAAATCGTGGTATTTGTAGAGAAATTTGAAATATTACGAGAATAGCGGCGCAATATCTCGAGAAAAAGGAAATTAATGAAGTTGTTTCATAGTTAACAGCCGAACACTGGCACAGTAGCCGTGTTAATGTAATGTTACTTACAATAATCTAGTCACTAGATTAGGTTCCATCAACAAGGTTCGCTGATATTAAAAACAGGTGTTTGTACACAGTGGTACGTGTGTGTGTGTGTGTATGCATGTTCCTTGTATACCTGTATAGCTTGTTTATAATATCAGCGAACCTTGTTGATCTCTGTGCGCGCGCGGAATAGGGGATGCGTAATTTGAATAACACTAATTTTCATATGCAAACAAAATCATCTGTGGTTTGGTCACTGTCTTGAACGAGCCTAAAAAAGTTCAGACTCTACTTTATTTTCCATTTATTAAATCTTCGAAAATCGAAATCAAATATTTGACACCTTCGCCGTGTCCCGTGTGTTTTTGGGGGGGAGGAGGGGGTTCCCACTTGGGACGTGATGGTGCGGGGATTTCCGCCGCTCCGCCTCTCCGACTGGGCGGAGAGTCGAGTACGTGAACGCAGGAGAGCCACACTCAGACTCATACTAAGTCTCAGGCTCAGTCCACGCATGTCGCAGGCACGAGCACACACGAGCCCGGCGTGTTCAGAAAGAGGAAGAGAGCAGAAGAAGTGAGAGAACGAGAGACGTTTAGACGAAGAAGAAGTGCGAAACGTTCACGGACTGTACGTCATTTCTATACTCTGTGTGACTTTCAAGATTTGACGCATGCGATGAGAGACATGAACGCTTTCAACGGTACCGCCGGTAAGTTGTTGCTCCATGTTTCACTCTGTAATGTGTGTGTTGGTGTGCATTGGAAAGGTGACATCACTGCCCGGCATGTGATTCGGCTTAGTAGAGGGGCCAACACCCATTTTTTTCAGCATGAAGCCACAGCCATGGTGTTGTTACTGTGTGTGTTTACCGCTTGTTCTCTGTCTGTCCCGCAGCCGTGGAGCTCACGGAGCTGGGTGAGTCCCCTCAGTTTTACACCCATGTGTCTGTTCATGTGTGTGTGCTGTCATTCTACTGTGAACTCGGGTGACTGCGAGATGAAGAAGTAGAAGTTGTTACTCGTGTGTCTACTTCTGCTTCCTCCACTCGTGTCCCGTTGTGTGATAGTTCATGTATAAGCCCGTACAGTCGTCATCACTTCTTCACCCTGAGGTAAACAACAACACATGTACCTGCCACACACGCACACACACGCACACACACGCACACACACACACACACACACACACACACACACACACACACACACACACACACACACACACACACACACGCCCACACACACTTTAATAATCCTAAAGGGAAATGATTTGTTACAGATGCAGAAGACAAAACACTCACACCCTAATACAAGACCAGTAAACAATATGAACAGATTAAATTAATGTGCAGAATGACATCGTCGGGTAAAAGTAGCAACAGCTGTATTGTACCTGTTGTGTTGAAGCTGGAGCAGCATGTATATTTACAGTAATACAATTAAAAGTTATTGTTAATAGCAATAAGAAATGTGTTGATTAATTAAGCTAACCATAGCTACGGTACTTAATCTCCATGCTGCATGTTATGTACAGGTGAAACTATCCTGGGCACAGATATAGCCTGTCTGTTTGTCTGTTTGTGTCTGAAACTTGCAATTCTAGACATTAATCATCAACCTTGAGTCGTATAAATTTACCCTCTGAGACAGTTTGTGGTCATCTTTCAGACATAATCGAGGAATTGATCACAGAGGACCGAGAGCGTCCGGCTGCCTCGCTGCCCGGTCCTCCGCCTCCTCCTGCCGAGCTCCTCTGCCAGCAGATAAGCCTCAACCAGAACCACACCATGCTCAGGCCCAGCCCGTCAGGCCCAGCACAGCCTGTGCTGGTAGCACGAGGGACGGCGACCCAGGTGAGTGAGTGAGCGAGCAGGCGGCATAGGTGCATGCTGGGAGGAGTAGCTTCCTCTCTCTGCCTTCACTGTGGCTAATAGAGCTGCATAATGCTAGTAAACAGCTGAATAATGCTTTTAGTTACTCTGACATCAAACTATTCTTAATTGTTTATGTTACAGCAAGCAACTACATTTCTACATCTTCACTGTGATTCTTCCACATTTATCAGTGCAGTCCTTTAAAAAAAAAAGTATTATATGTGAGGCTGACTGTCAGAATGAGCTGCATAGAACAAGAATGATGTCACTGTTGAAGCATCTGAGAGGTTAAATTAAAGCTGGTTAATAATCAGCTTCTGTGGTGTTCGCTCCCCCTGTGGACGTAAAGAGAAGTGACGCTCATGGTGGCGTTTGTTCCTCACCGAGCGGCTGTGTGTGTGGCCTGCAGATTCCCTGGTGGTTTGTTGTCAGGCTGTTGGGCTCTTACCGTAAAGCACGTGGTTTACAGAGAGCAGCCCTCTGATAAGACGAGCGGCACCGGGAGCAAACTCAAACTGCTCTATCAGCCGCTCGACTCATCCCTGCCACGTCTGCTGCAGGGTTTGATGTGGAAAAACACATTTGTTAAATAGCAAAGTTGTGAGTATGTTGCCCTTCTGGTGACGCATTCTGCATGCCAGGGACTTGTTTGAGGAGGAGGAGTGGTTGGAAGAGGAGTGGCTGTAGGCTCTGTAATCTGACTCCTACTTTCAGTTTGCCTTCCTTTCTGTTTACAAGCCAAACCCACCGGGGTGAAAGGTCACATTCTTCACCTCACGCGGCTCCTCCAGTCGTTGGACCAGTGTTGTGGAGTTGAGCTCACTTCCTGTTTCCTGTTCTTCGGGGCTCAGACAGGCTTTTGTTTAGCAGCTCTCCTGGCTAACGGGTATGCCCAGGCCGAGGCGCTCCAGCACATGACGACACACACTCGCGCCCGGACGGGGGAAGTCTGAAACGTGAGCTCATACAGAGGAGACACTCAGAGCTCTCCAGCTGCCGTTTCATGAGCTCAGGAGTCGACTTCTTTTGTCCTGCTCTGTTGTCTGAAGGTTTGCCAACTTATTGTTGATCCGATCTGTTTCCTTTTGGCATACGCTGACAGTTAGACTCTGTTGTTTTGTGAGGTGTACGTTTAGTTAGAGACCTAATTGGACAGAAGTTGTGAAGATAGAGAGCCTTGAGGCGGTGAAATAGCAGCACAGAGTTGCTCAGCAGGCTGACAGAGTGAGTGGGGAACGGAAGAGCTGGTGAGCTGCGGCGACAGCAGCAAAACACAAGAGGCGGAGTCAGGCGAGCTCATGGTAAAGTGGGTGTGGGTGCTGGTGTGTTGAGGAATAAACAGTTTCTAGAGTGAGACTGTGGCCATTTTACAAAATGATGAGGATGTTTAGGTAATTTACGTCTGAACTCTGGTTGTTTGTGTGGTTTGTCTCATTGGGTAGATGTTTGTGGGTCTTTGAATGGACCCTCATGGATCCATGAACACGTGTTAGAGCCTCTGAAAGCTCCTCTTCATGAAGCTATTAGTTTAGTTAGATACTAATATGTTCACCTACGACCTTTGACCCTGAAACCTCTGTATGTCTTCATGGATCTCGATCCTCCCCGGTCTCACATCAGTCAGGGTAACTGAGGATAACTTGAAGTAGCTGAGAGAATGTTGAGGAGACACACATGGAGGACAGATACAATGTCTCCAGACTGATACAACTTAGGAGGAACATGATCTAGTTTACTCTTAAAAGAAGGTAACTTACGTTGTTGTGTTATGATTGTTCCCCTCAGCCGCGCTGCTCCTTCCCTCAGCCCGCAAAGCCGCAGTCGTCCTCTTCCACAGATATGGCGTCGGCTCGTCCTTGCCGGGGATCTGGCCCCTCCTCCTCCTCCTCCTCTCAGAGGGGTCGAGGCTCCAAGGGCCACGCCGGCTCGTCCCCGGCTCAGGGCCTGAACAACACAGAGATGCTGGAGCGGTTTCTGGATAACCCCAAGCTGGTGGTGGTGGAGGAGCCCAAGGAGAGAGGGATGAGGTTTCGCTACGAGTGCGAGGGACGATCGGCCGGCAGCATCCTGGGAGCGTCCAGCACGGAGACCAACAAGACTCAGCCGGCCATAGAGGTACAGGAGACTCAGACGGAGACATTTAGGATGAGCTAGGATGAGATTCTTTATTCGGCTGCTGCATGCTTTAAGAGCGACTGAACTGCGTCCACTTTGATCCAGATCAGATAAGTAAACAAACTCAGTATCTTTGGACTTCCTGGGACTGTGACTGAATCTAACAAGACAAACGTGACCTGAAGCAACAACCCGCTTTGACCTGCGGCCTTTGATTGATGTGAAACTTGATACCAACCTTTGAACCCCAACCAGCCGGTCAAGTTTGATCCCAGTCTGATGGACAGTTTGAGTTATTGCTGTGACTGACAGATGCTGCTGATCACTGCAGGCTGTAATGCAAATATGACTCACCTGATTTACGCCTGAATCAACCTCAGACTCTGAGTGAATTTGTCCCTCCGGTAGTTTAACACACACCTCTGCGCTTTGACCCCCTGTGGTGACTGACGCGTCAGGGTGGAGTCTGAAGGATGTGGGTTGTAAGACTCATCCAGAAAGTCCCCACAAATCCAAACATTAGCAACGTTCAACATGGCGGTTTAACACCCTAACCCACAATGTCACAAACACCCTGACACACACACCCTGTGACACGATGAAGAACACACTGCGCAGGTGCAGGGACTGTGAGCTGCACATGTCCTCGTTTAACCTCACTCTGTGTGTGTGTGTGTGTGTGTGTGTGTGTTTGTTTGTGTGTGTGTGTGTGTGTGTGTGTGTGGTTCAATCAGTTTATCAAATCAAAGTCTACAAATAAAATAACCAAGATCAAATAATAATTTCCGTATGGAAATGATATCAATAGAGACGACAGAGAAATGAATGTCGAATAAAAATCATGGAAAATAAAACAGGATCAATTAAATATTATTTAAAATGAATACACAAAAAAAATAGAAATTAAGTCAAACATGTAATCAATAGCAAATAAAAATCTCATTTTATTTTAAGCTTAATTTACGGAGCATAAAATGTTCTTTTCATTTTTCAGTGGCCAGATTGTGTGTGTGTGTTTGTGTGTGTGTTATCCCTGTATGCTGTTACTGATGCCTCCTCTTGCTTCCTTGTCACCCTTCCTCCTCCTCTCCTTGTCCAGATTCAGGGTCCCATCGATCGCATCAAGAAGGTCCAGGTCACCTCCTCCCTGGTGACCAAAGACTATCCCTACCGGCCGCACCCGCACTGCCTCGTGGGTAAAGACTGCCCCGACGGATCGGGAATCTGCTTGGTTACACTGAACCCTCACAGCAACCGACACCACAGGTGGTTGTTAAATAAAGAGGATGATGATGTCTTTGCACGTTTTTCTTTTAAATATTAATAGCGTCGTGTTTGTGTTTGTATCTTTACCCGTCTCACCATGTAGCTTCTCTAACCTTGGCATCCAGTGTGTGAGGAGGAAAGAGCTGGACGCTTCACTGCAGAAGAGGCGGAGCCAAAACATCGACCCCTTCCGCAGTAAGAGAGAGAGAGAGTTACTCTGTTTATAAACTGAGATGAGGAGTAAGTGAGGCAGGATGAAGACGGAGTGGCTGCTGACAGGAAAGTCATCAGGTGTCTCTTTGTTGTGTCTTTGTCCCTCAGCCGGTCACTCAAAGGGCATCGAGGACATGGACATGAACGTGGTGCGTCTATGTTTCCAGTGTGAGCTGGAGTGGGACGACGGCAAGAAGGAGTGCCTGGGCCCCGTGGTGTCCAACCCCATCTACGACAAGAGTAAGAGCGTGCGCACACAAACACACACACACACATGCAGACTGCAGCGATCTCACAGTTGGTGGTCTCTTGTGTTCTCCAGAGGCCACGACCACGTCTCAGCTGAAGATCAGCAGTCTGAACCTGAACAGGGGTCCGTGCAACGGCAAGACGGAGATCTACATGTTGTGTGACAAAGTACAGAAAGGTGAAGAATAGCCGCCATTGTGCTTAGAACCATTAGGATGCTGTGATGGAGGGAACAAAAATTTAATTCATCCTTTACTCAGGCTCAGCTTAGTCCAGGCCAATGTAAGACGATGGAGTAAAACGTGACTTTGTACATTCTGGATCTGCAGACGACATCGAGATCATCTTCAGACGGGGTTCGTGGAAGGCCAACGGGGAGTTCGCCCAGACCGACGTGCACCGACAGATCGCCATCGTGTTCAAGACTCCGCCCTACCAGGACCAGGACATCGCAGAGGAGGTGGAGGTACGGGTCGTCCTGCGTCGCCTCTCGGACCAGATGGAGAGCGAGGCCATCACCTTCACCTACCTGCCCTGCAACCCAGGTAAGACGCCCCCCACACACACACACACACACACACATACACACACACACACACACACACACACACACACACACACACACACACACACACACACACACACACACTCACACAGGCTAACGTGACGTGTGGAAGATGATTTCACACTGTAAACATTTAAACTGCTCCTATTTCAGATCCGTACGAGGTGAAGAGGAAGAGGAAGATAAAGACGGACATCAGCTTCAGAGACAAACCGTGTTTGGCAGGTGAGGCTCGACCTTCATCATACTCTTCCTCTACTCTCTGCCTTCATTGTTTACTTTTTACAAACAAATAAAGTCCTTAATGGATTTTTTGTCTCGGGGGTTGGAGATGCTCACGTCACTTCTGGACCCAAAGCTTCCACCGTCTCAGCAGTTTAGATTAATTTATGATTTTAACAACTTAATTTGCTAATATGTGTGTTTAATCTCAACCATTTGTGGTGAAGTCTCAGGCTTCCTCTGATCCCCAAACAGGACAAACCCATTTATCTGATCCCTGATTCAGATATTCCAACAGTGGTTTCAGGAAAGGGTCTCAGTTCGCCTTCCTAATTTAAGTGTAAACCTAACGACGTGTGAAGCTAATCACCCTCATATTCCTTCAACCTTCTCCTTTCTCCCGCAGCAGAAACCCCGGCTGCGGCCGAGCTGCCGTCGTCCTCTCAGCCCTTCCACTTCCCGGCAGAGGGAACTCTTCCTCCCGCCCAGCCCGGCGTCTCCTCCGCTTCGGGCAAAATGTTTTACTGCGACCACCAGGACTCTCACCTCAACCAGCTGACCTACGAAGGCCCTGATGAGATGGCCATCTTAAACCAGCTGATGGAAATACCTGAAGTCCGTGACATGCTTTCAGAACAAAGCCTCGTCTCGTCCATGTCCACCGGCTTTGACCAGGGGCCCGACGCCAACGCTACCTTCGCCAACATGGACGTGAACTTTAACCAAAACATTTGGCTGTACAGCCAAGACATGTCGCAGTACCACGACTTACAGTTCAACCAGCTGGTCAACGAGAGTCTAACCCAACAGCCAGACGCTACCGCTCAGGAAAGCCCCGCCCACACAGTCCAGGTGAAGAGGGAGGAGGAGGAGGAGGAGGAGGAGGAGGAGGAGCTATGAGAGTCCGTCCATCACGTAGCAGCTTAACTCTCACTTGAACCGTCAAGGATTCAGAGCCAAAAGTTTATGTTGTTCTGAATCAAGTTGAACCTTTATCTCCGTCTGAAGGCCTCGCTGGTCGAGGCTTTAAAAGCGGAACATTCCTGATTGTTTGTGCTCCCTGAGTCGCTGTGAGCAAACTAAAGCTACATTCACACCCGCACCAAAAGGCCACGATGGACTGGAGGCTTTTCTCCAAAGCGCTTTGCATTGACCTGACATCCACACACACACTGATGGGGCCATGGAGTCAGACCATGCAAGGAGCCAACCGGGACCTCAGGAGCAGTTAGGGGCTTCAGTGTCGTGCTCAACAACACTTCCACTTGCTCGCTTGGAGGATCCCGGAATCGAACCAGTAACGGAAACAAATCATGATTTGTGTGATGGTCGAATCCTGAAGAAAAGTAAATTGTGCTTGTTTGTAATGTTTCCTCGGTTTGCTTGGATTGAAGCCACTGCTAACAGTCGGATGTACATCAGATTTGAAGGAAAACTGTTTTGGGAAACTACAGCCTGGAATGTGAACGTAGCACTTATTGGTTTCATTGTGCTGCTTCTTCTTCTTCTTCTTCTGCTTCTTCTTCTGTCACAGCTCAGTGAAAGGAGACTTCACCTGTCTGGAATTTTTGGGAGATCTGTGGTTTGTGTCTCTGTAGGTTTTATCATTGTATAGATGTTTGTGGCTCTCACAGGTCTGTAGGTCTTTGAATGGACTCGACTGTACAACCTGCAGAGAAACGGCCACAGCGACTTCATTAAAGCTCTTAAACGTGGGAACAGACAGAACCTTCTTCACATAAATGATCTGTCATGCTAAATGACTGTCTGAATCATGTGTTGTCTGATGTATGTGTCGTCTGTATTGTGTACTTTTGGGAAAAAGCCCGACATCCCGTTTGGCTTCTGCGCCGATGTGTGTTTGCACTCTGCTCCTGTGTGGCGACGCTGGCCGGCTTAATGTTTAATCGTACTCGCCTGCAATAGAAACCCGGCCCGGCATTCAGATTGCTGTGCGCCATCGCCTCCCTTTGTCCTGCGGTTTCACTCTGCATCGTTTCCCACGGACAGCTTCGTCTGTCACTCGTCCAAACTCCGCCCACTGCAGCACTGTGTGACATATTTAAACTACAAATAAAATAATTAATCTGCAAAGACGGTTGTCGTGTTCTTACTGGCTTCAGGCAAACTTTACACATCTTCAGGGTCTATGGAGCGATCATACTGCTGAATGCCCAACTTCCTGTTTGGAGGCAGGTTTGAAACAATATCAGAAACGCAGACATGTGAAGAGTTCCACTTCCTCATTTCTTCTACAGTTTACATGAACGTCAACATTTGAAATTGATTAAGTGACGCCATAGAAAGAATAAAAATGCTTGCGTCTGAGCCTTAAAGCTGAGGCTGATTTTTGTCCCGAGCGCCCTGACCCGACTCGTTTGTCTGGCACGTTATTGGACACCGTGCGGGTGCATCATCATTCTCACACCAGCTACTAAGGCCTTTGTTCTGGAAGAGGAGGAGGAGGAGCTTCTTTTCCTCTGCTCGCTGTGTCACACGGGTTATTTATAGCAGAGCACTTCTTTGGAAACGTGTAAAGCCTCATGGGAATTTTTTTTATATTGAGAAAGATTATCTGAGAAGTTCATTCATCCCTTGCGGCTTTCTGATAAATTGGAGATTACATTGTTGCTCAATCATAAAAACTTTTATATTATAAACTACTAAACACGTCTTTTCTTATATAAAGGTAGCAGAGATGTTTGACTGACAGAATAAAGGAGAATAAATTAAACAGCAGGTGCGAAGATAAACGAGGGGGAATCATAATAAATCCGTGAAACCAGAGGAAATTGTGTGTGTGTGTGTCTGTTGCTGTGTTACCTTATCTGCTGTCACGGTGAACACACACAGGAAGCAACGCTAGGACTGCTCTTCTATGGCTTTCATTTCCTACTCTCACACAGAGACACAAACACGTCTAGACATGCCTGTGTTTCAGTTGTAGCTGAGCTGAGTTACTGGTCAGTATTACAGTACAGTAACTATGGACGCCTGGTAAAGAAATCATTCTAAAGTCTTTGCACTTCACCGCAGTGAGAGAAAAGAAATGTCTTAATGTATTTTGGACCCATAGATAAATATTTCAGTTCTGTATTTTTGTATGTTCAAAACACATTCACTCATTTCTCCCCCTGGACGACCTACAGATTAATGATATTTTTGATTTGACTTTCCTTTAAAAGCAACAGATAGCAGATACATGATTTAAGTCAGGGGTCTTCAACGTTTTTCAGGCCAAGGACGCCCAAACTGATGGAGAGATACTATATATATATATTGTATATAATTGTGTTCTATATCAAACTGGGCCTAGTGCCATGTAGAAACACAGCTTCCCTGTTATTGTGCATCCAATTCTAAGCTATTCAGTAACGTGCGGTGAGGTTCGTGGCTGGGGAGGCACTGACTCTTTCAAAATCAGATTTACAAATATATGAATTCAACAGAGAGAAATGCCTCAACCACATCTAGATGATGTGGTTGAATTTGCCCCAAACTTGCAGCAAATGATCCCAGTGCCATGTAGATGATGTGGTTGGAATTCTAGAGGTCTCGCTCTTTCCTTGTCCAAGATAAAGGCCTTTTACAAAACTGACCCATTTGGTCCATGGTTACTATGCAATGCCATAATGATGATACCATTGCAGTCTGGAGTCTGAAATTTTAGCTCTCTCACTCCTTCCAAGTCCAAGATATGGACGTTTTAGGTTTTCTCTAGTTTTACAAAACGATGACCGCGGGGTCAACTTTTTCAGAATTTTGTCAATATTCCCCATTTTGCCCAATGTTGGATTCATGTTAATGTGTATCTAAAGATAAAAAAATATCTAAAAAATATAAAAAATGGTTTTATCTCCCCCCCCCCCCCCCCCCGTGGCTTTGTGGGGAAACCTGAGCGGAGCAGAGTCGTGTGGTGGAACGACAGGTTGCATGTTTCAAACCTCAGAGAGGGAAAGTGATACTCACACACTCACACACTCACATCATCCGCGATGCAGATTATTATCACACCTGGCATCCAAATATGGAGAAATTATTATACTACAGGTTGTGTATGATGTTGGAGTCACGGGCACTAACATGTAAACTTTGTCTAAACACTAATGAATACTAACACAACATGAGCTTCAAGACATGGAACATTCAAACGTTTTTGAAGTTGGCCCATGGTTACACTGATGTTTTGCTTTTGTTCTATCTCTTTCCTTGGCCCGGATACAGGCAGCTCAGGAAATGTAACATTTGGTCCATGGGTACACAGATCATTGTTTTTGTCCACTCTTATACCAATGAATACCAGCACCATTAAACTAAACTCTGGGACAAAAATCTGATCTAACAAACTTGGTTACACATGTGTAATATGTCAAAGACATTAAGACAATAAAGTAGTTTATAGAGCTTTAGACAATCGGAAAACTACACACGTACAGACTCGGTTTGAGATGGATTTGGATCTCACCACAAAAACCCCCAAAAACATCACCAGTGGAAAAGTCGATCATCTGTCAGATCAACGTAATCTGAAAGTAACTAGAGGGCCCATACCACCATCAAGGCTGAGAGACCTCCAATTATGACTCCAACCCTCTATTCAGAAATTGAACAGGGCCCAACACTCCAGGAATCCAGGGTAAGAGCTTTGACATACGGTTCAAAACACAAGAACAGTAAGGACAGCGCGCACACACACACAGACACACACACCCACACCCACACACACACAGTGAGGGGGGCGGGTCAGGAGCAGCTGCAGCCTGGTCTCCATGATCTGTATCACCTTTCCAACGGAAACAGCAGCCGATCAAACAGAGCTGTTGGGAATGATGGGATGGAAAGCCGTGAGGCGTTCAGGGCTGGAGACAGATCTGATTGATGTGAAGCTTGTGGCCTGATTTAATGGAAAATATGAGGTCAAACATAATAGATGTTTAAGCCTCATTTAGCATCAAAGATGAACCAAACACATGTGCCTGCCAACAGAGAAGATTGACTAACTTTGGGAACCTTGCGTGTGTCACAGAACAGCCTGAGCCATGATGGGTATGAGGGTAATTCCACACCACTTCACCCATAGAAGGAGAGAATCTGTTTACAGGTGACAGATTTACATTTTTCAGTTGCTAGGCTACACCACCCACGGGAGTCCCCAGGACCTGTAGGGACTCCACGTCCTACCGTAATAGCAGCAAGTAACCACAGAGCTACCAGTTGCACGCACACACACACACACACACACACACACACAGACAAGTGTGAAAGCGAAACTCCTGCAGAAGCAACGGTTTGTTGTTTTCAAAGTCAACCTCTCTCACCATTGAGCGCCTTATACAAACGTTTACTGAAGCGTGTGAATGTGGATGAGTCACATTGGAGCAGGTACGCCGGGTGTGAGGCCTCTGTTTGTTTTGATGACGGCACTTGGACTCGCTGCCACTCAGGATCTGAGAAAAACGGCAGAGTTTTACAGTTTGCAGTGATAAAAGACAACACACTGTTCAGACTTCACTACATAGAGATATTGTATCCACGCGTATGCTCAGAGTATCAATATACAAAAAACTATTCATGATGGAAGGAACTGGAATATATCAGAGTTATGGCTCTCCTTCCCAAAGGACATGCGACTTGCAAAATGCTGCTGTGCCGTTGCCGTGGACACAAGTAGTTGAATCTAATGTCTGACAGCACAGAAACAACCCTATGACCTTCCCAAGCCGCCATCACTCTCATTTAAACAGTCTTCTGCTCTAAACCATTCAGACTCAAGGAAATAGCTCCATCTAGTGGGCAAAACACCTCAGCAGCGTTATCTGGTAGTTTGCGTTCTGTTTCTAAGTGTGTTAACGTCGATCCTTCCATTTAATATCTCATACACGTCTTTCTTCTTCTTCTTTACATCATGAGGGAACACTGGCCCTGGGTGGAAACATGGTCAAAATAATAAAGGCGTTACAACACACCAAAGATAAGATCTCAACCGACATCACCACAACATCAACGGCCGATGTGTGAAACAATGTTGCTTCTGTTTTTTTCTGCAGTTCAGCACAGAACAGAAATCTGCCAGGAGAGTGGGAACAGAGGAGGAGGACCAAGGTTTAGGAAAGTGGATTCTTTATTCATCAGATTTCCTCTGTAAGGACTTTTGATCACAGCTGGTTGTGGAATATTTACATTTGTGGAGGCCCAAGGTCCTCAAAGGTCCTCAAAGGTCCTTAACCTTGGAGCTCAGGGGACAAGCGGAGACTAAATAAATAAGTGTTAGTCCAGCATGAGGCGGTCGTATGCGTCCATCCCAAAACCCAAACGGGAGCGATTTTCTGGCGTGTGTATGTGTGCCAGGCCGGCCGGACGCAGTTTGACAGTTCAACCTACTTAAGGTTCAGTCGGCCTCTGCTCTGCTCTCCCTCACTCCAGCAGATGAGGCTGCATCAGTTTTTGCACGGTCAGGTCCTGCACCAGCTTCTCCACGTAGGTCTTAAACAAAGGCTCAGGCTCCTATGGGAGAACAGAACCAGAACCAGAACCAGTCAGAACCAGCAGACATCACAATTTCCCAACTCAAACACATACAATTTAACTATAGATAGCGGTTCCCAATATCAGGGATGAGAGTGGACCATGAAGTGATTAGGTTCAGCAAATCTGAGTGTGTGAGGCTACGTGGTTGCTATGGTGTTGCAAGTGGTTCCTAAGGCAGGTTGCTATAGTGATTATGGGTGTATGCTATGATGATTGGTTCTCTTGCTAGGATGTTTTGGGAAGTTAGCAGAGCGGTTGCTAGGGTGTTCTAGGTTGTTGCTTTGGCGTAGAAAAGTTGTTATGGTGTTCTAGATGGTTGCTAGGCTACACGTCTTCAGCTCATTTTGATTCCTTTTAGGTGCTTGACTTGTGTGTGTGTGTGTGTGTGTGTGTGTTACCTTGTGCTCCAGTTGCCTCTGTTTCTCCACAGCCTCCTCCAGATTGAGGCCCACCCACTCTGCCTCCTCCTCAGGAACCTCAAACTGCTGCTCGGGACAACACAACAGTTACAACAACAGACTTACACCCAAACTACACACAAGCAGCTACACACACACACACAGCTACACACGTATTAGGATGTCACCTTGTATTTGTTGTAGACCCTCTCTCTCTTTGCCGGCTCGTTGGGGTAAAGCTCTGAGTCTCTGCGTACCAGGCGGAGTAACATGGCTCTCTTCAGGTCCATCCCCAGTTTGGAGTTCAGGTCTTCCGATGGTGTCTGATATGGGAGGAGGAGGTGGGGAGGGGTCATTAGAGGAAGCACTTACACACACACACACACACACACACACACACACACACACACACACACACACACACACACACACACACACACACACACACACACACACACACACACACACACACACACACACACACACACACACACACGGAAGCTCGACGGTTAATTGTGGTTCCGCTCTTACTTTGAGGATGTAAAAGTCAAACCCGTAGGCGGCGTCGACGAGGTCCAGCGTGCGGAGCGTGACCGTGACAGTGAACCTGTGATCCAGGATCTCACTGTAGAGTTCTCTCTGCAACAATTTAGGTTTCCACACCTTCCTCAGACGAGTGGACAGCTGAGGACATGCATATGACGCTTAGAGGTTTGATAGAAACATTCATTTATAGTAGCAGTAGGAACTTCTATAGATGTTTGTGGCGTGGTCTTATTCCTCCTGGTGACTCACTTTGTCCCCGTTGGCGTATCTGAACCCAGATATCCAGCCCTCTCCTCCCCACAGGCCGCCCTGAGACTCCGGGGGGTAGTAGATGGGGATGGGGACGTCCTGCACCCGCTCCTTGACCCCCGTCTTGGGATTGGCCCTATACTGGACACCCAGGGGCCTCCAGTGGACCGGTGTGGGCTCCTTCAGCTCCAACGACTTGAGGTAGTGTTTGGGCAAGCGAGCGAAGATGCCCTGCTTCAGCTTCAGGGCTTCCCACAGTTTGGGAGGGTATTTGTGCAGCGGCATAGTGAAGCTGAGGACAACCTGAAGGAAGGGTGAGACATGTATGTATGTAGTTACTTTGAAATGAAATAACTGAATGATTTCCTAGTCTTTAAAGTAATACACACCAACACACTGCATATCAAACTGTATCGATTTTACTTCCATGACATCACTGACAACAGACTTCACAACAACCACTGACAACTGCGAGCGTTTCTTTGATAAATATCCGCTTACAAAC
The DNA here is from genome assembly GCF_046128005.1 of Genypterus blacodes. Taxonomy (NCBI): domain Eukaryota; kingdom Metazoa; phylum Chordata; class Actinopteri; order Ophidiiformes; family Ophidiidae; genus Genypterus; species Genypterus blacodes. Next base: position 9,571,581 of record NW_027466817.1, read on the forward strand.
CTTACTATCCTTACCTTACAACACAAATACTATCACATGTAATTATTACCTTTTTAGCAGGAAAATAAGATCCAGATAAAATAGAAAATAGAGTTTCTGGGGTGGTTTTGCCCCACGTTTCTCCAAAATCAGACGAGCAAGGACATAACACCGGATGCGCTTCACGGGACTTCCGCATTAGGGGACAAATGGGAAAATGCTCGATTGTGATTGGCTTGCATACTGCCTGTCAACTCCTTTCCGTCAAAGCGGAAGTGGGGTCCGTACTATTTCTTTTTAAATCATTTATCGATTTTTTTATTAAGTGAATTTGCATCTATAGTTTAACTCTCTATCTTTGAAAAATAACAGTACCTTTAAAAACAGTGATCAAAATTCGACGAATAACAATTCTCATGCGAGATATATGTATATGCATTATACATCAAAACATACACAAGAAACTAATTTCTCTTTCACTTTCTTGGCTCTTAATAATATATAAACATACTCTGAGCTGCATTCATTCATTATTATAAATCAATTCATTGTAATCATTATTAAACATCCTGCTTTGCGGTTTTATTGTGGAATTACAGAGGAAGATAAGACCGGAAGGTAGTCGGATATTTTAAAGTTTTATAAAAAACCCTGAAAATGTGCTTAGTCACTGTAAATTTGTTAAAGGGGAATGACGTCATTTTGTGTTTTCATTTGCATTTCATGTCCTCGCTCTACTTTAAAAACCAAGGAGACTAATGGAAACAGGTCTTTGTTCTTATATTATTATTCCTTCGCCCGAAAGGTGGAATTGAACCACTCTGCCGCTAAGCAGCTACAGGTTTGAAGCCTGCACCCCGGACCACCGAGGCTCATCCGGGCAACAGAATAATGTGATTTCGATGGTTATATACTGAGCTGCCTCGGAACTCATTTTCTTTCGTGGTGTTGACGTGAAACTTGTCAGTGTGGTGCTATATTCGGTGTTTTCTGTGTTTTTTTCAACAGCAACCGGATTCATATTTAGTCGAGCAGGTATTTGGGTTATAATCACGGCGAAGACTGCAAAGAATCTGGCGCGTGCTTCTTTATGCAAATCTGACCCATTCTGATTGGCTGTGCAGGAGTGCAAAGGTGGTTTTGGAGACATGATCACAGGTGAAGCGTTTACCAGGACAGGGAGACTCAGAGTTCATTCATCACTCAAGTCTTAATGATATAATGTACAAACGAATTTATTCAGAGAACCATTATGTCCTGTGAGATCCTTTGACAATCAATTAGTTTGGTAAAAATCCCAATATAGACTTGGGGTCCATGTATTCCATAAAGTAAAGTTACGCTAAGGTACACTAGTATTCGGCATTCTTTTGATGTTTTTAAAGAAGAACTATCTATCTATCTATCTATCTATCTATCTATCTATCTATCTATCTATCTATCTATCTATCTATCTATCTATCTAAAGTGCACATACACTATGTTTATTAGTATTCGTATTTCATTTCATTGATTACACACAAGCACACATATATGCATGATGGTAAAAACAACACATTTTGGTGTAACATCCTGTCATGTAATGAAACTAACTGAATGTTCATTGGAGCAGATTCTACTGGCTTTATTCTCTAAACCATTCATTGGACCTTCAATTCTTCGTTTCTTTGGCTCAAATTTTGAGTAACAGAAGTGTTCTCGATGATCATTCTCGTTTCTCCAGCAGGTGGCGCCAGCAGCTTCGTGGTCTCCTCTGCTGCGGTAGCGCAGCACAGATCATCCACACAGGCCTTTCCACAGGCCAGGCTGCAGTCCACAGGGAGCAGGGTGGAGGTCTGAGGCAGGGTGGAGGTCTGAGGCAGGGTGGGGGTCTGAGACAGGGTGGAGGTCTGAGGCAGGGTGGGGGTCTGAGGCAGGGTAGAGGTCTGAGGCAGGGTGGGGGTCTCAGGCAGGGTTGGGGTCTCTTTGTGGATGTCCCGGCCGCTGCTGGGGGTCGCAGAGATCGGAGCAAACTCAGGCTGCACGGTGCTGCACATCACGCCTGCTCTCTGTAACACCTGGGTGACCTTTGACAACACATCTGGAAACCTGGACAGATGGCTAAATGAGTTTTGCATGGATGAAACACACACTCTGGTATCAGTGCACCTCCATTGTCTGCCGCATTATTAAAACACTACTACCACTTACAGTATAGCTGTATTTGTATGTGTGTTGTCATGGTTACCGGTGTGTAGGGAGGCAGTGTACGTGCACAGAGGCCACCGTGATGGAGTCTGCCAGCTGCCAGATGTGCAGCTCGTGCACAGCCTGAACTCCAGGAACACTGCTGATCCTCTGTCTGATGTCACACACACACAGCTGAGGGGGTGTGGCCTGCATCACCAGCAGCCCGTACCTGTACACCTGTACGACATTAGACAACAGACCCGACTTCTACTTTAATGACACAATTTCATCATTTGTACTTTGAAGATTTGACTATTTGTAAAATGTACTCTGTGCCAGCGGTGTGACGTAATACATTTACACTTCATTACAGTACGTGAGGATGTTTAGGGATAATTTGCAGTTTTGAAAATATATTGAGATGCAAATGTTGTTAATCTGAGGCCTGAGTCATAAGATGTAAACGCCACATGAGGAACGGGAAATTCTTTACTGTAGAAATATCTTTGATGCGAGATTGTAACATATGTATAGTAGAACATTTTCTTCTTCTTCTTCTTGTGTGTGTGTGTGTGTATGTGTGTGTGTGTGTGTGTGTGTGTGTGTGTCCTCTGCTGACCTGAGGCAGAGCTTTGGACAGCAGCACCACCACAGCCAGCAGACACAACACAGCATCCACATAAGGAAGGAAGCTGCAGGTCTGAGACGGCTGCTCACACTGTGGGCTCAGCAGTGCCACCAGCAGGCTTTTGGTCAGAGCCAGAACAGACGATACAAAGGCCTGAGAGACAGACAGCAGCGAGGGGAGACAGGTTGGTCTGTCTGAGAGGGAAAAAGGACAAACATGAGCGTCAGCAAAACAAAACAATCTAACACATCACAGTTTTACTATCATCAGCTGGGACCACAAGATTGGCCTGTAAAGATTTACATTGAGAAGTACTTCCTGTTGACATATGTTGTGTCAGGGAGCTTCTAGGTGACGTCTTACCTGCGCTGGTTCCATGTGAATGAGCCTCCACCTGCTCGCTGAAGCCTCCTGACACTTTACAGTCACACCTGTCTGAGCCGAGCCCGTCCACACACCACACACACGCTGAGGAACATGCATCCCGAGGTGCTGCCGTCTCCTCCTCTGGCTGTGGGTCGAGGGCGTCAGGGACACTGGAGGCTCCCGGGTTACAGAGGATGAGCGTCCGATTGTGGTGCAAGTGGTCCACAGCGGACTGGACTTTGTTAACGTCACCCAGCTCACACCCCTGATCAGCTCGGGGTCCCTCTGAGACTGCAGGAGTCAAACAGAGGAATGAAAACACACTCACACACACACACTTTGATGTTACAGCTGAACATACAGTGAGCAGCTCCTTCAAAGTAAAAAGATCAAGTCAGGTTAACATCAGCGCCTGAACGCCATGCGGGAACAAACCTTCACCTTGGCCGTTCACGTGACGGCGAGATGAGGCCGCGTCTCCGCACGGCAGCAGGCCCCAACTGAGCCCGAAGATCAGCAGCTTGAGGAGCAGACTGAACGCACCCACCGCCACGACCAGCAGTGGGCGCTTCGTTAGGTGCGGGTGGTTGGTGGCTTTGAGGATCTCCAAAGAGTAAGAAATACACAGAGCGGCCAGGAGGAGGGCGGAGACCAGAGCCCACAGGGCCTGGATCCTCACCTCACTGTAAACCAGACCACACAGGAGGGGCGAAGGAGGAAGAGGAGGAGGAGGAAGAGGAGCAGGGATTATCGCGGGAGGTTTGAGGTTTACTGGGGGAGACGAAGGAGGCGCTGAGGAAGAGGAGGAAGTGTCTGGAGGTTCAGATGAAGGCGAGGAGGAGGAGAGCTGAGGCTTGGCCGCGGGACAAGCCATTTGCATGAGGATGAAGAGCGTGTGGAAGCCGTCCATCATGGTGATGAGGGACTTGCATAGTTGCCCGATGATGACCTGGCACAGCAGCAGCAGCAGGGTCACTCCCAGCATGCACCTGTGCCACACACTCATACCTGCAGCTGAGAACGCAGACGTGAAGGAGTTAAAGGGAGAATCCACTCATCCACACATCAAATACAGTTTATTGGTGCAAAAAAGTCAAAAAACACACACACACACACACACACACACACACACACACACACCTGGTTACCAAATAAAAGTCTGGTTGAATCCAAATGTTTGAACTGTGGAGAGGTCAGAGGTCATCCTGCTCTGTACATCAATATCACACCAATAACAATTGATATCAATATGATCAATATTGGGCTGAAACTATACTGAACGCTCCCACACACTTCATTTTACACAACACACTGTTTTACTGAATACATTATGTTATATACGTGTTTGCTGTACCTGAGTACATTGTGATGCAGCAGGTTAACAGTTGTTTATATATTCCTTATTACAGCCGATCAGGGTCAGTGTGTGTTTTCATCACTGTGTATGTTATTGGAGTAGGAAGCTCCACATGTATGAAAACACACTGTAACACTCGCAGTACCACACAAGACAGTGTGTGTGTGCTTGTATTTGATTCTTACTAGTTTTTTTAACTCCCATTCGTGTTTCATAGTCTAATCAACATAAATACTGGACGTCTTATCTTTCTGTATATCTGGATTGCGTGTGTGTGTGTGTGTGTGTGTTTGTGTGTGTGTGTGTGTGTGTGTGTGTGTGTGTGTGTGTGTGTGTCCGGTGTGTGGTCGTTACCTCGGAGAGACGCGGACGAGCTGGGCAGTGATCAGAGGCAGGACTGGATCTGATCGTATATGGAGCCCAAAGAGAGAGACCACTCCCCCCCCCCTCTCTCTCCCTCTCTCTCTCTCTCTCCCCCCCTCTCTCTCCCTCTCTCTAATCACAGTCATGTGAGTGTGAGTGGGGGGAGTTGGTGGTGGTGTGTGTGTGGGGAGGGGTGGGTTGTATGTATCCTCATGCATCTCTGTTTGCATTCCGAACACATTCAGAGTTTGGTGTGTGTGTGTGTAGCCCACCCGGCCTTCACAGCCTTTCTGAGCAGATCAAGTGAAGCTAATTTGCACCAATCAAATCTCCATTGTGTTGTCAGCGTTATGTAACCAGATCACAAAGCATCAGGGCACACACACACACATACACACACAGTACATACCATGAGGAACTTTACAGACTGATGAACGCTCAGGTTGATTCTTGACTATGAGTAGTTTGTCCCTTTGGTCCTTTGAGTTGCACCATATGTTTCAAGTTTTGTCTGGCGCCTACAGGCACGCCTGCACCCGCGCGCACACACACACACACACACACACACACACACACACACACACAAACGTCTCCCTGTCATGTGTTTGGTTTGGTTTGATGCAGTCCACTGCAGTGAGGACCAACAGAGCAGATTGAGGCTGACACCCTGAACCCTCCTGCTCTTCCCCACGGCACAGCACATTCCTGAGGCAGAGAGACGCAGGGAGACGTGGCCCGTCCGCCTCGTCCCGCCGCCTCATCCCGCTGCCCGGTGCTCTGATAACAGCTGCAGAGGAGGCACAGGGACATTCAACTATAAAATACTCAAACGACCCAGTAACTCTGTGTTCTGAGACGGGAAGGGAAGTTTGTCGGCTCATAACCGTCTGTGCCCTGCTGCAAATTGTCAAACATTAAAATAAAACTTGAGTGAACCTCATGACAGACTGACCTGGCGACTCATCACAGTCCCGCCGTTGAAGCTCCTCAGATGTCGCTAGGGGATCGAACCGTCTCTCTTTGGGAAGCGTCGACATCACCGTTGCATGCATTTAACAACCACTTTATCCTCTGTGAAGCCTCAACAGCTCCAGCTTCTTTAAGACGTTAGTTTTCTTGTATTTCCACTTATATCCCAGGACAAACTGATCAAACACTAAAGATGTAAACATCCCACTTTCAGCCTGAGGTCAAGATGTTCTAACGTGTGACTAGACCTGACAAACAAAACAATCTCTATCTCTTCTTCTCGTGATCTGTCTTCTGTTGCTATATTTTAGTATAGTTTTTCCCATCTGCTGTTCCTATTGTACATCTGGTCATGTTCCCTATTCCTCACACATGAAGGACTTTGGGAGTTGTTTCTCTGGGCCAGGAGCCGTCTGTTGTTGTGGGCCTGTAGATCTCTTTGAGACATTGTGTGTGAAATTGGACTATACCAATAAATGTGACTTAACTGTGGCGTCATTATGGTGCAAACATGACATTCCTGCACTTCACACACCCGTTACAGATTCAGCAAGGAGACAAAGCAGAGGGCAGACATGACAAACCTTTCATTTCAATCAATTTTGACAAGAAACCCAATGAAACATCCAGACGACAGAAAGAACAGAAACTGAGCGTGGACGCCAGCGATTGGATGGATGAACAGATGGATGGCGTATGTATTGCACCGCCCGCGACTCCTACTGGTCAGTCAGGGTGGCGCCCCGGTGCATGCTTGGACGACACACTTCCATGTTCTCATGCTTTCATGACAAGCACGACATGAATACAAATATGCAAGACAGTCATACAAATTAATATTGATACGCCTCGTGCCTGTGTTCTCGATTGTGATTGGTCAAACGAGGGCCGTTACCAAGTGGCTGATGTCAGAATGCGCCAAGTCAACAGCTACGGTAAAATTGTCCAGCGATTAGATTCAGACGGTCCAATCAGAGCGCCTGATCTCAACTTAGAACAGCCAATCACATCCATCATTGCGTTCTGAACCCGTCACCGATTGGGTTGTTTTTACGTTTCGTGACACTGAAATGCGTTTTTCTGGGATTTTGTAGGATTATAGCCGACGCCATCCGAAAAGTTGTAAAGTTCAGGCTGCATAACCTAAACTAGAAAAAAAGTATCCCAAAATTTTCCTCACTCCAACTTTGCAGAGGAGGGACACCAAATGAAGCCTCCTGAGAAGCTGGAAGGCTGGAAAGGAAAGAACACAAGAGCAGAGAAAAGGGGAAACAATGGAGGAGAAATAAAGATTAATAATTGAAATCAAACAGTAAAAAGATGTTGAGAACACGATGGTTGTCACGGTTACTATCCTGGGAATGCATTCTGGATATAAAGGTAACAGCAGCATAGAAGCAGCTCCTTGTTCTGCATATTTGGGTCGTTTGCCTCGTCCGGTGGCTAAAAATCACATTTGAATCTCTTTCTCACACTTGCTACCCAGCAGGGCGGCGGTGGATTACTGCACTTTGGAATTCCTTCAGAGGAGCTTTACAGTAATACACAGGGCGAGGTGCTCCTCCCTGCACCCCCGGACACCTGAACCCCCTCACCCACCCTCACCCGCCTCCACATGAAGGGTTACTAAGAAAGAAAGCTTTATGCCTGTCACTCTCTTTTTCTTTTTGGGCACTGATTTAACTTCACTTCATCTAGAGTGTGTGATTGTGTGAGATGTAAATGTAAACGTGTGATTGGAGTGAAACATTCAGTCACGAGTCGTTACATGCATTTATTTGAGGAACAGATTTTTTTGCCATACATATCTGTGATTACCAGCACATTTTGAATTAAGTTAACAAATTATTAAAAATCTCTAAAAATTAAAGCGTTACAAACACGGGGGGCAGCACGGCCGTGTTGGTGTGAGCGGAGTGCAGTGTGTGTGTGTGTGTGGAACCGTCTCTCTTTGGGAAGCGTGGGCATCACTGTTGCATGCATTTAACAACCACTTTATCCTCTGTGAAGCCTCAACAGCTCCAGCTTCTTTAAGACGTTAGTTTTCTTGTATTTCCACTTATATCCCAGGACAAACTGATCAAACACTAAAGATGTAAACATCCCACTTTCAGCCTGAGGTCAAGATGTTCTAACGTGTGACTAGACCTGACAAACAAAACAATCTCTATCTCTTCTTCTCGTGATCTGTCTTCTGTTGCTATATTTTAGTATAGTTTTTCCCATATGCTGTTCCTATTGTACATCTGGTCATGTTCCCTATTCCTCACACATGAAGGACTTTGGGAGTTGTTTCTCTGGGCCAGGAGCCGTCTGTTGTTGTGGGCCTGTAGATCTCTTTGAGACATTGTGTGTGAAATTGGACTATACCAATAAATGTAACTTAACTGTGGCGTCATTATGGTGCAAACATGACATTCCTGCACTTCACACACCCGTTACAGATTCAGCAAGGAGACAAAGCAGAGGGCAGACATGACAAACCTTTCATTTCAATCCATTTTGACAAGAAACCCAATGAAACATCCAGACGACAGAAAGAACAGAAACTGAGCGTGGACGCCAGTGATTGGATGGATGAACAGATGGATGGCGTACGTATTGCACCGCTGGCGGCCAAATACTATTAATTTGGTAAAAATCCCAATATAGACTTGGGGTCCATGTATTCCATAATGTCAAGTTACGCTAAGGTACACTAGTATTTGACATTCTTTTGATGTTTTTAAAGAAGATCTATCTATGAAACTAACTGAATGTTCATTGGAGCAGATTCTACTGGCTTTATTCTCTAAACCATTCATTGGACCTTCAATTCTTCGTTTCTTTGGCTCAAAGTTTGAGTTACAGAAGTGTTCTCGATGATCATTCTCGTTTCTCCAGCAGGTGGCGCCAGCAGCTTCGTGGTCTCCTCTGCTGCGGTAGCGCAGCACAGATCATCCACACAGGCCTTTCCACAGGCCAGGCTGCAGTCCACAGGGAGCAGGGTGGAGGTCTGAGGCAGGGTGGGGGTCTGAGGCAGGGTAGAGGTCTGAGGCAGGGTGGGGGTCTCAGGCAGGGTTGGGGTCTCTTTGTGGATGTCCCGGCCGCTGCTGGGGGTCGCAGAGATCGGAGCAAACTCAGGCTGCACGGTGCTGCACATCACGCCTGCTCTCTGTAACACCTGGGTGACCTTTGACATCACATCTGGCAACCTGGACAGATGGCTAAATGAGTTTTGCATGGATGAAACACACACTCTGGTATCAGTGCACCTCCATTGTCTGCTGCATTATTAAAACACTACTACCACTTACAGTTTAGCTGTATTTGTATGTGTGTTGTCATGGTTACCAGTGTGTAGGGAGGCAGTGTACGTGCACAGAGGCCACCGTGATGGAGTCTGCCAGCTGCCAGATGTGCAGCTCGTGCACAGCCTGAACTCCAGGAACACTGCTGATCCTCTGTCGGATGTCACACACACACAGCTGAGGGGGTGTGGCCTGCATCACCAGCAGCCCGTACCTGTACACCTGTACGACATTAGACAACAGACCCGATTTCTACTTTAATGACACAATTTCATCATTTGTACTTTGAAGATTTGACTATTTGTAAAATGTACTCTGTGCCAGCGGTGTGACGTAATACATTTACACTTCATTACAGTACGTGAGGATGTTTAGGGATAATGTGCAGTTTTGAAAATATATTGAGATGCAAATGTTGTTAATCTGAGGCCTGAGTCATAAGATGTAAACGCCACATGAGGAACGGGAAATTCTTTACTGTAGAAATATCTTTGATGCGAGATTGTAACATATGTATAGTAGAACATTTTCTTCTTCTTCTTCTTGTGTGTGTGTGTGTGTATGTGTGTGTGTGTGTGTGTGTGTGTGTGTGTGTGTCCTCTGCTGACCTGAGGCAGAGCTTTGGACAGCAGCACCACCACAGCCAGCAGACACAACACAGCATCCACATAAGGAAGGAAGCTGCAGGTCTGAGACGGCTGCTCACACTGTGGGCTCAGCAGTGCCACCAGCAGGCTTTTGGTCAGAGCCAGAACAGACGATACAAAGGCCTGAGAGACAGACAGCAGCGAGGGGAGACAGGTTGGTCTGTCTGAGAGGGAAAAAGGACAAACATGAGCGTCAGCAAAACAAAACAATCTAACACATCACAGTTTTACTATCATCAGCTGGGACCACAAGATTGGCCTGTAAAGATTTACATTGAGAAGTACTTCCTGTTGACATATGTTGTGTCAGGGAGCTTCTAGGTGACGTCTTACCTGCGCTGGTTCCATGTGAATGAGCCTCCACCTGCTCGCTGAAGCCTCCTGACACTTTACAGTCACACCTGTCTGAGCCGAGCCCGTCCACACACCACACACACGCTGAGGAACATGCATCCCGAGGTGCTGCCGTCTCCTCCTCTGGCTGTGGGTCGAGGGCGTCAGGGACACTGGAGGCTCCCGGGTTACAGAGGATGAGCGTCCGATTGTGGTGCAAGTGGTCCACAGCGGACTGGACTTTGTTAACGTCACCCAGCTCACACCCCTGATCAGCTCGGGGTCCCTCTGAGACTGCAGGAGTCAAACAGAGGAATGAAAACACACTCACACACACACACTTTGATGTTACAGCTGAACATACAGTGAGCAGCTCCTTCAAAGTAAAAAGATCAAGTCAGGTTAACATCAGCGCCTGAACGCCATGCGGGAACAAACCTTCACCTTGGCCGTTCACGTGACGGCGAGATGAGGCCGCGTCTCCGCACGGCAGCAGGCCCCAACTGAGCCCGAAGATCAGCAGCTTGAGGAGCAGACTGAACGCACCCACCGCCACGACCAGCAGTGGGCGCTTCGTTAGGTGCGGGTGGTTGGTGGCTTTGAGGATCTCCAAAGAGTAAGAAATACACAGAGCGGCCAGGAGGAGGGCGGAGACCAGAGCCCACAGGGCCTGGATCCTCACCTCACTGTAAACCAGACCACACAGGAGGGGCGAAGGAGGAAGAGGAGGAGGAGGAAGAGGAGCAGGGATTATCGCGGGAGGTTTGAGGTTTACTGGGGGAGACGAAGGAGGCGCTGAGGAAGAGGAGGAAGTGTCTGGAGGTTCAGATGAAGGCGAGGAGGAGGAGAGCTGAGGCTTGGCCGCGGGACAAGCCATTTGCATGAGGATGAAGAGCGTGTGGAAGCCGTCCATCATGGTGATGAGGGACTTGCATAGTTGCCCGATGATGACCTGGCACAGCAGCAGCAGCAGGGTCACTCCCAGCATGCACCTGTGCCACACACTCATACCTGCAGCTGAGAACGCAGACGTGAAGGAGTTAAAGGGAGAATCCACTCATCCACACATCAAATACAGTTTATTGGTGCAAAAAAGTCAAAAAACACACACACACACACACACACACACACACACACACACACCTGGTTACCAAATAAAAGTCTGGTTGAATCCAAATGTTTGAACTGTGGAGAGGTCAGAGGTCATCCTGCTCTGTACATCAATATCACACCAATAACAATTGATATCAATATGATCAATATTGGGCTGAAACTATACTGAACGCTCCCACACACTTCATTTTACACAACACACTGTTTTACTGAATACATTATGTTATATACGTGTTTGCTGTACCTGAGTACATTGTGATGCAGCAGGTTAACAGTTGTTTATATATTCCTTATTACAGCTGATCAGGGTCAGTGTGTGTTTTCATCACTGTGTATGTTACTGGAGTAGGAAGCTCCACATGTATGAACACACACTGTAACACACAAGACAGTGTGTGTGTGCTTGTATTTGATTCTTACTAGTTTTTCTTTTAACTCCCATTCGTGTTTCATAGTCTAATCAACATAAATACTGGACGTCTTATATCTGGATTGTGTGTGTGTGTGTGTGTGTTCGGTGTGTGTGTGTGTGTGTGTTTGTGTGTGTGTGTGTGTGTGTGTGTGTGTGTGTCCGGTGTGTGGTCGTTACCTCGGAGAGACGCGGACGAGCTGGGCAGTGATCAGAGGCAGGACAGGATCTGATCGTATATGGAGCCCAAAGAGAGAGACCACTCCCCCCCCCTCTTTCTCCCTCTCTCTCTCTCTCTCCCCCCCTCTCTCTCCCTCTCTCTCTCTCTCTCTCTCCCTCTCTCTCTCTCTCTCTCTAATCACAGTCATGTGAGTGTGAGTGGGGGGAGTTGGTGGTGGTGTGTGTGTGGGGAGGGGTGGGTTGTATGTATCCTCATGCATCTCTGTTTGCATTCCGAACACATTCAGAGTTTGGTGTGTGTGTGTGTAGCCCACCCGGCCTTCACAGCCTTTCTGAGCAGATCAAGTGAAGCTAATTTGCACCAATTAAATCTCTATTGTGTTGTCAGCGTTATGTAACCAGATCACAAAGCATCAGGGCACACACACACACATACAAACACAGTACATACCATGAGGAACTTTACAGACTGATGAACGCTCAGGTTGATTCTTGACTATGAGTAGTTTGTCCCTTTGGTCCTTTGGGTTGCACCATATGTTCAAGTTTTGTCTGGCACTATAGGCACGCGCACACACACACACACACACACACACACACACACACACACACACACACACACACACACACACACACACACACACACACACACACACAAACGTCTCCCTCCTTCTCTCCCCCACAGCACATTCCTGAGGCAGGGAGACGCAGGGAGACGCGGCCCGTCCCGCCTCATCCCACCGCCCGGTGGTATGTTAACAGCTGCAGAGGAGGCGCAGGGACATTCAACTATAAAAAACTCAAACGACACAGTAACTCTGTGTTCTGAGACGGGAAGGGAAGTTTGTCGGCTCATAACCGTCTGTGCCCTGCTGCAAATTGTCAAACAACATTAAAATAAAACTTGAGTGAACCTCATGACAGACTGACCTGCCGACTCATCACAGTCCCGCCGTTGAAGCTCCTCAGGTGTCGCTGGGGGATCGAACCGTCTCTCTTTGGGAAGCGTGGGCATCACCGTTGCATGCATTTAACAACCACTTTATCCTCTGTGAAGGCTCAACAGCTCCAGCTCCTTTAAGACATCGGATGTCTTGCATTTCCAGGAAATACTGATCAAACACTTTAGATACAAATATATTCCAATTTTAAGCCTGAGGTCAAAATGTTCTAACTTGTGACTAGACCTGACAAACAAAACAGTGACTTCACTGTGGTGTCATTGTTGTGCAAACATGACATTAATGCACTTGGATGCAGCAAAGAGACAAAGCAGAGGGCAGACATGACAAACCTTTGATTTCAATCCATTTTGACAAGAAACCCAATGAAACATCCAGACGACAGAAAGAACAGAAACTGAGCGTGGACGCCAGCGATTGGATGGATGAACAGATGGATGGCGTATGTATTGCACCGCCCGCGACTCCTACTGGTCAGTCAGGGTGGCGCCCCGGTGCATGCTTGGACGACACACTTCCATGTTCTCACGCTTTCATGACAAGCACGACATGAATACAAATATGCAAGACAGTCATACAAATTAGTATTGATACGCCTCGTGCCTGTGTTCTCGATTGTGATTGGTCAAACGAGGGCCGTTACCAAGTGGCTGATGTCAGAATGCGCCAAGTCAACAGCTACGGTAAAATTGTCCAGCGATTAGATTCAGACGGTCCAATCAGAGCGCCTGATCTCAACTTAGAACAGCCAATCACATCCATCATTGCGTTCTGAACCCGTCACCGATTGGGTTGTTTTTACGTTACCTGACACTGAAATGCGTTTTTCTGTGATTCTGTAGGATTATAGCCGAAAAGTTGTAAAGTTCAGGCTGCATAACCTAAACTAGAAAAAAGGTGACACCAAATGAAGCCTCCTGAGAAGCTGGAAGGCCAGAAAGGAAGGAACACAAGAGCAAAGAAAAGGGGAAACAATGGAGAACAGTAAAAAGATGTTGAGAACACGATGGTTGTCACGGTTACTATCCTGGGAATGCATTCTGGATATAAAGGTAACAGCAGCATAGAAGCAGCTCCTTGTTGTATTTGGGTCGTTTGTCTCGTCCGGTGGCTAAAAATCACATTTGAATCTCTTTCTCACACTTGCTACCCAGCAGGGCGGCGGTGGATTAGTGCACTTTGGAATTCCTTCAGAGGAGCTTTACAGTAATACACAGGGCGAGGTGCTCCTCCCTGCACCCCCGGACACCTGAACCCCCTCACCCACCCTCACCCGCCTCCACATGAAGGGTTACTAAGAAAGAAAGCTTTATGCCTGTCACTCTCTTTTTCCTTTTGGGCACTGATTTAACTTCACTTCATCTAGAGTGTGTGATTGTGTGAGATGTAAATGTAAACGTGTGATTGGAGTGAAACATTCAGTCACGAGTCGTTACATGCATTTATTTGAGGAACAGATTTTTTTGCCATACATATCTGTGATTACCAGCACATTTTGAATTAAGTTAATTATTAAAAATCTCTAAAAATTAAAGCGTTACAAACACGGGGGGCAGCACGGCCGTGTTGGTGTGAGCGGAGTACAGTGTGTGTGTGTGTGTGGAACCTTCTCTCTTTGGGAAGCGTGGGCATCACCGTTGCATGCATTTAACAACCACTTTATACTCTGTGAAGCCTCAACAGCTCCAGCTTCTTTAAGACGTTAGTTTTCTTGTATTTCCACTTATATCCCAGGACAAACTGATCAAACACTAAAGATGTAAACATCCCACTTTCAGCCTGAGGTCAAGATGTTCTAACGTGTGACTAGACCTGACAAACAAAACAATCTCTATCTCTTCTTCTCGTGATCTGTCTTCTGTTGCTATATTTTAGTATAGTTTTTCCCATCTGCTGTTCCTATTGTACATCTGGTCATGTTCCCTATTCCTCACACATGAAGGACTTTGGGAGTTGTTTCTCTGGGCCAGGAGCCGTCTGTTGTTGTGGGCCTGTAGATCTCTTTGAGACATTGTGTGTGAAATTGGACTATACCAATAAATGTGACTTAACTGTGGCGTCATTATGGTGCAAACATGACATTCCTGCACTTCACACACCCGTTACAGATTCAGCAAGGAGACAAAGCAGAGGGCAGACATGACAAACCTTTCATTTCAATCCATTTTGACAAGAAACCCAATGAAACATCCAGACGACAGAAAGAACAGAAACTGAGCGTGGACGCCAGCGATTGGATGGATGAACAGATGGATGGCGTACGTATTGCACCGCTGGCGGCCAAATACTATTAATTTGGTAAAAATCCCAATATAGACTTGGGGTCCATGTATTCCATAATGTCAAGTTACGCTAAGGTACACTAGTATTTGACATTCTTTTGATGTTTTTAAAGAAGATCTATCTATGAAACTAACTGAATGTTCATTGGAGCAGATTCTACTGGCTTTATTCTCTAAACCATTCATTGGACCTTCAATTCTTCGTTTCTTTGGCTCAAAGTTTGAGTTACAGAAGTGTTCTCGTCTCCCTCCTTCTCTCCCCCACAGCACATTCCTGAGGCAGGGAGACGCAGGGAGACGCGGCCCGTCCCGCCTCATCCCACCGCCCGGTGGTATGTTAACAGCTGCAGAGGAGGCGCAGGGACATTCAACTATAAAAAACTCAAACGACACAGTAACTCTGCGTTCTGAGACGGGAAGGGAAGTTTGTCGGCTCATAACCGTCTGTGCCCTGCTGCAAATTGTCAAACAACATTAAAATAAAACTTGAGTGAACCTCATGACAGACTGAACTGCCGACTCATCACAGTCCCGCCGTTGAAGCTCCTCAGGTGTCGCTGGGGGATCGAACTGTCTCTCTTTGGGAAGCGTGGGCATCACCGTTGCATGCATTTAACAACCACTTTATCCTCTGTGAAGCCTCAACAGCTCCAGCTCCTTTAAGACATCGGATGTCTTGTATTTCCAGGACATACTGATCAAACACTTTAGATACAAATATATTCCAATTTTAAGCCTGAGGTCAAAATGTTCTAACGTGTGACTAGACCTGACAAACAAAACAGTGACTTCACTGTGGTGTCATTGTTGTGCAAACATGACATTAATGCACTTGGATGCAGCAAAGAGACAAAGCAGAGGGCAGACATGACAAACCTTTTATTTCAATCCATTTTGACAAGAAACCCAATGAAACATCCAGACGACAGAAAGAACAGAAACTGAGCGTGGACGCCAGCGATTGGATGGATGAACAGATGGATGGCGTATGTATTGCACCGCCCGCGACTCCTACTGGTCAGTCAGGGTGGCGCCCCGATGCATGCTTGGACGACACACTTCCATGTTCTCACGCTTTCATGACAAGCACGACATGAATACAAATATGCAAGACAGTCATACGAATTAGTATTGATACGCCTCGTGCCTGTGTTCTCGATTGTGATTGGTCAAACGAGGGCCGTTACCGAGTGGCTGATGTCAGAATGCGCCAAGTCAACAGCTACGGTAAAATTGTCCAGCGATTAGATTCAGACGGTCCAATCAGAGCGCCTGATCTCAACTTAGAACAGCCAATCACATCCATCATTGCGTTCTGAACCCGTCACCGATTGGGTTGTTTTTACGTTACCTGACACTGAAATGCGTTTTCCTGGGATTCTGTAGGATTATAGCCGAAAAGTTGTAAAGTTCAGGCTGCATAACCTAAACTAGAAAAAAGGTGACACCAAATGAAGCCTCCTGAGAAGCTGGGAGGCCAGAAAGGAAGGAACACAAGAGCAAAGAAAAGGGGAAACAATGGAGAACAGTAAAAAGATGTTGAGAACACGATGGTTGTCACGGTTACTATCCTGGGAATGCATTCTGGATATAAAGGTAACAGCAGCATAGAAGCAGCTCCTTGTTGTATTTGGGTCGTTTGTCTCGTCCGGTGGCTAAAAATCACATTTGAATCTCTTTCTCACACTTGCTACCCAGCAGGGCGACGGTGGATTACTGCACTTTGGAATTCCTTCAGAGGAGCTTTACAGTAATACACAGGGCGAGGTGCTCCTCCCTGCACCCCCGGACACCTGAACCCCCTCACCCACCCTCACCCGCCTCCACATGAAGGGTTACTAAGAAAGAAAGCTTTATGCCTGTCACTCTTTTTCCTTTTGGGCACTGATTTAACTTCACTTCATCTAGAGTGTGTGATTGTGTGAGATGTAAATGTAAACGTGTGATTGGAGTGAAACATTCAGTCACGAGTCGTTACATGCATTTATTTGAGGAACAGATTTTTTTGCCATACATATCTGTGATTACCAGCACATTTTGAATTAAGTTAACAAATTATTAAAAATCTCTAAAAATTAAAGCGTTACAAACACGGGGGGCAGCACGGCCGTGTTGGTGTGAGCGGAGTACAGTGTGTGTGTGTGCGTGTGTGTGTGTGTGTGTGTGTGTATGGAGGCGACCCAGCAGGAGGAAACATAAACCAGCACTTTCAACACACTCGCACACAAGCGTGCACGCACACACACACGAGGTGGGCGTTGTTTCATTTCATCTGGGTGGTTGATGTGTGGAAAGCTGCTGGGCAGTGATACGCTTCCTACACCACCAGCGCCCCCTTGTGGTCGCCTCTGACAGAGTACAGCAGTGTTTTCCGAGTAAGAGCAGGTTTGGTGTGAGACATGGCGTGGCTGTGTGCTGCCCTCCCTGAACTACACGTCCAAAGTGTTTGCTTTCATCACTGTAGCCCCGCCCACATCATCCTCAACCCACCGTCGTCAATCATTCAATCGTTTATTTACCCGTCCGCCCAACATTTATTACATTTCCAGATCCCCAAAAACAAAACAAAAAAAACTCTACTAAATATTTGCTCTAGTTTTAATCTGAAATATACATCAAAAAAGGAGGGCAAATCATTAAAATTAACCCCCCCCACCACCAATGGAAAGAAAAAATAAAACAAAAAGGGGGAAAATAAATCAGAAGATGCTCGTTGTAACTATTAAAATAAATACAAAACAAGTGATTTCTCAAAAGCAGCAAAAACAAAAAATGAGACCGAATCTGAAGCGAAGGAGTCGAAGGCAACGTCGATCGTGGGTCGGAGCGTTGAGGCGGCGCAAACTTGACGGAAAGACGGGAGAGACCGGGCCGCGACTGCTTTCAACCGAGACAAAGTCACGTGCGAGCGCGTGTGAAGCTGCGGAGGGGGGCCGAAGGAAAACACAGAGAGCGGAGAAGTAGAATCGCCGGAAGAGCTCAGGCCGAACCGGAACTCGCGCTTTCCGACGTTCAAAGATGGCGGTTTTTTTTTTGGGAGGGAGGAGGGGGAGCGAATCGCCATCTTTTAACGAGTCTCGGCGCAAAAACCGAAAGCTCGTGTTTTGCTTCTCGTTACAGCAGAGACAGAGACAGCAGTGAGGCGGGACAGAGGACGCCGCAACGTGTCCCACTAAACCGGAAGGGGAAGCCGATTCCTGAGGGGGCTGTAGCGAACGGAGGACAACAAAGGGGGGGGGGGGGGGAGTCACTTTGGCAGCGGTCCCTTACATAGTGTCACCTGGGTGGGGGAGGAAAGGGGGGAGGAGGGGAGACACAAACGAAAAACACAAACATCGGCTTCCTTGGATACAAAAAAACCCCAAAAACCCAACAACAACCTGTCGGCGACCCGAGCTGGGAGTCCTGCAGATTCAACAGGTCGGCAGGTGCAACTCCGCAGGGTCTGACCGTGTGCCTTTGAGCCAGCCTTTCTCACAGGTTGCCTGAGAAAGAGCTTTGATTGCCTATGAGAGTGTGTTAATCTGCACCGACGTGAGCGTGGAGCGAGCGGAGGCGTGGCCAAGGTCTGTGTCCTGTCTTTGGTTAGTGTGATGGCTCCTCCTCCTCGCTCGCTCACGGGTGTGTCAAGTCTGCAGATGAACTAAATGTAGTGATGACAGGGCGATCGCATTCTCTCTCTCTCCCTAGATGTACGTGTGTGTGTGTGTGTGTGTGTGTTTCAGTGGTTGATGTAGAGAAATTCCTTATCCGTCCAGCCTGAGCAGTCCTCTTCGTCCGTCTCGTCTTCGGGGTTTGTTTGGGGTTGGTTTTTTTTCTCTCCCTGTGTCTTTCACCAGGATCTTCGCTCCTTTGATGGGGAAAGTTGTCGTCGGTGAATTCAAAGAAACAAAAGCATTGCAGGTCAACCGGTCACGTGTCAAGATCGAGCCAGACGGACTGAGCGCCGAGTCCTCTGGGACTCTGTGGAGGAGGAGAGGACACCAGTTAGAACCAGTCTGAACAGAAATCATCCATAGGTGGTGAGTACTGTTTGAGTACTTTGTGAGTAATGTGTGTGCGTGTGTGTGAGTCTACATCTAGAACCGCTGTCACTGCGGTGTTATTATTGGTTATCAACAGTTTTGGTGGTTAGTTGTTCAGACAAACCAGCAAAGACTTCAATCCTTAACGAATCCATTTCTCGCTCTGCATTTGTTCAGTAATGTTTCACAGTAATGTGGCGTCCAAGTCGCCGTTAAGAGTAAACAGGAAATGCTTTTCCTCACTGCTGGCTGTGATAAGCAGGCTGCAGGTCAGATGTTTCCAGATCGCAAGACACTGTTAGGAATGTAAACGGGTTTAGGCCGGCTGTTTAATGGCTGCTTGGACAGAGCCCGACAGGTGTACGTTTAAGACGGTGCACAAAGTTCAGAGAACTGTGACGCAATATTTATCTAAAATTCCAAATCCGCTAACTAGAACCGACATCTTGAAATTGTAGGTACAGACGTGTTTACCTCAGGAAGCCTCTCTGCCCGTCTCCAGACTGGCCTCCAGCAGCAGCTCTTCCAGGTCTTGTCCGCAGCTGACGCTCACTGCACAAACGACACAGTGCACGCAGTTACAAACGGGCAATGGCGCCACAGCGACACACTGTGACCTTGAACTCACCGTGCTCCATCACACAGCTGCCCGGTTTGGGGCTCTCGCCGTCCAGAAGGTGGAGGGAGAACTCGGGTTTGAGGCCGTTGGGGAGAGTCGAGCCCATGACCTCGTCCGCCTCCACGCCGATGAGAGGGTCGTCGAAAAACTCCTCATCGTCCGCAGAGCTGTCGTCGGGCGAATCCTCGGCCTGGGGCGGGGAGGGCGGTCTCTCCGAGGGTTCTGCTTCCTGCTCTTCCTCCGTTTCACCTGCCGCGGGCTTTGCGTTTTCTGGCGGGCTAGCCGGCGCCTCCTGCTGGCCTTGTTGTGCAAGTACTGCTTCCGTCTCCTCCGCTTGGTTGGGCGACTGAGATGGTGACTTGTCTGATGGAGACGCCAGCTCATTCTGTAGCTGTGCATGACTCGTGTCCATCTGGGGGGGTTGTACTGCCAGAGAACTATTGTCGGCATGACTCTGACCCTCCTCCTCTCCCTCCTCTCCCTCCTCTCTTGTAGTGCTCTCCGTTTCTTCCCCCTTGAGCTGAAATGCTACGACCTGCTCAGGTGAGGCATGGGAAGGTGCTCGTAGACTTGGATCCGTCTCTTCTGGATCTAAAGCATGAAGTGTTACTTTCTGTGTTGGTGGACTTGGTTCTGTGTTTTGGTTTGGTGCTTCTAGCGTGTGGGTCAGTGTTTTGTTGTTTAATGCTGCAGGACTCTGCTCTGTCTCTTTACACTCCTCTGGCAGAGCGGGTGAACTCTCCTTCACTTCCTCTTTCGTCTCTTGTGTTTGTGCGGGTTCTGCCGGGCTCTTGATCTCCTCTTGCGTCTGCTGCGTTGTGGGTGTGATCTCCTTAGCCAGGTCCTGTCTGGGAGCCGCGGGCGCGTCCGTACGTAACCAATCCTTTCGGACCTGCAGCTGTAGCTGCTGTTGTTCTGGGGGGCTCTCCACCCGAGTCACCATGAAGATCTTATGACCTCTGCCGGGGCTGGACACGGATATACAGCGTCCTGGAGACGGAGGGTTGCCGGGTGGGACGGGGGATTCAGTGACAGTGATGAGACTCGTCCCTCCGCTGGCAGGCGAGGCAGGCGGGGACGAGGACTTGGGTGAGGCACTGATGGGGGGCTGTGCAATTGCTGCCTGGGTTTGGGGCTCAGTCTGGTTTGAAGAGGGGGTGGGGTCAGGTGTGGAAGGGTCCTTAGAGAGCACCACCTCCTCCTCCTCATCGTCAGTGTCCGAGTCTGACTCCTGAATTGTCTGAGACACCGCTGTCTCAGAGTTCGTTCCCGGCCGGCTATCCGTCTCTTCCTCCTTTCCTTTTGTTTCGTCTTTGACCTCGGCCTCCTCTCTCTCTTTCTCCTCGCACTCCGCCTGTCCCTCTGGCGCCGGTTCTTCTTCCTGGGTTCCGTCCTCTGTGGCGATTTCAGCCATGGATGCAGACAGCCTCATCTGCTGCTCCGTTTCCTCCTTCTCCTTGGCCAAAATGAAGTTCCTCTTGCAGCCGTTTTGGATCTCAGCCAGCAGGCCGCGCTGCGCCTCAATGAAGCTCTTCACCTGTGACACAGGACGACAAATCAATGCAAGCCGACCACAATAACATCACCACTGAATAAATCAATACTGCTAAGGTGGGATTTCTTCAGTCTGCTCCTTGTTTCTGCGATTTCATCTTTCAATAAACCAACAAATCTTAACCCTGTGTCGCCATGTCTCACCGTCTCTTTCTTGGGCTCCCGGTCGAGGTCGAGCCGCAGGAGAGACGTGTTGACTTTGAGGGCGAGCGACAGCGCCATCAGCCCGCCCGTCTTGATCTCGTTCTCTCGTAGGTCGAGACGCAGCAGCCGGGGACTCTCGGCGATGAACTCGGCCACGGCCACGGCTCCTGAGGCGTGAGACAAGGAGACAGAAGCCAGGGTGAGTGGAGAGGGGGGTGGTTTGGGTGGACGGGGCGGCGGAGGCTCACGGGAAAGCAGGACCCACCTTCACAGGACAGCTTGGTGGAAGCGAGGCCCAGCCGGAGCACGGAGCGGTTGCCGATCAGTCCGTCCTTCAGCTTGTGGATTCCTTCGTTCCCCACAGAGTTGTGTCCCAGGTTCAGTGTCTCCAGGCTCAAGGTGAACGGCTGAGGGAGCAAATGGGACAAAAACAGGCCATTTAACCCTTTACGTTCTGCCACAGAAACGCTCACATGCTTAAGTTGACTTCATCCCACCTATTGTTTTACCAAGATTTATTTCAATCTATCTTATAACTGCAACAGAATCTATTGCACTAATAAACTGGAGAGGAAGAAGTTGGGTGATTCATAAAGATTAAGCAATAAAAATAACAGTTTACAGGCATTTTGTGTGTGAAAAAGATTAAAATAGGACAGTTTTGGAGCCTTGGCTTGTTTCCCGACGTTTCGTATGGAAATAGAAAGGTCCTAAACGCTGCTGCGTCTATCTATAAGTTATAAGTTTGCTATGACTCAGCACCGCGTTAATGTTTTCTGTCTGGCGTGAAAACGAGAACCAGCTGATTTATGCTGGCACACACTTTAATTCTTCCTTTTTTTGGTTTGGGGCGGTTACTTTGACGTGAAAAAACGGAAAAATACCAATTATCAGCTTTCCCTGCTGCAGGCTGTGGATTTTGAGCGGCGAAATATTTCAACACGCTGGAAAGAGAAATCACTTTTCGCTCGCTGCACATTTCTGTGTCATGGCCGTGCTCAGAGAAACACTTTGGCTGTTTGTGCACAGCTGCAGGGACGAGCTGATTGATTCATCAGATATAAGATGTGGAACCAAATCTGTCACCAAAGCACAAATGACACACTCTTTCCTCCTCCCCCAGGCTCCACACCAAGTGGCCAAGGACTTAATAAAGTAAGCATTCACACACACACACACACACACACACACACACACACACACACACACACACGCACACACACAGTGTCGGCTCGTCTCTCTCTTTCTGTTTCTCTCTCTCTCCCTCTTTCTCTCCGTATCCATCTCTCTCTATACGTCCAGCTGAACCCGTTGTGTGACAGAGTGAAACCGAGCCAAGTCGGACTGAAGTCAATGATGCGACACGTTTGCAGAGGCCAGTGCCTGTGTGTGTGTGTTTGTGTGCGTGTCGGCACCGAATGTCACATTTCATTACAGCTTGCCTACGTGACTAATTAGCACACAATGTGGTCAGGCCTGTTTACTCAGACACACTTTCTCTCCCATGAAGTATTTCATCAGAATGACTTGGAGACACTAAGGAAGCTGAAAGATCTTTGTCACAACTCACAGGACAAACATGTTTCTGTTGTGTACTAATAAAAAAAATGAGATTCTTATATCATGCGTCGTTCTCAGGTTCTTTTGCTAACTAAGCAATGATCGATATCCGTGACAGCATGTCAGTAAGCAAAGCTCAAGTTACCAAACCACAACAGATGCAAAAACCAGGAGGTGTAAGAACAGCAGAGTGTGTGTGTGTGTGTGTACCAGTGCAGCAGCGAGGTAGCCCATGCCGTTGTGTGTGAGCTGGTTGTTCCACAGGACTAACGTGACGAGGCCTTTCCTCTGCTCCTTCAGTCCCTCACACACGTAAGCTAAACCTGAGCGGGCAAACAAACAAAAAAATGTGAGAAAAAAAAACATTGGCCCAAACCTTTTACACACATTAGATGTATGAAACTGAAACATAAAGCTTCTGTCCCGCTGCTGCAGAAGGCGCATGGAGAGAATTTGTCCAGTAGGTTAGATCTTCATTTCTCCATGGGTTTCTACTGCTCAGTGTGGCTTCATTAGCACTCCATGTACTTATGAGGGCTTGTAAGTTCTATAAAGATCCACCACGTCCTCCTTCTTAAACTTTTGCTTTAGCCCTGATTACTATTTTTCAGCAGATAACTGGGAGCGAGTGCTACCAACGAGCTCGAGTGTGACAAACACGATAAAGTTCATAAGAAAGAGGAAGTGGGAGACGAGATGAGAGCAGAATCACAGGACGTGTGAGTGTCGTCATTGATTTTCCCTTTCGCTTTATGCTCGACTTTGCTGATTATAATCATAATTGAAAAATTCCATCCCTTTTCCTAAACTTATTATATAGAAATACATCATCACTGCTGACTTCTGCTTCAGTTTATGCTGTCTTCCTTTAGTTTTATTCAGCTTTTTTGGCTTCTGTGTCGACTGGATTTGCCCACCGGGATCAATTTACCCTCATCTGAGTCTGAAAGGAGGCACTGAGGTTAACAAAAGCGTAGTGGCCCAAGAAACCAGACTTGTGTGTGTGTGAGAACACCGTAGAAGGTGCACAGTACCGGAGTCCAGGATGTGGTTGTTGCGCAGGTCCAGGATCTGGATGTTGTAGTTGAACTTGAGCAAGTTGCCGAGTTGCGCCGAGTCCTGCAGGCCGTTGAGCTTGTTGTCCGCCAGGTACAACTCCCGCAGGTTCATGTTCATCTTCAGAGCCGTGGCTGTGCCGAAGATGGAGATAAATCAAGGTGAGGGGGTGAGGGGAATATATATATATATATAGAGTTTCCCCTCTCGCCCTCCTTACCCAGCAACATGAGCGGTCTGCCAGACAGGCCGGCGTTCTCCAGGTGGAGCACGGCCAGGCTGCCGCTGATCCGGAGCGCTCGCGCAACGAAGGGGGCCGAGTGGTCCAGCAGGGGAGTGTTGCGAGCGTCCAGGCACTGCAGCGAGCTCGTCTGAGGGCGCAGGAGACAACGCAGGGGACAAGAGTCAATGCAAGCGCAGAGATCAGCAACAACAATCGGCCTGTGAGTCGTCTCTATCACTGTGATACACTGAGGTCATGTGTAATATCAACGGAATAAATCAAATAAAAGGCGGGGGTCCACACTCGACTTGAGCCTGTTCCACCTCTGCGTCTGTCTCTAATCCAGTAACCCCGCCCTTCACTTGTAACTGTAGACGACGTGGTAACCTGATGACCCTCATCACAACGGATCACTAAGAGCTTCATCAGGGTTCATACATAAAACAGAACGTCATTATCCTCAAATGGCAAATCTGAATGATGAAGGAGACGTGTACAGTGTGTGTGTGTGTGTGTGTGTGTGTGTGTGTGTGTGTGTGTGTGTGTGTGTGTGTGTGTGTGTGTGTGTGTGTGTGTGTGTGTGTGTGTGTGTTCGGGCCTCGTTTAAAGCCGCGGCTGCGTCGGCGAACACTATGGCATGTAAATGGGAAGCAGCTGTTTCACAAATTACAAATTACAACACACGGGTCCATAATTATAAAAGTTACCACCAGCGTTAACGACGCGGCTCCACCGCTCCGTTCCCATGAGCCCCCTATAAAATCATACTTCCATGACGCCGATTTTTTCCAGGGCCCCCTCCCACACCACGGAACCCAATGAGAGCAGGAGGACGAACTCTTACCTTTCTCATCATGTGGGCTGCAGCCTGCCATCCCCTTGTGCCGATGTGCTTGTTGAAGGAGATGTTGAGATGTGTGGCCGACTCGTAGTATTCGATCATGTCAAACAGAGCCGACGCGCCCTGAGAGAGAGGGACAGAGAAAAAGAGAGAGAGAAAGAATGAATGTGACGTTGGTGACGTTCACAAAGACCCGAGATCGAGGTTATGAGACAAAGTGACGAGCAGCACTGGTTGCCTAGGTAACAGTTCCTGAGGGTTGGTGCGACCTGCCTGGATGCTTCCATGAGGGTCACAGGTCGGGGACGCAGAGACGCGAGCAGCATATTCTCTCAACTTCGCCCTGAGTTCTTCTTTAAGGATTACTTTATTTGTTGTTTTTTGGAACTGTCGCCAAAATTGTTACATTTCATCACTAATAATAATCAGTCACAGTCACTGCTGTTTATATTTTGTCCAGCCTGGACAAGAGTGTCTTTCTCCCTCGTAAAGACGAGTTGCTATTGGTGATATCAAGCGGGAGGCGGCCAGCAGCCAATCAGGTGCCTGTTTCAACACGTCCACCGAATCAGCTGTGGCTTTGCTGCTAACCTTCTCCCCTCGTGCGTGCATCCCGTGAGACGCATGTACGTGTACACAAGTGTGTGTTTATCTTCAGGGTGGGGGAGATGAGTCACATCTAGCCCAATAAAAGCTTTGCCGTGCCCGCTCCTCCCCTCGCACCCTACACATCCTTCCTCTATCCTTCCCTTTTCATTTCCCACAGGATACTGCAGGGAGAGAGAGAGAGACAGAGGGCCCAGCTTGGCCCATCCTCTCACCTCCTCACTCTTCTCCATTTATATCCAGCCTCGCTCTATTCACACCTCCGTGAGCAAACACCTCCTCAATATTTTCCCCCTCCTCCGTCTCAGCTCCAGCCGGGGCCTCGGGAAGAAGCTGGTCCCCGGGCTGAGGGGCCGATGACTCAGCCCGGATGACTCACTCAGACACTCTGCTGACATTTATGGCTATGAAAAGCTGCGCATTTCCACATTTTGATGCTCTGACGCCAGTGTATTCAGCAAGATCTGTTGAAAAGGTGATGCGTCACATGTAGTGTGAGGTTACTGAACAGACACAGAGCTACATGTTTGGTGCTTCTGCTGTAGAACATTCTTACATTTCACAGAGGAGATTTTTTTGGCCTTGATGTGACAGGGATCGATGTTTTTCTGGTCAGATCTGACTCATGTCTGATCTGTGGATGTGAGAACACTTTCAGCAGCTGAGCCTCTTAAAAACAAACATGGAGGACGGCGACAGAGCGGTGGCGGGGGGTCAGAGGAGAGAAGGAGAGCTGGAGGCGACCGTTCACACGCAACGCAGCTGTGTAACAAGGAAACACCGATGTGAACTGCCAAGACTGAAAGATCGGATCAGACTTTCGCCTGAACCGTGAGCACAGTTACTGTGAGTTAAGAACAATTTGATATTCATTAGGCTCTCTTAAGCTTTCACCTGTACATCCCAGCATGCAACAGGCGGGAAAACACCCTGGACAGACTACCAGCCCATCTGTGGACACTGACAGAACAGACTCTTACAACATCATTTCAGTTTGACCTGCGCGTCTTTGGACAATGGGAGGAAAAGTTTACAAACAAAGGAGAGGAGGCAAGCTTAGTGCCTTAAAGCCTCTGAGCCAGGCACTCAGCTGCTGCACGGTCTGGGTCATTTTAGACCTCTGCTGCTTGAGGTTTGGACAAAGACTTGAGGGAGAGCTCATATATATCATGTGTCCCGACAACAGCTTCCTGTTAATGATGTTTCTATGATTCCATAACGCCTTGGTTACTCCCCCGCAGAGCCTCACACAGCAATCAATACATTAAAATGTTATCGCTTCAAAGCTCTGGAATGTTCTCCTTGAGGATCTGAGGGCCGTAGCTAATATTATAAAGCCTCTCTCTCTCTACACACACATATATACACACACACAGCATATCATATCATATTTTGGTCATTTATATTTTTTCTTAACTTCATTGTTTTATTTAATTATTATTGAATATGATTGTATTATGTTCTTATTAGTTGTATTGTTTCTTATCTTGTTTAAACACATTTTCTTTGTGTATTATTATTCATCGTATTTTTGTTATTGTTTGTTTTTAATGTTGTACTTTTTGATCCCATCCAACTTTTTAAATTCCCTTTTGTGTTCATTATAACCTGTTTTAAAACCTTTTACTGGTTTATCTTTATGTTCATTTGTCTTATGGTCTCCATGATTTATTAATTAATTAAACATTGATTGACAGGATTTTAACAGGAGGTTATTGGGCCTGGTGTGTGTTTAAAGAGCAAAGTATTGAAATGGCTTCAGACGGGAATCCAATTCTAGAAGCACAACAAAAATAATTCTTCCAGCCTAAAAATATCCATCCTGCCTCATCCGGCCTCAGCCGGGCCTGCGTTAGTGTGTGATGCACATCACCCAGGCTTTCTGCGTGGGACAGGAAATGGTCAGAGCCAGTGTCCCTCTGGTCAACAGAGCGGCGGCGACCCTGTGTGTGTCTACAGCTCCAAACCTCCCCGATGGTGTTTACACTCACGCACATCTGGAGCAATCAGAGAAACCACGACAAACACTCCACATCCTGCCGGGGAGGACGAGAGCGTGAAGAAGAGCGCGAGGCGAGTATGACCCTCTTACGTCTTCATCCAGGTTGGTCTGTTCCAGGTCCACCAGTTTAAATTGGACCCTCTTCAACACCTCCTCCAGGGACTCGCAGGTCTTGTAGTCCAGCTTCTCACCTGTAAACACGCAAGCCCAGACACAACACGCAATGTGATCCCAAGTCCAAACGAGGTTCAGAAAAGATCTTGTATATAAATGTGGGCTTACCTTTTAGGTCTAAGCATTCATTTCGCTGAGTCAAGTCTTTCAGTTCCTATAGAGAGAAAGAAGCTGCGTTAGTAAGAAGAAGAAAACAAAAAAAACCTTCAATTTCAATTTCAGTCAGGCATTTTCAGGAAGCAAACTTTGCTTCTCACACACTCCATCTTCCTCATCACAAAGCACGCTGATGGAATTGATAAGTGTGTGCAATAAAACAATCTCAGTATAAACTAAGATAAAAAAAACACTGCAGAAACACACCTTGGGTTTTGTGTGTGTGTGTGTGTGTGTGTGTGTGTGTGTGTGTGTGTGTGTGTGTGTGTGTGTGTGTGTGTGTGTGTGTCTGGGTGTGTTTGAATTCTTGCATCACTGCTAAAGTTTGCACAGAGAGTGCTGCGGTATAAACCATTTTGCAATGTTGTGTGAACAGTGAGTTCCAACGATAGCAGTTTAGATAAGCTCAGTGAAGAAGCCGGACGCACCGTGCTGTTCCTGAACGCACCATGACGCCTCACCTGGGATCCCCATCTGTGTGCCAGTGGACTTTCTACCCTCCACATACACACAGATAGGTGACAAATTAAAGGGAAGACCCACATAAAGTGTCTTAATACACAACAAGTCATCAAGCAGCTACACTGCACCTTGGCACAGAGCAACATGGATGAGAAGTTACACAATATCTATCACCTCTTTGGCAGAGGTAATAAATATTGTGTAACTTAAGCTGCTCAGCCCACACACACACACACACACACACACACACACACACACACACACACACACACACACACACACACACACACACACACACACACACACACACACACACACACACACACACACACACAGTGCTGTCCTCCAAACTATGTGTAACAAATCCCCCTCTCCTGTGCGCTGATCAGCCCATTCAGCATGAACTCCATAACCTCTGCCCTCATGCCACACACCACACGCACAGACACCTCGGTTGTCAGCGTGTGAGCCCAACTTACATACACACAGGTCGACACCAATTACATGGTCTCCTTCATCAACACACAGCTTCAAATTTGTTTGTGAAGAAGTATTAATTACTTTGAGATCCATGTTATTGAGTATAGATCATATAAGAAACATCACATTTAAAGGAGAAACACGGTAAGTGAGTGTGTGTGTGTGTGTGTGTGTGTGTGTTGGGGCAGGCATATTTGCTAAAGGCTTTGTGCTTTACTGTGCTGTACTGAAAGACTAAAGCATGCATTTTGGGGAGTGCGGTTCGTGTGAATCTTCCTTCCCTCTCCCCCTCCCTCTCTCTCCTCTATAGGTGCTTATCCTATACAGAGATGCACAGGGCTGCAGCCCATTCTGGTGGTCATTGATCGAGAGGCGGCGTAAACCCTCAATCGGGAACTGATCCATCACAGCACTGACGTACAGAGAGACACAAACTCAAACACACGCCTATTCACACATACGGCCGATGTATGCAGCTTCCAATTCACCTGAGCTGCATGCATTTTGAGGGTGGGAGGAAACCGAAGCTAAACCCACGGCGACACTGGGAAAGGCCTAAGTTGGCCCCCCGGTCGGATTTGAACCAAGGACCCTCGCTGGCCTCCGTGCCGCCCTGAGACTTAAGATGTTTATGTACTTGTGGCGATTGCGGCGAAAGCGCAAGTACAGTAGACTAAGAACGCCACCATGAGAGAGAAAGCACGGACTCGTTAGCTGCATGATGGGGGAAACCGCTTGTCCCGCTGGGGAACTGCAGCAATGAAGAAAAAAAAAGAAGAAAAAAAAGTGACACAAAGCTTCCAAGTGTCCAGGACCTCAGACTCCGGTGGGAGTTACATAGCAGCATGCATTCAACACGCAGCCGCTAAATGGCCGCCGTTATAATCACACGGACACACGAGCAACGGGCCAGAAATGTACATAACCTGTGGGGTCGCTGCCAAGCTGCCACGTATACGGCCAAGGACTTAATAAAGTAAGCATTTACACACACACACACACACAGAGTCTGACCGGCCTGTTTATGCGGCTGGGTTATTCCAAGGATGACTAAGCAGAAATGAGAGGGAGGGTGTGTGTGTGTGTGTGTGTGTGTGAGTAGAGGAGAAAAAGGCTGTGAGTGTGAGGAGGTATGGAGAGTGTGTTTTCATATACAGGGTGCTGGGCCGGTGCCAGCCTGGACCCTTTGTGAGAGCCGGGCCGTGTTTCTAAAGGAGTTCTAAAGTTGAACGGTTACGCAACAGGACGAGAACGTTTGTTTCTAATTCATTCCTGAATTCCCTCTGAAGAGTATTGACCTTTGGCTGTCCAGATTTTTGCAATTCTGTCTTTTTGATTGCTTCTGTCCCAACAGACTGCAGTTGTGTTTGATGCATTTTCCATATCTTGGGCTGAATGATTTGGTGTGAGAGCAGCAGGTTCTTGTTCTTATCCTTCTACCTGGCCGTCTTCCCTTCAGTGAGCTCACCGATGGAATCAATGATGTGCAAGAAGTCTTCTTCTGCTTCTGAGCAAGGAAACGAGAGCTGGATCAGCTCAGATTTGGAGCGGAGCCGCCCTCACGACCAATAACAGGAAGTTTTGTCATTTCAAACTTCCCTTGTGGTATATAGAGGGAAGAATGGATTGCGAGTTGCATGTGACGCAACTTTGCATCAGCAAATTATTGACACTCCTCACCGACTTTCAAAGAACAAACCAGTGAATGTACTGATTGTTCGGATCAGCACCAGAAGTCAAATTAACGTCACGCTGTGTTTTATGGGGTGCAGCAGCTAATGTCAATGTTGAAACGGCAAACATGTTTGCACGCTTTGCCCAAATGCACATAATGTGAACACTGCAGCGTCCAAAACTACAGATGTCCCATTGAGGTCACTTGTGGGATCCCTTCCTGGTAGGACCAAGCTTTTTGTACCTTTGCTGAAACAGGGGGGGGGGGATGTAGCCAGCAACGCAGGACACCTCTGCTTGGAGGGAAGACACAGGATGTCAACTATTTTGGTGGAATCGAACGCAACCACTTTGTTTTCTAAGTCGGTGCCTCTAGGTAGTGAGACAGGCTCCATGAAAGAGCCCTGACACACAGCAGAGAAAAGACGAGGCTTTAACTGAAAGCTGCATAACCACTGCGAGTGATAGAATGGGGGTGTGAGGGAGGGCAAAGGAGGGTGGGAGTGGGAATGTACCCAGACCAAATGTCTAAGTGCCGGCCGGAGCAGCACAGAGCGGAGCAGCAGCTTAACACACACCTGTGTTTTTCCACAAGAAGCTGCGATGTCAACCCAACTTCTCTCCTGCTTTCTTTCGCTGTAATGTTTGGGAGATTCCTGTCTCACGTTGCAAAAGTGATGTCGCTTGGTACGTCATCACTCGCACAAAGAGACTAATGCAGGTACAAACAAGCAGCACTGCAGTGGAGAGGCCCGGTGCAGTGTGTGCTGCAGCACTGAGCCACAGAACAAACAGGACGCAGAGCACACATGGAGCCCTGATACAAGGGAGAACACAGCCAACCAGTCCATCATGGGGGAGATGCAGCTTGGCGACAGGACACTCTCACACACATACAAGCACAGACACAGGAACACACACACTTTGGTTTACACAGCACTGAAGTTGTCAGGAGTTATCAGATCCCAAAAAAATTCTTCAGTCATGTGATGTGACCGCTATGTACCCTTTAAAACCCATGAACAAATGACATGTGACACACACACACACACACTTACAACTGAAAGTCTGGACTGCTTGTGGAACCTCATCTTGAGTTAGACCGACTACGATCTCTACTCAGTCAAATTTCCACCGTTCAATTTGTTTATCATTTACGGTAGGTTTGATCTTAAGGACGTGTTTGTTCTTCCCAATAGTCTTTCACTTCCTCCCTCCTGGCTCCTCATAGGTCCACAGGCATGGGGCTGTGGGGCCCTGTGATAGCTCTCCTCCTCCTATATACCATGACAATCGCCGTGGAGAGATACGCTCCACACAATAGAGCGCAGTACTTTCTGATATGTGTCATTTGCATGGATAGACGTTCTCCAGGGAGCAAGTTCAGGCAGTGTTTTGTCCCGGGCCGCTATCTGACCGTGTGTAAATGGCATTTTTCCCCATAGGGTGAAATGATTCTTATCAGCGGATACAGCAAGTACAAAAGAGTCAAAGTAAACAAGCTGGTGTAACTGTCAATATTACGCTGGTTACAGCCCTGCGTGTGTGTGTTGAGGCTCACCTGTATCTGTTTGATTAGTTTGGGTATGGGCTTACAGTTGAGCTTCTGACAGGTGTGTTTGTACACAGAGAGGATCTCATCCACCGTCGCATTCTGAGCTGGAAAACACAGAATTAACAAGGTTAGCATTGTTTTTTACAGCATTATCCCCCAGGACGTCTTAGTGCCTCTCCACGAGGACACACACACACACACACACACACACACACACACACACACACACACACACACACACACACACACACACACACACACACACACACACACACACACACACACACACACACACACACACACACACACACACACACACACACACTTGGGAAATGGTTTCTTTTCATGTGGCCTGTGTGTGTGTGTGTCTGCCGTGGGGACGCTCTCTAGACACAACACAGAGGACCAGAATTAACCCCTTAAATAACAAAACACCGCTGAAGTTAAAAAGCAAAACAAAGGTATTATTCTGTGTCTGCATACAGGGGGTCAGACGGCGTTGCTGCAGGGGGTTAAACTAAGTCAGGTGATGCCGGTCTGGTGCCAAGCCAAAGATGACGGGGGCACTCGAACAGGAGTGTGTGTGAGAGAGACAGAGAGAGAGAGAGAGCGAGAGACAGTGATGTGTATTGTGTTGTTTGCCTTCAGCTGTGGCGTAAGAGGTCAGAGAGTTTAAAGTCTGCAGATTTGAGCTCTGTGGTGGCTTCAGAAACATGTGCTCATGTGACGGCCGGGTATGTTTACGTGCAAAGTCAGCTTCACCCCAGCAACAGACCAAGACTACACGCCAATATCCCTTGATTTATTGAAGCGTACGATTACGGAGAAAAGACAAGTCTGCCATTATGTAACACGTCTCAGAGAGCCAGGCAATACCATTAATACTGTCTAGGTCACAATTTTCTCTGGACAGGTGATCAGAGTGTGTGTAAACAAAGTCGTGACGTGATCAAGGCATAACACAACAAGACAACAAACAAGAGGTGACATCAACAATTCAGGCTTTACAAACCTGTCAAATTATACTTAATCACACACACACACACACACACACACACACACAGTCAAAGAATGTCCACTGGTCAGCAATTGTGCCGCACAGACAGGACATGTACCTACAGTATGTATCGACTGTGAGCACAGTGCATCACTGGCATGTGCGCAAGGATTTCTGTGTGTGTGCGTGTGTGCTCTTCTCCCGAACACCAAATGGGAATCTGACTTTGTGCTGAGCTAAGCTGTTTGACTGCTTTCGCCAAGGTGAGATTTCGCTTCCATGTTCAATCTTCTCCACCTCAGTCTGCTCTTTGTCTCCCTCGGTGCTCCGCCCATTGTTCTGTACGGTGAAGAGACCGAACCGACTGGACTCAGGGGGCTTTAATATTATTACAAAACAATAATGACTAAAAGTAAGCTTAGAGAATGGTAAAGCCTAACATCAGACAGCTAGTTTGCCTTTCAGACCAGTCAGTCTGAAAGGCAAACTAGTGGCTTCACCTACCGGCAGCAACATTAACTTTATCGCTGCTGTAAATCTGGATGGTTGAACTTGTGTATGTGTGTGTGTTTGTGTGAGTATGTGTGTATGTATAGATCCAGTCACACAAGTATGACCGCAACACATCTTATACTTGTTTTCATTCAGACTCAGACCAAACAGCCACCAGAGAGGAAATCAGTCTGCTCTTTGAACCTGCAGCCAGCCAGCCACACACACGCGTACACACACACACAAAACCCAAACCCTGGTATGAGGAGGCCGTAGAGGCTGGGGCAGTGAAAGAGGAACACATCTGGCAGACGTACAAATTGTCCCTAACCCTGATAACCTGGACATATGAATGAATGAATGAATAGGAAATGACATGAATTATGATTTAAGTTAGTTGAAAACAAATTTGGTCCGGTCAACTTAGGACCAGAGTGTGTGCTACTCTGACCACTGTATAAAAGCGCACACACACATTTGTACATTACAGTACGTGTGTGTGTGTTACACTGAACACTGTGTCCTTGGGAAAGCATTTTGGGCAGAGTCCCAGCGGAGTAACAGAGTGTGTAAACAGCTCCCGAGGGGTGTTGGGATTGGGGTTGGGGGCGGTGGGCGGGGCCATCGCTCACTGCACAGTTGTGGAAATGAAGCACATTAGTGTGTGAGAGAGACAAAGAATGAGCGCGGCGGCAAACCATGAGTCTGCTGAATAATAATTTATCACTAACGCACTCGACTGCTTAGGGAGCTGGGGGAGGGAGCTTGGGGTGAATACATAAACAATAATAAAATGCGTATGCGAGAGTGGAAAAACAGGAGGAGTGAGAGGAACGGTAAGAAACAGCCAGATGCTCTGTGTTAATAGGACTCAGAGCCCAGAGCTTCTGGGCCCTGCAGAACCATAAAGTGCTGAGCTACAGCTGCTGTCGCCATTCTGCTCGCTCTGTCTATGTTTTATTGCACTCGCTCCCAACCTGCATGTATGAGCGAGCTCGCTGAGGCGCTGCACAGCGGGCGGCGGGGGTGTTCATAAAAGCTGCAGTATGCTTTGTCTGTTTGGAGTTGGGAGATCAACGTGGACAGCAACTGCGTTTATGCCTTATCTGAATGCCTGCACTTGGTAGAGGGTGGGCTGAAGATTTTGCCATCATAAAGAGGGGAGGCGGCGGTGTGCGTGTGTGTGTGTGTGTGTGTGTGTGTGTGTCAATGCAATTAGTCATATACAGTAAACTGTGACCTTGGATTTTAGGAAATCCTACACAATTATTAACGGAGACATGATTGGAGAGAACGGCACACACTTTCACTTTTCACCTTGGAGTGCAGACACACTCTGATTGTTTACATGCAAAAAAACGTTTAACTTCAGAGTGAACTCGCTGGTGGCAGATTAGTAAAGTCTGATCAGCCAAGCCAAGGAGTCAAACCTCTTCCTCTTCACAAGCCAGACAATTAGCAGGTCAAACCGCTCCTGACTGAGATCCTCTGTGCCTGTACCTGTTTTGGAGGCTCTCGCATTCAAACAAAACCACACCAGCTAAAATCTACAGCCCACGATGAGTCACCATTAACGACTTGTTAAATATTTTAATTGGTCCACGCTGAGTGAGCAAAAGTTCACAGCGGCACAATCGTCACGTGACGTGTTGCACCATCCTAAATTGGCCTGACCGTCCTTTCAAAAAGACAAAACCTGTGTGACTGCTCTTCATGTTACACTGATGGTGGGAAGCATTTCAGGCGTGGAGAGCAGACGGAGACAAAGAGTGGAATGAACGTGTCGATGGCTGCTCTGACTCAGTGAATCTGCTTCACGACACAAACAAGCAACACGCTCCCCTTTTTCGGCTTCTCGTTGCCGTTGGCTGGCCTCTGCCGAGCAACAGCACGGACACACGCGCACACACAGTAAACCACTTACTGCTGCCATAGCTGAGCTTGCGCGCTTCATAAAAAAAGGAGCGACAACAGAACCCAGCGTGCTGACTCAAGTCAACAAAGGTAAATTAAACTGAGGATTTTATGGCTGTGAACGGTGGTGCGTTCCTCACCATTATCCTGCTGATACAGCTTTGAGCTTTAGTGGGGCAAACATTTTGGATAGTCAGTCAGTAGTGCAATTATACGATCAAGGGTGCACATATTTCACTTTGCTTTGGGGTGGAGGGGGATTTAGTGTGAATGACTAACGTGAATGAACCTGAATTTCCAGCCCAATCTTAACACCAATTATCAGTTTCTTCTGCAGTCTGTGGAAGGTGAAACATTTCCAATATCAGCTTTCTGTTAAGAAATCACTGACCTACCCGCTCAGTGCATATTTCTCTATTAACAAGGACACACTCAACCACTCTTTAAAATCACAACAACTACCCGATGATGCTTAAACACACACATGTAGTGAGGCTGTTTGTGTGCAGGTAGAGAGTGGGATGTCGTTCTCTTGTGAAGCAGCAATCTGCCCTCTCCAGTTAATCGGCTCAGGGTGGGAAAACAAGCTCTGCTCCTGCCAAACATCAATGTGAATACAATTCATTTTATTAAAATCGCGGCGGAGGGAGGGAGACAATGATGAAACCAGAATGACACAGAGCGACAGGGAAATGCACTTAGCATGCAAGACCGCCCCGCCTCTTTCCTTCGCAAATAAGCATTGAGCGTGGAAACACCTGCATATCGCTTACATGCAGCCCTGAACATGACCTTTGCACAAACTGTGCCAACATACAAACAATATCAGGTCATCGCACAACAGCTCACAAACTCCAAGCAACTCTAGCTCCTGCTGGAAGAACATCAAGATCATATATGGGTCATCAAATTTTTAATCAGTTAAAATCGTCAATCAAATCTAGATGGCCAATACCAAACCAGGAAATCAGTTTGGAGAAATCCTCTGGCACCCTCTGACATTCTACACGAGCGTCAATATTTCAATGGCATACTTCACTCTGACAGCATGTCTGTGGTACGTCTGTGCTACCCAGCTGGCTGGATTAGTATCTCGAGGAGAGGAAAAAGGCAACGAGGGAATATTCCTGCCATAAATTATAAATCAATTAAGGTGAGGAGAGCTGGCAGTGCTAAAACAAGTACAGGCACATTTGTGTAGGGGAGAGAGGGAGCAGCTATGGTGGAGCCTTCCAAAGAAAAACAGAAAGCACATTTACTTAAGCTTTGCATTAAACGCAAGCAGATGTCAAAACCTGCCAATTCCTTAAGCTTCCACTGTAATGGAGCGATAAGGCACCAGGTGAGGTCAAGGTTAGAAGTCAAAAATTAACAGGGCGGTTTACTTTAAGTACAGGACTTGATACTCAAGTATGAACATTCAAATACAGCAGCATCATCAGCTCCACCACATGCAACAGCATGTGTTAACCTATACATATTATTAAAACATTTGCTTTCTGCTCACTTTTCCTGTTCTAAACCTTCTCAGACATGTCATCTAAAATTGTATTTCATATATCTATTAGGAACACTTGGGCAGCGATTGCAGTGAGCTGTGGAGGAGCAGGCTGAACTCGCTGACTCAGCGAAAAGGGAAACTTGGCCAATGTGTGGACAATCGACGAGGTTTCAGCTTGGAAAAGGTGGCGATTACTCAACTTGTTCGGAGCCTTTGATTAGATTTCTGTGCTTCCTTCTTACCAAATAACAGCGTTTCATTGCAGAGAGGCGAGCAGAAGCTGAGCGTATTTGTTCCTGAAGAAAATTCCTGTGTGAAAGTTTTGATTATAACTGAAGGCGTAAGAGCACAGGATGATCAAGCAATACCTAAGCATTACATCATGCCCATCAATTAGCCTGTGGCATCACGCAGAGCTGTCACAAATATTATTATGATCTTATCTGACGGTGGACTGATTTAACCCTCTGTCACTGGTGTTTGGACTCATTCATCTTGTAATACTGAGCTCTTACAGTCACTCAGCATGAAACCAAATATGCTGTTTTTCAGGATAAGCTCAGCATGCCAAACTTGCAAAACAAAACAAAACAAACAAAACTTCTGCATAAATATATATATATATATATATATATATATATATATATATACATTTTAGAATGCAAGATCAGAATCAAGCAAGGACTCAAAGATTTTGACAAGCACACACACAAAAAAACTGTTTTGGTATTTGGTAAATCAGGCCTTTCCTCATAATGTTAGAGAGTGTTAGTGAGTCCATCACCAGAACACTGCCTTAAAGCTACAGATCGCCACCTTCAACAGTTATTGATGGCTCGTCTCTACGTGCAGGGACTACTGACTGGCATACGTGTGTTTAGCACAATGTTGAGCTGATTGCTCCCAGAAGATTAAACTGCAGAACACATTTACTATGACACACAATGTTGGCACTTGATTACTGAAACAATGAATATCTCAGTGACTCAGTTATCCCAAAAATCATTAAATATTGTAAAGCGAATCACTTCAAAAGGGAAATACCAAAGCAGCTGAAAATAAAGGGCTCGCCTTTTCCTTTGTAGCCGCTCAACATCATCACACTGATGCAATGGAAGCCTCTACCACCACCCACAAAAAAGGTCAGAGCAGTGTGGTCCACAGTCGTCACAGTGAGTGTGGGCTTTAGTGCCAGCAGACCACTGTGTGCTTATGAAGCTCTGTGGGATCTGTAAAAGCATTCTGTTCAAGTGTGAAAATGACAGAACATGGACCTTACATACAAGCCAAGTGCTGACATCATTTTAGACCATTCTCAACCCTCGTCTTCTGCCACATCAAAGCTCCAATTTTATACAACAGATAATCAAACTGACAAAGCCGTTTGCATCACACGCCCAAGGATACGCGTGCTCCTAAGGTAAACATCTTTAGAAAACGTTCAATGAGATGTCTGACCCAGTTTTTGTAAATGTCTGCCTTACTCCTCCCTATTCTTGCTAACATCTACATCACTCAATTCTTTGTGTAGTTGACAGGGAAAATACACTGGCAACAGGTACTGAGCCTCCTTGACTCAAACAAGCAAAGACGTGTGTTTGCGTGTGTGCAGACTACCAGACAAAACCCCTGGCAGAGAATGAGGGAGACGGAAAGTTAGGAAGCCTTGCTGAAAAAACAGAACACCAATAAGACATGAATGTGTACTATAACTTACATAGTATGTAAACATTTGTCTGGATGTACAGTTTATGTTCTGATTTCACTGGAGAGTGATACTGTAAACTGTAGTGTGTGTACCAAGAGATAAACACCTTCCACATCATCACAACACATCTGGATAGTAAGGTTTTAATTAAACCTAGTCCACACTACAAGATTTAGATTTCAACTCTTACTGGGTGTTGAAAATGCTTGAGAGTGAGACAGTGCTCACACAAGCACGCACTAACAGATTCCATTCTTAAGACTACCAGGGTCGAGACTCTCAAAGCTGCAAATCTCACAGAATCAGATCAAACCCAGATTACTGTGACTTTGAAGTCTCTGGAAAGTTAAAGTCACCTTGAATTGATTATTTATACATCACTGATTAAGCTAAAACGAGCATAATGGAAGGTAACAACCAAGAAACCAGTGTTAACGGGTTTCAGGGCGGAAATGAGATGGTAAATGATTCCATCAGCTGTGTAAGATAGGTGCTTAAATTCAGCAGAATGAACACGGAGCAACACGTGGAGGACAGATGTCCAACCAGCAGTGTTTTAAGAGTGTAATCCAGAGTGTTTCACAAGAGTTTCACAGCAATGCCGGTTTGCGTTCTAGTAGTGCCACATTCAGCCTGCTCATGCGTTCCTACGGACACAATTGGCCATGTTGGAAGCCGCCTTGACCGCGTCGTCTATCTAGTCCCTTCAGCCTGAAACTTCATTTATACAATAAAGGCAATGGCTTTTTCATACGTCATGCAAGGACTTCAACCAGACTGAAATTGGCACAAATCGAAGGATGCCAACTCCGAGTAACCAGACTTCAGCTATTCGGCAATTGGTCGTTCCAATGGAGTGGGAGTAGAAAATACACCTACATTCGTGTGTACAGTGATGTATAAAATAACATGGCCGGCCTTCAGGCAGACTTCCAGAGATTCCAGAGTGTGTGTTTGTATTGGGGATGGAACACAGAACTGTTGCCAGCTCCTACTTAGTGTATAAGTGCTAGTGTTGAAAATAGCCCCCTCTCCTAGTCTCCAGGCCCGTTCTTTGCCATTTCACACCACTGTGCTGTGGACGCGGACGGCGGCGTCATTCACACATGACAGCTGGCAGCCTGGCTGATTAGAGGCGGGGCAGAGCGCGGAGGCTGTGGCTCTCCTACATGCTTCTGCCAGGCTGGATAACCAGACAGGGATAAGAGAAAAGGGTCCAAACATTCAGGGGGGAAGCTGCCCTCTGCGCCGAAGAGATGAGCGAGAACTCCATTAATATAACATGCATCACACAGTAAATCGACTCCTTGAGGGCTCAATAAAGGGGACGTCTCTGCAGGAATGTGATTATGCACAAACCCACTAATCTATTAGCAGCAGCATGCAGGTCAATAATAACAGACAGCACTCAGGGTGGACTAAGGGACAACCAGGGAAATAGAGACATCTTCAAACTCCCAACACCACACCAAAACACAAGCACTTTATTGAGGTCGGCTATTACCTACTGAGTATTCAAATACTTGTTAGCTTTATCGCTTTAATCACTGTATGATCAGCATTTAAAGTGCTGAGTGTTTATGAGTTATAATTAGAGCAGCTGTAGAATACTTGGAAAAGTCGTTCTGCATGAATCTTTAAAATCATATTCTTGGCCACATCGCACAGACACACACTCCTATATCTCACACACACACACACACACACACAGACACACAAACTATATGATGTTAATAAAATCTTTCTGGAGAACAATCAGGTCTGTGTGTAAGACACAGCACTGCCAGAGCAGATGGGAGTGACATGAGCAAATAACAGATGTATGCTCTATTTTTACATGTTGGTACATTTGGTGCCGAGTGTACTGTATGGAGTGTAGGCTACTGTTCGTCACTGCCAGCCTCCACAGAAATGATGAGAGTGAGCATGGGTGGGGGCGAGTGTGGAATTCCTGTTTGACAAGGAAAGAAGGGCTGTACAGAGTGAGACCATCGTGGACGGGATGAGAAATCAACCACCAGCGTTTTGCCGGAACATAAAGGACCCTGATGAATCCACGCAACACCATCTGTCCTCCTAAAAGCTCCTCTACATAAAGTTATATAGTTTAGTTAGATTTAATTAGTGTTTGTTCATTGTTGCCTAAGACATTTTACTACAAGACATCTCCATTTTTAATCCTATACTGCTATCCAATAATAACTTCCTGGTGCCTTCTGACGTCCGTTCTCTGCTTGCGAGATGTCTCCACATAATGTGAAAGTACTTGAGAGGAAAACATGTCTCCTCATCTTTTCGGTCTGCTAGCCGAGAGCATAGAAACGTCATAATCTTTGCTTATCAGTCGGTTACTTGGTCCACAGCCACGACACACAACATCTCATGGCTCACTGAGTCTCTAAGAATCCAGTGCCAAGTGGGCCTGGGGTCTGCTCAGACTGCTGCATGGTAGACAAAGCATTTAGCTGCTTACAGGCTATATGTAATGGTGCCGAAATACTGGCAGTAGTATTGTACTAGCATTCATACACTAAACTCTGCTAAAATGAAGTTTCCTCATGACAGTTGTAACGTTCTGCTTTAACTTTCCTGCGGTAACATGTCATGACTAGAACATTATACTCTCAACACGACACCGTTATTCACCATGGCTACAGCAAAAAAAACAAAAAAAAGTTGCATAATGAGTTATAATAACAATCTATTCTGGAGAACTTGCACTGACTGATAGTCTCTCTCACACACCCACTGATAAGCTTGTACAAATAAATGAAGTAGTGCCTGGCGGCAGTCTAATCCGGTGGCTGTGCATGGACACGGTTAGCTCATGTGAGACTGAGCAGCACGTACAGAACTGACTAGCGCCAAGGAGAAGAAGAAGAAGAGAGAGCGAGCAAGAGAGCACTTTCAACTTTATTTCTATAGCTCAATACCACATACAATGTGTCAAAGGGCTTTACAGACCCACAACATCAGTAAATTCCCGACCCTTGGAAGACGAGGGAAAAACTCTTGAGAAAACCTTAATGTATAAGGACAAAAGGAAGAAACCTCAAGAGAGTCAATTCCCAGTGAGATTACCCCTCCAAGAACAGCCGGGTGTGCACTAGGAACTTCCGTTGGGATTATACAATAGAACTATAAAGCATGCAAAGCAGTAAAACATACAGTTATTAAGTAGGAAGTAATATACAAGACACAAGTTGAGAGAAAAAGAGAGAGAGATGGTTCCAAGTTCCTTGAAGGTAACTCCTGGTTAACGGCTCATTCCACAAAAGTAATTTAAACAGTAATTTGTCACTTGGCAAACATATAGGAAGTATGTAGTAAATATGGCCTTCTGCTTGTACGGCGATGACTCAGACTGTGTGCACATATCCAGGTACAAAGTGGCGGCGGCAGCAGCAGCAGCTCTAGGCTTTGTCCTGGTTCAGGCCTGCTCCACCGTCGTGCTTCTGACAGGAGCGATTAGAAAGAGACAAGGAGAACCTGATACCAGAGGCTCAGATAAAATGTCTGCTGAGTGTGGAGCTATTGTGACACCTCTTAGAAGTCGCCGAACGGCCTGGAGTGCAAGAATTCAGACCCGTTTCATTTCCCGGAGTTTGCCTCGGCCATTGAAAACACGCACGGACGCGCACATCCGCGGGACAGACAACAGAAGCAGATATCCAGATGAGGTTAACTTAGTACGTCGGTGACATGGCAGACGGAGAACGTTCAGCCGGTTTCAACAAGAGAGGCCAGGCTTCACGTCTTCCCTACTTGTTTGGCGAGTTGAATTGCATTAATAGGGCTCATTTTTGTGCAGCCGTGACAGGAAGTTACACAAGTCCCACTGGATACATTTGTTAGAAATTGTTGAAAGTAATCGGGCAGACTCGCCTAGACTGAAAGTGGGGGACTTCAACATGCTCATCCATCACAAACGCTTGGATATATTCGTACTAGTAGCAGACAGAAACATCACAAAGTCTCCACAAACTAAAGGGCAAAAGCAATTCATTTAATAAATGAACATCTGACAGCTAATCCAAGGAACAGAGCCACAGAATCTAGTAGCACCTCTAAAAGTAACCACAGTCATATCTTTGTCTACTTCTATGTGCGAGGCGCAATCAGTTAACCTTTGGAGCTCAAATAAACTACAGGCTCAATAAATAATCTGTGTACACTCCTTCATCCAGACGCAGTAGTAATTCCTGTTCTGTGTGTTACATAATGTACCTTGATGCTGCTGACTCTCTAAATACATTCAGTGTTCAATATACTGCACGACCTCCCTGCCTGACACCGTTTCCTGCGCAGACAACTGGTCAAGCATGTGTGTATTTTACAAAGTCCTGCGTCTGTGTTCTGTAGTATTAACAACTAGAGCTCGCAACCACTGGTTAAGGAAACAGACGACGCACAGGAAAACAAAGAAACAACAAGATGGAGGAAATGGGGACTAGCGCTGACAAAGTCCACACAGCAAAAAGCAAATGTCTGACAAACATCCAGCAAAACGCAAACATCAACACGGGGCCAAATGGGACATTGTTTTATCGTGAACAGGTTGTGATTGTTGAAACGTGTTGCATTAAAAGCAACTTGATTTTCTTTTCATTAATAAAGCCTGGATGTGTGACAAACAAACAAAACATGCTAAATGGATGCTGTATATACTTAAATTAAGTAATTGGGTAAAAGTCAGTAAAAAGTAGAAACTGAAAAAGGATTGATTTAATACACAGACTTTCTAAGGTGCTGTCTGACAATATATAGTTGCCGTCCCGTACATGCACGTTGACCTTGCTGCTTATGTGGCGTCTTCATGCTCCCCCTCCCCCCACCAGTATCGCTCAACCCTGCTGTGACTCGACTTAGACTAAGGCATACATTTTTGATTTTATACATTAAGTCAACGGCATCAGGGCGCCCACGGGCTTACCCTCAAAAGTACACAGGTTACACAGGTAACAAGGACGTTGGTATAATGCAGCGGCTAAAATAATGGCCGGGGCCTTTGTTTACCTCCGCTGAAGAGAGACGCAGGCCTTTTATTTCAGACGGGCCATAATTGAACCGTGGTAAATCGCTGTAACTGCCGTTTGCCTTTCACGTAAAGTGAAGGCCACATTATTCCTACATGGTCC
The DNA here is from genome assembly GCF_046128005.1 of Genypterus blacodes. Classification (NCBI taxonomy): domain Eukaryota; kingdom Metazoa; phylum Chordata; class Actinopteri; order Ophidiiformes; family Ophidiidae; genus Genypterus; species Genypterus blacodes. Next base: position 9,615,509 of record NW_027466817.1, read on the forward strand.
TGCAAAGGCTGTCACGATAAATTCAGCATAACGTCCATTACCAAACCATTAGTTCCTTCAGCACAACAGCATAGCGCGGCAGCAAATAAGTCATGGCTAGGTTTGTCATTTTCAGTGGCCGATTAATTCATTTGCAGCAATTGCACTTTGAGTTTTCAACGGTAGTTCAAGTAAGAATCAAGACTTCTTGCGCGTTTCACAATAAAAGCCTTTGTGAGGAGGGGTTCTGTCTGTAAAGTTTGCGTTCAGGTCGCCTAAAGCTGCGAGCAAAATCTCTCTGCAGATACGTCAGCATCTTTAAACCATTTAAAAAACAACAAAGTCACATCTCCTAGACAACGCAGACCCAACACACGCTTGAGATACTGCTGAGTTAGGGCGCATTTCTATAGTTTGGGTCATTTCAGCAGGTTTCTGTGAGCACTCACTCGCACAGCTTCCGAGTGAACCCTGGTTCAGGTTGTTACGGGTGAGAACACATTTTTACTATAGTCTAATCCAAGGTGATACCTCAAACCAGTTAAGTTAAAAAACATTGCAGTGAGTTTGAGGAAACTTGTTGAGGAATGATGCACTGAATAACTGAACAAGATCCCTTGAAGCCTTGTAGCCATTTAAATCGCTTCCTTTCATGCAATGCGAGACAACCCGAACCAAATAAACAAAGTAAGAAAAGGTCGAACTCTGTGTGAACACGCAAATTCTACGTGTCAAAGGAGTCTTAGTACACTAAACAGATTCAGATTGACAGCATATATCTCAGTGCTCAATCTGTCCAACGGTTTGCCCCAGCTTGGATGGTGACAATTGCTTTCTGTTATTTATTCTTGTTGAAACAGGATGCAGGGGAGGACATAAGTTGGCCTGATTTAAAAGGGATCGGTAGAGGTGTGCGATTCTTCAGAAATTGTTTAATGTGCACATTATCACATGATTAGTTATCCCGGAGCAGTGACTTTGAACTGAGGTACTTAACATCCGTATAGTAATAGCAGTGCCACATCCTGCTTGAATGTAGGAGTTTTGGCTGAACAGGATCCCATTGTATGAACACGGCACACCTAGAGGAGTGGTGGAATCTCACAGCCAGGCAGAGGGGCACAGGTGCTGCCTGGAGCCAAAGCAGATTACGGTGCCGTCGTGGCAGGCGGAGATGAGCCCGGTGTGCTCGGATGAAATACACCGACGCAATATAACCTCAAAAACGGGAACGCACACTAACACACACGCGCCTCGTGTGTCAGAGCTGATCTCACAGATTACACATGGCATCAGAACCACAGGACACATTTTAATTATCACCCCCTCCCCCTCCCTGTTCGGTGGCGAGGCCATGTAAGGGCCTGGGTGGGCCAGTGGCCGGGCAGTTGGACAGCCGGCCCACTTCATCTAAACTGTTGGGAGTATTTCTCTGCCGTGCTGGGATGTACAGATGTGATTAGCCTCCAAATAATGTAGTTCTTCTATTCAACAATGTGAGCTTTGTAAAATGAATTCAATGCGTCACACAAACATTGTTACTCAGAATAATGTTTTAGAATATAAAACCGTGGTCCACCCGTTCTTCCATTTCTGACCCCGACGTCTTACATGTGGAGTTTGAGAGAAAAACCTCTGAACACAGCTGGTAATCCTCTGAGAAATACATCCAGGTAAACCTCAAATGAAGCGATTTGTGCAGACGGAGCAGAATTCACACACACACACACGCACATGCAGATACACACAAACACACAGCATTACCGTGCCTCCAGGGGTCCTTGGGTTCCACGGCTCCAGAAACAATATCCTCGTCTGAAGGGAACGTCACCCGTTTGCCACTCTGCTTGTGTTTACTGTCCCCCTCCTCCGCCGTGGGGGGCAGCACAGCCTGGTCTTTAGCAGAGGCCTCTGTGCTACATTCCTGGCTCTGGTCTGAGGGGCTCTCAGGTGCGCCGCTCGCAGGGACATCCTGAGCCGGGGGCTCGGGATCAGTAACGCTCAAGTGTTCAATCTTGCGTGACAAAGGCCTGACATCTGCTGATTCACCCTCCAGCACTCCACTCTCATCCAGACTCAGATCCACACCAATGTCCATGTCCCCACTGTCGTCCCCCAGAGCATACTTTGCTGAGCCGGCGTCCTTATCTTCCTTCATATCCTCCACCTCAATATTCTCCTTGTGCTGCTCATTAGAAAAGAACAAGTCATTGGGATCTGCGAGCACATGGGCGTCGGGGACCATGCCGCTCTTTCCGTTTCCATTGACCTCATCAATTTCTAGCGTCTCTTGTGCTTGACGTCTATCCCCCTCGGCCCCCTGAAGGTTGTCAGTGAGCTGGGGCATTAGGTAAGTCTCGGGGGCCTCTGTGGAAACAATGCTTTGTTTTCCAGTGTCACTGTCCATCATCAGTTCAGAGATCCGGGGAAGGACCCCCTCCGTGTTGTGATCATTGTCCACGTTTGTTTTGGCCTTGACATTGCACAAATCTAGCGAATGCTCCTCGATATTCATAATTTCATTTCCAGTGCAACTTCTTCAGTCTTCTACTGTGCCCGACAGCCTGGATATCAGGTTAAAGTGTCACTACAATACAAGTGACATGGACGAGCCAGAGTGTGACCTCCTGACCTGCTGCTGCCTCGGTCCCTGTCAGTCCACTGCGTTGTGCACCTGTCCTGGCCTCTTCACAAAGATCAATAATCACATTTACAAGTGCAATAAGAAGAAAACTAATTATGTAACGACAGACTCTGGTTTCACTCGACCAAACCACGGCTGCCTTTGCTACATCCTTCACAAATTGAAGTTATTCTAACAGCGTTTTCTTACAGATGACACTTTAAAAAAAAAATACTACAACATATATTAAATACCTTCTGAGAGGCAGATGCTTATTTGAAAGGCTGAGAACTTTGCTCAACTATTGATTAAGGATTATTTCTGTCAGCTGTAAGCAAAACCGATTGCTCCAACTGTGAAGCGTAGCGAGGTTCTGCGGTCGTCAGAACATCGCCGGCAGCTTTTCAGAGGACAAAATGAACTCCTGGTGTCTGGCTGAGTGAGCTTACAGCAGGCGAGGATACCGATTCATTTGCATGAACTTGAGCGAGCTAACGATAGCTAGCTTGCTAAAGTTGTTGTCCAACAACGACATCCAGGCTCGTGTTCGGTCGCACATCTGCTTGTTTACGCGACACCAGCTGCTTTCCTTCCAACAAGTCCATTTCTCCAGTGCCGGGACAAAATGTTTTCAGGTCGTTAGAACCTCGTCTCAACCTCTGTCGCGCAGAAGAAACTCGGCTCGCATCACAACCGTCGACCAGCGGCGAGGAGGAAAAAAACAGGCGTCACACTCGGAGCCGTGAGCATGTTTCGGTAGCTAATGTTAGCGGCGCGGATTCGTGCCGACGTAACACCTGTCGGCACACAGCGGGGGATAAACGTTCAGAGAGTCGGTGAGATGTTCCGACGCGCAGGTGTCGTACGAATCACGGCGTCCGAGCGTCGAGGCACAGCTGTTTGATGTAGCGTTAGCGTCCGCTAGCTTGCTGCCAGTCCAACAACTGTTTGTTGTTCACATGTCTGACGTCAGCACGTCACTCGTTTCCCTACAGGGCGACGTTCAAGCACACGCAGCGTTCCGGAGTGTTACGAAATATGGCTGCGACACATCAAGAGGGAGAAGACCTCATTAATATTAATGTTACTTTATTTATTATTTATTTATCTGTGTTTGTTCTGACAGTTGTGCTCAAATGTAACGATAAGTGATGAACATGTATTCAAGTATGGTTTTAAAACTTTTACTATACAATTTACTACAGATTTAACTCTTAGATATGTTCAATTTTGTTGTTAATATGTCTCGTGCTTACCTTCCAGGATAAGACTGTTTATTTCACAAAACCCAAATACATGTTTTAAGTACGTTGTTAATCTTTTAAATGTATTTTAATGGGTAAATTTCATGAAAACAAGCAAAAGTTCATCATTAATGTATATGCTTTTCTTGCAGAATATATATTTTTTAAGCGTCTTAATTTTGTCACATTGATTATACATGGGAAATCCCGAGTTCGTCCAATTCTCGGTAAATTATTTTCTTTGTTCAACTTATAATCTTGTAACACTAATTGATATACTATTTATATGGTCATTAATTCATAATTTTGTATATTTCTTTGGTGTTAATAAAGTCTTTGAAAAATGATACATTCAGCATAGGCACTGTTGCACAGGGTAACAAACATAGTTGTGGGTTGTAATAAAATCAATTCTTATTAGCAATAGAAACTATTTCGGTTAGTTACCAATGCAGAAGAGCTCGTCACCTTTTCCTTCCAGGTAAAAGAATCAGAGACCTTATAATGTAAACCAAATTCAGTGTATTCCACATGAACAGCAGATGGCGGCAGCGTCCTTTCGGCAGTGTCTGACCATCGTCCCCTGTAGAACTCAGCACATTCTTACAGTGATGAAGGAGCTCTCACAAAATCACATTTAGTGATTCCTGGACCCGTCACTTTGTGCTGGGATGTCTCATTACGAGCGTCTCTCTGAGTGCCCTGAAGATGAGGCCGATGACTCATCTCTGAGCAGCTTGTTAAATTCATTATGAAGTCTTCCATCCAAAACACACACCGTGTGCTGAAGAGTGGATCTAACTCATGCTGAAACGTCTCAAAGCTATTCAACACTTTCACCATAACACACAGCGTTGTGTTTTATAGGTGTAGAGGTCAGTCTTTGAGGTGATATTTCATTTAGGAGTAAAACTTAAAGCTCTTGTTAATGCAGTGTGTGAGTACCCTGACAGGAGGCCTTGTTGTTACGTAATGCTTCTTATTTAATGCTATTATGTGGACACTGTGATAGAATTTAGGGTCTGGCAAACAACCTCATATATCTCACACATGTCACATATCCCAAAGTAACCTGATGTGTCCATTACATTTTCTATCTTATTAAAAACAAAAGTGAATTATGTCAAAATTACTCTTCCAATTCATGTTTGCCATCATTTTTAAATGCTTGTTTTTTAATGATAAACTTGCAGCATTCCCAGTATTAAATAAACTATACATCAGCAGCTAAAATACTTTAACTATAGTATTTTTTCCTAAATTTACTGTCACATAGTCATGTTTAATGCACCAGGGTGATTAATCATACATTCATACATACATTAAAGGTGATGGAATAAGAGGATTAAAAAGTCTTAATGCTTGAAATCTGTCAGTTCTCAGTCAAAGCCTTTGGAGAACACACAGTATAAACATGAAGTCTAGAAAGAAGCTCCTGATGGGCATGGGGGTTCGATTACAGCAGACGACTGAAAACCCAGCACATTGCACCAGTAAATGTAAACGTGTCATCATGCAGCTGGGAGCACGGGGCCACGTGTTGCCTGAGCTTTGTGTGCGTCCTTTACAGTAACGCAGAGACGGGGGGGACTCTGTCATTGCCCGCTGTCATCCTTGCTTTCCAATTTAAAAGCAAGCGTTTACCTTGGTAGAGAGAGCGAGCAAGCGAGTGAGCGAGAGAGAGAGACAGAGAGAGAGAGACATTTGAGTGTTCAGAGATCAGATTCACTTAAAAGTATATGGCAAGGGGCCAATCACAGAGCAGCGGGAAGACAAATTAAGCGAGGACCTTCCCAGCAGGTCGTCCTTGCAAAGATTGGATGTGATTCTCTTCACCCTCCTGACACGAGGAGGACGGGACGCAACCTGCAAATGCATACAGATACATACATACAGTAAGAACAGTACATAAGGTCCATGCGAGAGTGTGCACGGTAAAGTCACCGCGTCGGTTGGCGACTCAATTTATGTGCCGTGAGCAGTGAATAGATCAGCCTGCAGGACTTAGGGGCTACAGTTTTCCATCAGGTGAGTTGTCATCATTGAGACAAGCCATTTGTTTCGCCGCGTCCCTCTGAGAGTCTGCATCTGGAGGGAAGCGGAAGGCCCGCAGTATTTATTAGCAACAGTAGCTAGTAACACTGAAGTTTGCCGTCTGCTGCCGAGCGAGAGGAGAAGATGAAAGGGACGGCAAGAGGAAACGGAGAAAGGATCCAAACGTTCATAAAATCCAAGAAGTGAAGGTTAAAGCAGAGAGCCGCGAGGTGTCATGAGATTTCTTATGTGGCGGCTAAGTTATGATGGCTTTAACAGCGACATCATTTATCCGGGATTACTCCCAAGCATGCAATCTCTCACAGAATCGATCATTGAGTTTAGATGTAGGTCTTCTTCCTCTCGGTGTGTCGGGCAGGTGGACGTGCATACAGTATCCCGGTGTGTTCAACTGACACGTGGAGGCTTCTCGCCGTCCCCGGCTGATAATAAATCCACAATTGTGGCTTTTAGGAGGATTGCGGTGTAATGCTTTTTGACTTGGATTTTTCCCCTTTCCTCAGCTTTATAGAGACGTCATGCCTGGACCGCAGGATATTGTATTCGATCTGAGGGAAACCATCAATCAGCACATGAAACAAATCCAAGGATCAGGGTTGGCCTTCTTCCACTCAGACACACACGCACACACACACTTTTACGGTAGCGGTCAGAAACATTGTGAAGTGGGTGGGATAAATGAAAACTTCCTCCGCCTCCCTACCTGCTGCACCCTCACTGCTCCCCCAACAAACTCAAAATTCGAAGAAAGTAGCCAAGTCAAGCCTTTCCACACACATTTCTTTGGAGAGCCAGTGGCCATCACTGAAATAGTTGCCAAATTATAAAAGGGCCTTAACCTTAACGAAAACGACCAAACTTCCTCCCTATAATTGTCCATTTGTCATCCGCCGCTCTCCTCTCATTCATAGATCTCTGGAGATAACAGCGACATTAGATAGCAGTTAAAGGTGCTGAGTGTCCGGCCCGCTTGTAATTTGAAGTTAATGAACAAACAATTATAGTTCGGCCTCCACTGTAAGCGGAGACAGAGTCATTCCCAGAGTGCAACATTACTGAACCTTATGGACTTCCTGAGGTGCTTTAAACCTCTCTCTAAGTTCACCTCTTCATATTTTAGTCAGTTGCTTGATATATAGAAATGAATCTGAGGTGGTTTCTTACAGACATCACAGCACAAGAGAAGTAAATAGGTCATTAACGAGACGTCCACATGGGGTGCTTTGACCCACCGCTTGTCTCTGACCTTTACATACAGATCACATACTGAAAACAGCTGGGAGCAAACTCTGCTCAAGTCATCATCACAAAACGCATGTGCTTATATGTGTAAACAAGAGCGCGCTCACACACACACACACACACACACACACACACACACACACACACACACACACACACACACACACACACACACACTCATACACACACACACACACACACACACACACACACACACACACACACATTTTTTCACATCAACGAATGCTCAGAGCCGGCCGTCCTCTTCCAGTTCCAAGGCCTTGATGTGAAGGCCAACTCCGTCCTTTAGCAGACTTCCAGATCCACCGACGCACTGCTGGGATGTTGAGCTGCAGTGCTGAAGGTACGAGGAGACCCCGATATATGGAGGTGAACCCATTTCACTCCCTCTGTGGATGATTTGTGTCCTCATTTGAGGCTTTTCGTCTGCTCTTTGGATCGACGGATGCACATTTTAACGTTCAAAATTCACCCGACACTTTTCACTGTAGTTGGTTATAATCAACATGTATATGTATTATCATAGTGATGTAGTGGTCACACTTATTTCTTTACTTGCTTGTCCACACAAAAATAATTGCAGAATTGTGACCTAAAATACCAATTCATTGAGATACTGTTCACAGGTGATACCTGACGGTGGTATTAGGCTGTTGTGTGTCGGGTCCTAAACCCTCGGAACCTGGATGAGTCCCTCTGCTTTGGGGCTCATTGATTCAATATTACATTTGACTGTAGGAGTTTGAAAGGGACGAGGGACTCTCCTCACCCCCTCGCCTCCTTGCCTCCTCACTGATGCTTCGTCGCTGCCAGGCTGCCACACAGGTCTGATCTGGGAAAGTAATAACACGAAAGTCACTGTGTTTCCAGAGGGCGGCTTTCCTGAGTGCTATTTCTGGAACTTTAGAATTTTATTGCGATGAAAAAAAGAGAGGCGGGGGGGGGGGGGGGGGGGGGGGGGGACATTTGCTCCTCTCCTCTTCTCTCCTCTCCTCTCCTCTCCTCTCCTCTACTTGGACAGCTGCGACGGCTACCATATATGCATAACATATGTCACCGGTTTCCCAGTAAAACATTTCCTTTTTTAAACATCACGGAACCACCAAGTAGACCTTGGGAAATGGTTTTGGCACTGAGCACCTGTGTGTGGGGAACGACCACCGCAAATCCAGCGCCACGTCATTAGAGGACAGAGGAAAGGATGAAGGACAAAGAGATTTTCCATCGCTGCGTTTCATTCATTCATCCACCCATCCGTTCATCCCACCTGTGCAAATCTCCAATTCCTCCCTGTTTTTAATTCCTCCATCTGTTTTTCTCTCCAGCCGCTCTCTCTCTTTTCTTTTCAGCCATAACTTGTTTTGGCTCTCATACACACTATTCTCCACTGTATAACTCCGTTTTTTTCACATTTAATTTGCTTCCTGTTCCTCCTCCTCCTCTCTCTCTCTCTCTCTCTCATTCTCTCTCTCACTCTCTCTCTCTCTCTTTCTCACACACACAGAGGCCTTCACTCCATTTCTTTATATATTCATTTCCTTCTGTCTGCGATGTGTTTCGGGGTGTTTCCTGTTCCCAGCCCTGCCGCTTCCCTGAGAACCGCCGTGTAGGAAGTGGTGATCCTGGCACTCGTTCCTCGTCCTCCAACCACCTTACTGGGCGCAAGAAAGGGAGTAGGAGAGGGCGAATAGAGAGGAAAGAGAGACGGACCTCCGCCATTAAAGTATACCGTCCATTTAACATCACTGCTCCTGATTTCTGTTACATAAATTGTTGTTGCATTTTCATTTTTCCCAGACGATATCACCCACTTTACAGTACAACCCTGCTCACTATGAAACTCAAAATAAGGCTCCATTTCACAGCTGGAGCCTTCATAGGTTTTGATTCCTTTGACAGAAACAATTCCCAGGTGGAGGAAGTTGTGCTATGTTCTCCCCACCAACATAAACAAACCTATGTGAATGTGAATCTGGGTGTTTAATTGCAACTGGAAAAGACTTTCTAATCTATCTGACATACTTTGTCTTCTTTCTTATGTCAGATTCACACACTGACACCAGTGAATTAGACGCTCTTGGGAGCATCGCTTCAGAGGAAAAGCTCGGCCTAGGAAGCTCCCAAGGTCTCCCCGCTGGTCCGAGGCAGACGAAGCGCCGAGGGGTCAAAGAGGGGAAGCGGAGGGACACCGGCGTCTGCGTAACTGATTTCGCTGCCTGGTTTTGTTTGATTGGTTTCCCTCCACCACAGCATCTGTTCTGTTCTGAGATTCTGTCATCTTCAAGTAGCTCGCAAGCCACGCGGACAACGTAGGTGAGAAAAAACTGATTCAGATAAGCCTTCAGGCTGAAAAAGGCAATTCACTGAACCAAAAATCACAGAATCGTAATCCCTGTGTGATTCTTTTTGTCCATCCACATCCACCCATATAGGCCACGCCCATTTGCATTCAAGATATTCCACCTTTTTCCATTATTGCCAAAATACATTTGTTCTAATTTCCGGCTAAAATCCTAGGTCAACTGTCACTAAATTTTACAACTTTTATCTTTGTTTTTCATTTTTCTTAAATGTTTTGCTGTGATTGGCTGCCAAAGTTGAGTGGGCGTGGTCTTCACAAAGTTTGCATCTAATTAATGAATCAGCCTGCTGTAACTTAACTTGGTGGACATGAAACCTCACTGCTTAGATATATGACACCCAAAGGTGGCGCTATAACAACAACAACAAAATTATGTTAGTAACTTTGGAAGCGGATATGGTAGAGTCGTCATGCCTCTGCCTCGGTGGCGGTATGAGCACTCATGAGCGCCCTCTAGTGTCTCACCTGTCCTTGGCCAGAGTTCCGTTCCTCTTCCATCTGGACACATGTAGCCTCAGGTCCATCTCTGTCTGTCGATGCGTAACATCACTTGTTGCAGGGTTCCGTTCCCTGTGCTGACAGCTCAAGGCTTCGACTGCAACTCGGGGTTGTTTGCGAGTGCGTGTCTGTATGTGTTTGCGTGTTTTACAGAGAAGAACAGATGCTCGGGATGATTCAGGCTTGGTTTTCTCATTCTGGCTACGAGCAGAGCTGTGATTTATATTATTGTGCTGCAGCTTTAGCCAAAACAACGCTGAGAGAGGGACAAGGGGACGGAGACATGGCAGGACGTAAACAGGTGCTGATTGCTCAATTGCAGGACCTTGACATGTTGACTGATCATCCAGGCTCATACTCTTCCTCCACTGCTGGAACATGAGTGTGCATGTATGAGTATACTCGTAAAGTATAAAGTAATGTACAAGTATTCTGTTTGAAATGCTCATTAAAGTTCACATAGTGGAACAATTTTTACTGTAAGCATTTTAATTCCATTGTTCAGTGACATGGAAAATGGCCGCTGCCTGACATACTCGCTACGTTTTTGTTAGGAAAGAGCAAATTTGCGATCTCAGACAATCAGAACTAGAAAATGGGTCGCTAGCTGATGTTTACGGCGGAATTCGGGAATTCACCCCCTATCTGTGTTCTTTAGGGTAAAGAATTTAGAACAAAAGGGTGATTTTGACTTTTGCCCCTGATCCTTTTGCACACTGGTCACACTGACAAAGTCGAAATAAACTCCACAATCAGTGCCTTGCTTGCGTTCCTACTGGGCGGGCAGTGAATTCCGTCTCTGCATTTCTTCTATGGTTTCTACATTATGGTTTATTAGATGTGACACTGCCCCCCAGTGGAGTGTGAACGAGAACCCAGCTGTGATGCAAATCGGAGAATGTGGCCCATTAAAACATATGATTTTCACAATTAAATGGCCCATCACAGACTGTTTCTGCTGAAAGATAAACAATCCAGCTCATAAAAAAATAGCTGTGTGTGTGATTTGATGGACTCCACTCTGTCCGCTTGCAGTTCCTGAGCTGCTTCCTCAATGCATTAATTCAAATGGAGTGTGTGGGATATTTATGCCGCTTGTTGTGTCTTACCGCTTCCATGCTGTGACCCAATACAACACACTGCTCCTTCATATTAGATAAGAATGTTGTAATAATCCCATTGCCAGGCATCCTTAAAACTGGTTTTAGACATACACCTGCAATAGTGCTCATTGTTATTACAACAGGCTTTGTTGATGTCACGTAAGTCCTGGGATGGAAATGCTCCATGTCTTCTTGGCTGGTGTCCTCTCGCTTCCTTCCTACTAGCCGTGGTCACAATCTGCCAAATGTGAGGTACACACACACGCAAACACGCGCGCGCACCGGATCATTACTCATGCCAAGTTTTGGAACAGGCAGGGCGGCGGTTTGACTTTGTTGAAAGAGGGTACACGCTTCCAGTAAACTACTGATCTCTGCTGGATTTGGCTCCATGGTGATATTGTCTGTAAAAGCTGGATTCCGAAGTGAAGTAAGGCGAAATAACAACTGTTTTACAAATTAAATTTAACAGCGGGCCATGAAGAATATTATGTTTCTAGAAAACAACCTATTTTTAGAGCGATCAGCCAGAAGCAGCAGGTTATACCTGGTAACTCCTTCCTCCTTTTCTCCTGGCTATGGAGCAAACGATTCCCCTTGCTGTCGGGAAAGGGCCCATACGATGTCCAGATCTTGCCCTCAACCACGACACACTCGCTTTCATCACGAAGACATTGATGTAAGCATAAAGCCACGGTTTAAAGGGACACACCTTAAAAAGAGTCTCACTTCCAGATGAGATTGATAAAGGACAAATGACTAATAAGAACTCAGCATTAAAAAGAGCTGTAAAAGGCTATATTGTGGTTGCTAAGCGACGTATGTGTAAAACAACCGCCCACCACTGCAGAGATCTTGGTTTAGTAGCTCCGGCCTGCTCCAGGGTTCTTATAACTTACCATGTCTGTGAGTGGGAAGCCAGCAGAAGGATCAAGTCCTGGTCGGTGGAGTGCCTGCATGGAGGAGGGTAAGACTTTGAGGGGGGGGCATCACTTATTACTGATGGCGACAGCATGAGCGTGGGAAAGAAGAGAGGAAGAAGTTAGGGATTGGCGTTCCTCTCCTCAGAATCTCAGCTCATCTTCTCCTCAGTGATTAAGTCTCTGCCGGCCCACCAGTGGAGATGAGAGGGTTTATATCAGTCTTTCCATCTCTTTGTATTCACGGCGTCCCCACCCTTCCTCCCCTTGGAGTTGCAGCTGAGTGAATGAAGGAGAGCCTTCTCCTCCAAATCAGGCCCCATGCTCTCTCTCCCAGCAGGCGCACGGCGATGATGCTAGAAGTGATGTTATTCCTTGCACCTTCATTTCCAGGGATGGGTGGTCTGTGAAAGGGTGTTTAATGTAGCACACATTATCGCGCCTCGCAAAAACAGCTGGAACTCAGTTATCACCCTCAGGGAACGGGACTGCACGGCTGAGCAGTAATCATGAGTCACTCCAACAAGTTCAGCATTGATTACACAAATTTTGACTATAAAGGTCAGAAAACAGCAGAGAAACCAGAGGGTGAGGGTGGAGGAACGAGACGTGGAGAGGGGAAGAGAGAGAGAGAGAGAAAGAAAATGTGAGATCAGGCCCAAATCTGTGGGGAAGCGGTAGCTCGGGCCGGACGAGTTCACAGATGTTTTAAAGTGCTAATCTAATCTGTATGCCAGGCATCTTTCTCCCCCTCTCCCCCTCTCCACGCTTTTTTCTCTTCCTTTCCTCTCGTCGCTTTTTCGAGGAAGGTCGCAGAGGCCTCGGTCTGCCTTAATGCATCTCAGGAGCACCATGTACCGCCGCCGCTCAGCGACAGGGGGTGGGGTTACCCATGGCGATCATTCATCAAATTCAATGACCACTCGTTTTTTACTTTTAGCTACGTTATTAGAGCAGAGCTGCCGTTACAATTTACAGACAACATTCAAACGTCAATGTTCAGAATATTCAGGACATTATTGCTATGACTTTTGGTGTCCATATCGTTCATTTTTTCCAAAATAAGCAGCATTTTACAGCTGAAAAATCCTTTTTAAAAGCCATTCCAATCTCTTCAAATTTCCTTCAGGCCTTCTTCCAGGCCCTCCTAACTTCTTCATGCTTTCGGGTACAGAAACCATTTTTACATTTGTCAGACCTTCACACTTCTTCAACATTCAGCAAAACCTTTCAGAAATTGCAATCACACAGCATTTTCTTCAGGAAATGCATTTAATATACATTTAATTCTCTTTTCCCAAATATCGGAACTTTAATCGTGTCACATTATTTTTTAAATAACCCTTACATTTTCTTTGTCTCTTGTACTCAACCTTATTCTTGTAAACATTTCAACTGCTATCTGAAAATATATGAACTTTTTTCTCAAAATCTTTCTTTACATTTTTCTTTTTGTCTTCAAACAGCCTCGTCCTGTTCCAGGGTGAAAGGAAATCACATTAACCTCTCACACTGTGGAAATGAATCCGTTTTAGGACTCACTTCAGTCTTCCTCTCCTCTCCTTGTCAGTCTCTTCCTCACGTTTCCCCATTGCCTTCCCTGCCTTCCTCTCCCTCCTTCCATCTTTTGCCAGAGAGAAGAGCCTGCGTTTGAGGCGTCAGCAGCTCCCTCAGAGTCAGCGGACATACGCTTACATGACTTCACAGAATTTAACAGCAAACCTGAATCCTGTGGATTAACCTCCCTCCTCCTCCTCCTCCTCCTCCCTCTCTTCCTCCTTACACAGGAAAATCCCCCAGAGCACAAAACCTGGAAACAAAAGCAGAGATTACAGGGAAACCTGGACGTTCAACAACTCAATCATTATTTCTGCATGAGGACATGAGTTTTTCCTTTACTCACCCATTACAAGATCATATTGTAATATGTGTCCACATTGCATATAGATTACGGTTGATTGATAAGTTCTGAGCCCAGTATGAAGAGATGTAATTGACTGTTTTCGTTTTGCAAAACTGCCTTTTACAACCTTTTTCTTTTCTATTCATTTTCCCTCTCCAGTGTGTGGTTGCCAAAGCCACACACTGAAAAAGAGCGAGGAAAATCATCTCTGATCCAACCCACCCAGGACATAACCCCTATATCCTCCCTGATAAAGCCTTGTTAATGTTTGGGAAAGTCTGAGGGTGACAAATCACCTGAGTAATAATTTAGTGAAAGGCTCAGAACTTATCAGTCAAGCCTCCTGAACGCAGGGTAAAAATAGCACAGAAGGAAGTTATTCAAATGTTACACTGATTTAGGAGGATGAGGATGTAGGAAATTTGTAGTTTGTTTTCTGGTGAGAAAGCTTAAAAGTCTGTGAGTCATAAAGTAAACCAAGATGAGTCCATCCTGGCAACGAGCAAACGGTCACGTCCTCCTCTCTCTCTCTCTCTCTCTCTCTCTCCTCTTCCCCGCCCCTCTCTCGTTCTGTTTTCCTCGCCGCGCTCCTTCTAAACATCTGGAGAAGAACAACGTCCACGAGGTAAACAGACCGACAGCTGCCCACCAGCTCCTCTCTCGTCTCCCTCTCCATCTTTCTCCCTCCTCCTTCGCTCCTCACCATCTCCCCCTCCTTTTCCTCACCGTCTCTTTCTGCCACTCTGCACCGTTGGCTCATCGACAGGCAACCATCGGTGATAGATGTGTTTATGCCTCTGTTACTGTGTGGGGACGTGAGCGAGCGAGGACACTGAGGACACGGACTGAGTGATGGTTTCAGGGCTGATTAGTCTGGGGGGGGGGGGGGGGCCTTCAGTGTTGGCTGTCCCTCAAGAGTGGAGACATAAGAGACGTGAGGGTGGGTCTCTGGGTGAGGATTGACCCACCAGAGTCCAAATATCTACTTAAATCCACAGAATCACTAAAACCTCAATTTCGAAATTATTCATCATCGCTACGAAGACAAAAAAAAAACCCAAAACAGATCAAGGGGACTTCTAGATTCCCTGAAATAGAGACCGTACCTGTCCACTGAATGGTCCTGTAGCAATTCAAAGCGCTAGGAAGGGGGGTGATAATTGTCCTTATGCAGAGGAAGTCCTTGAGTCTGGGCTGGCGCCCCCTGGTGGAGGTAGAGAGAAACAGAGCTTCAAACGCCACAATGACGAGAGTAGAGAGGTACAATGGTAAACAGAGCTCTGGTCTGCTCTACTCTGGACCAGGCTGCCAGACGCCACCAGAAATTCACCAATAAAGGCCACATTTACACTGACATGAAATCACAAAACACCTAAAGGAAACCTTTTGTGGCCACACATTTGAGGTGAAGTCAGGATTGTGTGAGGATATGTGTTGTTTCAGTCTAAATGTTTGCCTGCTAAATCAAGATGTAATAATGTAACAATCTTCACTGTTAATGTTCCAGATTTATTACTGCAGGTTTATTGCAGAAACAGAACAAGGTATTACATGCAATGCTGACTGCCAGAATGAGCCCCTTCAAACAAAATACAGTATATGCGGACAGGGTAAAAGGAACGTTTATCCTTCCGGGTTTGAATGCTTCAGGATGTCTCCTCTTAGTTTCGTCTTGGCCGCAATGGTAGATTTCTCTGAAATGCATGCCTGAAGTGTTGAAAGCAAATCGGCGAGAGAAAGTAGGAATGGTAGAGAGACAGGAAGGAATGAATGCGATTTCCATTCAAGCAGGGACAGCATCCACGTCGTGAGACACCTGTACAAACATCATTTTTCATCCTTGAGCTGCAGGGGGAAGGGAGGATGGAGATGAGATGAAGAGGTAAATGAATAGATGGAGGGAGGGAAGACAAATGAAGAGTGGATGTGTTTGGTATGTGAGAGAGAGAGAGAGAGACAGACAGAGAGAGAGAGGCCTCAGGTTTTGGCTCCTGACAGGCTCACTTCCGGTCGACAGGCGAAGCATTCCGCCGCGCTGCACCTGCCTCACTCTGTGACCCTGAGGTCCAGCTTCACCCTTTTTAGTTTCAGCATGTGTCTGTCTTTGAAGCTCGCAGGCCGAAACCCAAAACCCTCGCTATCTGTTTTATGTGTTCCAGACTCAAACCACCAACTCAGCAGTAGCAGACGCACACAACTGGAAGAAACATCCACATCTGCCATAGCGATTTGGGACATTATCATTTTATTGTGTGACACTCTATATGTATCAAAATGCAATTTACTGTACTTATGGGGTTGCTATGATTGAAAACTGGTTGTGAAGTCCAAAAGGAATATTCTGCAGCCATTATAGGCATCTGACCCTGCAGTATAAGCAACGCGCAGGTATACTGCTGCTGGTATATCACTGTCATCTCAGCTCTTATTTATGGCCTTGCCTGCTTCAGAGGCCTGGCTGAGTCCACAGATACAGATGCGATGATCTCCTGTGGAAGATGAAATGACATTTGTAATTTGTCATGAAGCAGATTCGCCAACAGGTTTATGTCCATGTGTTGACTTTTTTTGATTTGTTTGTGTGAAAATTTGCAGCGCTAGAAGCTCGATGTGACCCATATACCACATGTAGCGTTAGACCTTTAGTGTTCAAACTTTAAGAGGATGCCATGGACAGAGACATCTTTCCTTTGGTAAGCTAACAAGCCACTTGTAGCTATGGCAGGAAGCCTACTGTAAGTTTAGCAGTTTAGCCCCCAAGCACCACGAGGAATTACCAGTAGCCACAGCTATCGAACTTCAAAAACACATTCAGTTAACGCATCTCCCTTAGATCGACAGCGAAACTACCGGCGAACTTTAGCCTAATCCCTGTCTCTTCCTGTCTCGTTATTGAGAGTAGAGGAAGTTACGTAGCTTAGACACACGTAAACATACAGACACTCCTATCTGTAATATCTACCGAGGCATTATGAGACATCTCTCATCCCGTGCGAATCAATGTAAATGTGATAAAAGTTACTTTACAGATGTATTGTATGCTAACCCCGTCTGAGCAGGGCTTTAGGTTGTGATTGTTCCCTCAATCCGTGGAGGGAAGTGTTCCATATATGCAGTGGGTGGGCTGCACAGCTGACCCAGCAGTCAGTCATTAGACCAGCTGGTGGTGGGAGTATAGTTTCCATGCAGCAGGCTGTCAGTCTGCAGGGCACACAGGAGACCAGAATCCATCTGCAGCTCACCTCAACTCTGTCAGCGTGGGCAGGAAGAGAGGGAGGCCATTTCCAGTCTGCTCTCACACCGCAGTGAACCAGGAAGCAGCATCCACGGCACTGAGGATTCTGAACGACTGAGATGTTCCAAAGTTCACCTACAGCACAGACTGATATTTTCACAGCCAACAAGAAAGCAGTTAGAGGGCACAAAACTCCTCCAAGGCAAAACAATTCTCTTCCACTTATAACACCCAAAACCTGCATTTCTGTGTGCCCGTGACCTTGTAATCAATAATCAATAACGGCTGAGCTATTCTGGATGGAGCTCTGTTGTTGTTGAAGATACATTCAGACTGTTTGTAGAATTCTTCTTCACTTGATTCTCTTGAGTCCTTCACACTACAACAGAAATGGCAAGAAGTCAAAATTTGGATCTTTGTATTGAAGCAGCATTCTGTGAGAGCATAAAGTGGGTGGAAATGCTCAGAATATTTGATAGACTCCTTCCTCCTCGCTAAGCTAATGCCTCCTCTTCTTCATAATCGTTAGTTCCTGATGTGCTAATTAAACTACATTGACTTAATGAATGAGCTGAGATTCCCATGCAGGGAATTTAGCGTGGAGCGACACATTTACCATCAACTTTTATGAATATGACCCATAATAATATAGTTTAATGGTTTTCTCTGCACAGTCTGAGGGAGCTGCACCTTTCACCCTGAGCCGTTCTCTGGTTTTCGTTATCTCTCCCGCAGACCGTCTCTGCTGAACGACTCTGTAATGTAAAGCATTTGCACACTGCCTTTTTTCCGACTGCTTATCTGGCACAAATCACAGATAAATCCAGACACCTGCGGCCCTCCGCTGCCTCTCAGCAGCCCCCCGGCATGATTTATGGACTGAGGAAGTTTGACGCAGGGTTGTTTGGGTCAAGGCCTCAGAGTGACCCCTGACACCTGACAAGATAAGCTGGGTAGTCGTATCCTGTCTTTGTGCTCTGTACAAACTACATTAAGACTTCAGAACCAGAGCCCCTGTGAGAGGCAGAGGTGGAGGTCTTGATAAGGGCAGAGGTCAAGGTTCGATGAGCTCACTGCACACTTTGACCCCTCAACACCTGATGCAACAAGGCGGCCCTGAGCAATGGCACCTGTTCCTGACACGCCATGATGCAACACAGCCAACAGCCAACGAATAGAAAACCAAACTTTCTGCAAATTCAAAGTAGAGGGAAAACACAAGCTAGCTAGCTAGTTAGCTAGCGTTAATGCTAATATGCCTAAGTGCAAGAAAGCTAGCTTACTTGAGTTAATGAAATGTTTTTTGCATATTTATCACAATACAGATTTCATGATGTGATAATTAAATTGTTTACATGCCGGAGGGAATTGAATACAAGCGTATAATCCTGGTCTGTTGTCATAGTGATCACACTCCATACAGATTACACACCTGTTACCCAGGTGACCAATCCACACAGCCATCACGTCATCAACCTCAGGGTAATGTAATTGTTATAAATGTTATTAGGCTGAAGAGGGTGAAGGTATGAATTTTCTTTTTTCAAATGCTGAAGTATTAGGGGGGCAGATGCATGAAAGAGGGGTTGCAGATAATGAGGTCATCCTCAGAGGTCGAACTCAGAGGTCAACCAAGGGATTCATCATGTATTATAGCTTGTTCTAAGCTAAGGTGAATTATCTACAAACTCTCTAAAGAAATGATCTGTATATGAAACACCATGGCCCCCTTTCTTAAACTGTATCTCTCACTCTGCCCCCATTTTCCTCTGTCATACATACATAACTTGCACTCACACTCACACTCACACACAGAGGAGCTACCTGACAGGTGTTGACAGGTGAAATATGCAGGAGGAGGAAGCTGAGGGAGCTCCAGCCTCCCTGTGCAGCTCTGAGTGATCCGGCTGCGGGGCTTGACGCCGTTCACCTCTCATCCATGCTGTGGTGTGTGCGAACAGAGAGTGGATGGCGTGAGGCAGGGGTGTGTGTGTGTGTGTGTGTGTGTATGTGTGTGTGTGTGTGTGTGTGTGTGTGTGTGTGTGTGTGTGTCCGTTGGGGGGGGGGGGGGGTGCTTCTTCTCAAACACACAGGAATGTGAGGGTCACAGAAGCTACTTGGTTAAATTAAATTCTCTTTAAACTAGCCACAACAAAAGACTACAGACCATAAATGTGTTGCTCCACGCTAAATCAACTTCAGCTCACTCATTAAGACCCACACTGACTGTAACGATCTCTCATATGTTTTTGCATGTATGTTTAATAGTTTGTTTTTATCTCTGTACATTGTTATTCATGTGCAATCTATAAGGTTTGCCTCGGCCAAAGCGTTGGACCTGACAGGACATCTATCTGCACCGGACGGATCACGCTGGGCCTCTCCTCCTCCTCAGGTGAAATGCAAACGTGGCAATAAAAGGAGTAAACAGTTGATGCAACAGAAAAGTCATATGACAGCTGTGCTGCTTGTTCTGTTTATTACAGGTATAATTCCTTAAGTCAAACATTTTACAGGCTGTTGCTTTAAATGTTTCCAAGTAGAGAGAAAATGCAACACTGAGAAACAGTTAGTAAGAACCTTAGCGAAGCCCATTTGAAAGACGCTAAAGTCCCAGGTTTAATATCAGCCGTCCTTATTTGAGACATGCACACACAGCGAGCTGTTGTTACACACTTCAGTAGCTACAATACATCAAGCTTTCAATTGACTTATTAGTTCAGCTTATGATGGCGACGCCACTTCACTCCATGACTCTTATGATGGACACAAAAGATTAGGTAGATGATTGAAGGAACACAGACGGTTAATTCAGAAGTAAAGCTCCTATAACTTACTTTGTGTGGGAAGCAGGATTTCAGTTGGCTGTAAGTTCTGTTGAGTGCAGGCATCTTAAATATTATTAAGATTAAATACACCATATTGCTGCTATTTAAATACATTATGTGTCTTTTTAAGTTAGAATCGCCATTCAGTGGATTTATGTTTATTGACAAGACGATCGTCGCTTGGATTTTCTTCATGTCGGCAATGCAAAAGTACAAAAAGTCTCTTTAAATAATAGTGATAGTAGTACATTCAAACAATAGCATAATAGTTCCTCAGCATTATTGTCATGGTTTTAAATAAGTTGTGATGGAGTGGGTGCTTGGCTGGGACGCACACCGGTCTGTTCAAAGCAGACAACCTGTCCTTCATCCAAACAGACGCACTCTGACACTCCGCTGTCACCGCAGACTTAGCGTTTAGATGTCATGTTAGTGCCATCGTCGTATTTCTATCTACACCTGTATCATAGACATATGGTATTGATGGAAAATCTGCTGCTTATGCCAAGCTCAGACCACTTCAGTTCAGCTGGTGACAGGTTACATCTCCCTCTCCAGCTCCATGTTTTCTGTCTGAAAACAATTATTATGTTCCCGTTTATCACGTAGAGACAAAAACACACAAACCCTCCCATTGTCTAGAGCGTCCGCAGAGCAAACCTGGGCCTCTGCCACCGTGGAGGATTTCTGAAGTTGCATAGTCTGAACTTGGCATTACACAAACTTGACATCTACTGAGTTTAAGTCTTTTGTCCAAGTCTGCTAATCTAATTGTCTTTCCATTTCTGCTGCTTTACACAACATTCACATATCTCTTGGTTTTAGAGTGAGATGAATGGCAAAGCACTTGGAACACAGACACCAGCTGATGTTAAAGCGCTGGACTCTCAGCGGTGAACAAAGCCGGTCAGTAGACATTTAGAATGCTGGGATGATGTTTCTCTTGCTCTTTCCTATCTCACTTTCCTGCTCTGGATCGTGATGATTTAGCTGCTACATCCATTCTCTTATCTCCGCCCATCCTTCTTGTATTGCTACATTTGTCGGTTGGCAGTTAGCTGGGGTATTCAGTCTCTTCTTCCCACCGTCTGCTCTTTATCCTATTCCCTCGACGCTCCCGTCCATCTTTCTCTGAGGGAGTCCTCCAGCTCATTACCGGCAGCCACAGCCCTCCACCACCATGTCCTGGTAATTCTTCAGCACCACCCGGTCTTGAGGGTCCAGGTAGAGCAGCGCTATGGGGCTGAGGGAGGTGGGCACACAGCAGGCCCGAGGAACTGCCCCGTTCACAGAGTTCACCAGAGTCTGGACCATGGCGTGGCTGGAGGAGTTCATGTGGTCGGCCAGGGGGAAGCGACACTCTCCCAGACAGAAGAAGGCATCATAGCCACTGGGGGCGATGATCCATTTGTGCCAGCCGACGTCGTTGAAGTCTACGTACAGAGGGTGGCGGCGGCATCTGGCACGGGAGAGGCGTTTCAGTTTTGCAGCACGGCCTCCATTTCTTTTCACTCTTCCGCGGTCGCTCCAGTTGACCCCTACCTTATCGCCTCCCCAGCCAGGCCCCGTGTAACCTATTTTTTTGTCCCTCCCCCAGGCTTGGTCTCTTTTGCGGCCTTTGCTGCTGCCTCTGGCCTTGTCTTTAGTCTTGTCTTTAGTCCCCTTTCTCCCTTTCATCCTCTGACCTACACTGGGGGTCCTCCTGCCATGTTTGACTAAAGGCTCTCCACGCCCATCGTGGCTGTAAGTCACCAGTAGGGGTCTCTCCTGGGCCCAGCTATGCTCGTCCTGACCCACGGACCTGCAAACCCTCAGATGTTCTTTGTGTTTTTCTCGCCTCCCCTCCACCCTGCCCACAGCAGGGGGCAGCTCCTGGTGGTGGAGCATGGTGGTGCTGTTCTCTGGACAGACCTCCAGAAGGAAGCCCAGGCTGCCTGTCCCAGCCAGGACCTTATGAAGGAGTTCTGCACTGAGGCTAAAACCTTCCCATAAACCACTGGGCTTATTACTGTGGCCAGTGGTGAGTAATCTTGTCTCTAGCAGAACAGGTTCAGGGTCCTTGTGGTTCTCAGAGAGGTAAAGGCGTATTCTGTGGGCCCCGGGGCCCAAGCTGGCAGCACCATTGCGGAGTAGCCGGAGCTCAGCGGAGATCACCTTCTCATCCTGAGGGATGGAGGATACATTGAAGGAGATGTGAACCCTCTTAAATTCCTCTGCAGTGGGGCTATTTCTAAGGGGCTCTGAAAGGAAAATGAAGACAGATATAAAAAATATGCATGGTTTTTGAGTCTTATTTCCTCTTTTGGGAGGGTGCAGATTAGTGTAGGCATCGAGTGCAAGTACAACAGTGAGATGGTCCCTCCTGTGTATGTTGACTTCAGCATTGTTATGTTTATTTTATCTTATCTAAGACAAGACAGATGGATCTCACGTTGTGTCAAGTTGTTAAATGGTAACACTGCCATAAAATGGATCCTTAGACGTCATCAACGCCTAATAAAATAATTACATTTTATGTGTAAACACCTTCACTGAGACAAAGTGTCAAAGGTCTCTCATAATTACGATTTACAACGATGAGGAAAGAGTTTTGGTCGTACCAGTGTGGTGGAAGCTGCGTACGGTGTTGGCCTCCTGGATGTGGTGGCTAGGGAAGCTAAAGGAAGGGTCCTCCACTAGATGGTACTGCTGCTGGTGAAAGCGGTACAGATCCAGCAGGTATCGGGGCACCGGAACGCCTGGCCGAGGGTCGGGCTGTGACTGCAAACCCAGCCGGCTCAGGAGGAGACTCTGGATGGTCTGAGCCAGATTGGGCTCCAGAGCCGAGCTGGCCGGCGGAGGCAACAAGGAGGATAGCGGAGGGGAAACCCTTCCACGGTCGATCTCGCTGGCGTCTCCACCCTGGCGACCAGACGAGGGTTGAGGTAGCAGCAGGACCATGAGGAGCAGGAGGTTAGCAGGGAACATGGTGGACCTGCAGGGAGAAAGGGACAAATAAAGAAATGCTTGAGCACGCAACAGGCTGGTTTTCACTGAGACTTCTTCTTCTTTGCACTCAACTAGTTCCACATACTTCAACCTACAGACATCATGCAAACACGAAACTGTTCAGAATATGCAAGGACATTATTGCTGTGACTTTTGGTGCTCATATCTTTATACAATCTGAAATATTCAGCATATTTCAGCTGAAAAATCCCTATTAAAATAAGTCATTCAATAAAAGTTCAGATAGCAGTTACAGTTTTTGCACGAGAGTTGTTCGACATGTGGTTATCAGGTATTTTCTGCCTGCTAACCTCTGTCTCTGCCTAATTGGCTGCATCTGTTGTTATAACAGTTCAAAGGATTTGAGCTTTGGCTGTCACTCAAACTGCTTGTAACTTCTTCATTCTTTCAGGTACAGAAACCATTCAGACATTTTTCAGAAGTTCACACAATCATTCAGGCACTTCTTTAGCATTCAGCAAAAACATTTCAGCAATTGCAATAACAGCACATTTTCTTCAGGAAATGCATTTCTAGTTGTTAATATATAGTAACTTTAGGTATACGTTCAGACTGTTTTCTAAAAATAAAGATTCCTTCTGAAATCTTTCCAAAAATAGTTCAGCAATGACATCTCACTTTGAAGTGACATGTTTGGGTGCCATACATGATTTACACATGAGCCTTGTAAATTATATGACAAAATGACACAATCTGCCAAAGAGATGGTTGCTATGAGACCATCCCGGACTCAGTATATCATGCTTATGTCTTCCTTCCTGTACACACCACTTTCTCATTAGTCTTTAGTCTTCATGTAGCATATGTTGAAGAATTTAATGTCTACATATCCATATGAAGATGTTTCCTTGTTACTGTGCGATTTTGTTTTCTCTGTCTTAATTTATGGCAGGCTTCTTACTCCCCAGGTTCTTATAGCTCATTGGATACTTAGGCATGGGTAATTAACGTGTTTTTCTGTGAAGTTAGTTCAAGCAAAATATGTTGTGTGTGTGCGTGGTTGTATGTGTTCCGAAGACACCAGAAAGAGATCACAGCACCGCGTACAACATACATATAGAATTTACACTCTAGTGGCATGTTATGGAGTTGTAGGCCTGTCACAATGATGGATAAGTAGAATCTTCACTGTTCTCTCATCTCTCGTCCTGTTTCAAGTCACTGGGGGTTATGACACACACAACCATGCACACACACGCACAAAAAACACACACACTCACACTCAAAGATATATTTGCCGCCACAGAGGATTTATCGTTTAGCGTGTTTTGGTTTCTCTGTCCGTCAGTCTTTCTATCAGCTGGATAACTTATGAGGGCATCAGACCTGGTGGTCGGGTTGATCCTGATCCAGAGATTGGTCTTATGATTTTATGGTGATGCTGTACTTACCACCTTTACCTTTTGGGCTATGACTTTTGTAGCTTAAATCCCCCTGAGCTACTCGGCGTAAGAACTCGACCTTAGACAAGAGGTCAACGCAATCATCACGGCGAGCTGTTAACCCTCAACACCTTTGTAGCGTTAATGACTGAGCTGCTGATCACACAGCGGCCGGGCAGCGACGCGCCTGACCTGCGGCGACTTGGCTGAGGTGTCAAAGGTCGAGAGCAAAGGTGTCAAACTTGTCCACCAATGAGAGACAACAGGATAGCAGAGTTTGACCCAAGACACACAGTCTCTGCCTGTCTCTCTTTCTATATATCTACCTCTCTCTCTCTACCTGTCCGTTACTCTCTCTTTCTCTCTCTCTGTAACCTTTTTCTCTCTTTATTCTCACTCTCTCTGCCTCCTTCTCTCTTTCTCCACTTGGTTCTCCCTTTCTCTCTCTCTACCTGTCTTTCCTTCTCCCTTTTTTCTCCCTATCTATCTGGTGTCTCCCTCTCATGTGAATTTGTGTCATTGCTGTCGGGGCGGCAGTAGCTCAGTCTGCTGGGCCGGACTGGGAACCGGAGGGTCGCCGGTTCAAGTCCCCCGTGTGGACCAAGTAAGCAGACTGGTAGCTAGTGAGTTGCCAGTTTGCCTCCAGCACTGCCGAGGTGCACATGAGCAAGGCACTGAACCCCCAACTGCTCCACGGGCGCCGAAAAATGGCTGCCCTGCACCCCCTCTGTAGTGCATGTGTTTGTGTGTGTGATATGTAGGGGGTGCAAGACAAATTTCAATTGTGTGTGATTGCTGTCAGTTGCATGCAAAATGACTTAAATAAACTATCTTAAATCTCTTATCTTAAAAAAGAAGTTAGCAGTTATCTCCTTCCTTGTCCGAGCTGGGCCGTATCTCTCCCTCGCTCACTCCCTCCTCTCCTCTCCTCTATCTCCTCTATCTGTTCAGGCTGCAGCACAGAGAATCGATTAGGGCTGTCCACAGCGAGATAACAATGCCGTTTATGGCAGAGTGAACACATAATGACACTGTAATGACCGCTAATCTCTCCGTGCTGTCAGAAAAGGGTTTGAAAAGAGGTCACAGGTGTTAGAGTGTGTGTGTGTGTGTGTGTTTGTGCGCTGTGTGTGCAGTTCAAAGGGTAAGCCTGGGAAAATGAGCAACACCAAGCGTGGGATCGTTGCTAGCTATCCATTAAACTCTCCTGGCCACACCCACGGCTGTTTCACCTGAGGCAACGGCGCGCAGGACAATTACAGATTAGACGCTTGGGCTCGCGGCCTCTCCCACGGCGAGGAGGCTCGTAAAGAGCAGATTAAGGCCAACAACACCTCTGCTCCTGTACTTTACCTACAGAGCTCACCCACCCAGGTGACTGCAGGGCTCAAAGGTTCAGGGTGTGTTTGGGCGAGGAACAGAGAGAGAGAGAGAGAGAGAGAGAGAGAGAGAGAGAAGAAGAGAGAAGCTGTAAGCTACAGAGGCCAGGCTGCTCTACATTACTTCATCACTTGACATACATACACGCACACACACATACACACATACATACATACATACATACATACACACACACACACACACACACACACACACACACACACACACACACACACACACACACACACACACACACACACACATACATACTTCCTTGTGTCCTTCCATTAGCCCTTTGTTCTTTTCTTTTTTTGTTCTTGTGTCTTTTTCAATTTACTTCTCTCTATTGTTTTCTCTTTTCTTCTTTTCCAGTATATTTACTGCTGATACTTGTTTAAACTACCTAAGTAGATTTAGGCTTTCCTGTCAGTCCTTCTGCCTTTACCTTATTCTTCCTTTCCTTTGTCCTTACTCCTTTACCTTTTGTAATCTCTTTCCTTCTTTTCTTCTTTCTTTTCCTCCTTTGTTTTCGTGTCAATCTGAATTAATTTCTAGTTAATTTTTTGGTCTCCTTTTCTTGGGTTTCTTTCTTTGGTTACTTGTGTACATATTTCTGCTGATATGTTATTATTTAGAAGTACTTACAGGACATTTACTACTTCTCCATTGTAGTATTTGCTACATTCACTTCAGTGTGCTTCGGCGTTCAAGCACTTTGGCTCAAAAAGGGGATAAGGTGAAATTGAACTCTGTGTGTGTGTGTGTGTGTATTTGTGTGCTAATAGTGGTGACATGACCTCTGCTCAGACGGGAGCTTGACCTCGGCGTGCGTCGCTGCTCGGCCTGGCGAGCGTCTGTACTGTTTGATTAACCTGGAGGAAATCTGTTTCCATCCTCCAAACATGGTTCTGTCTGTTTTTATCTGTTTATTTCCATCCCCCGCTCCCTTTCCTCTTCCTCCTTCCTCTCTGCATACCTCCAACTTTGTCCTCCGCTCTGTCACATACCATCACTTTCCACTTAAACATCTTCCTCTCTTTCACGTCATCACCCAGTCTTCCTTATGTTATCTCCCTACCTCCCCCCTCTCCCCCTTATTCTTTTTCACTCTCTCCCTCACCTCTCTCTCTCTCTCTCTCGCTCTCTCTCTCTCTCTCTCTCTCTGTCTTTCCCTGTCTCTCCCTCTCACTCCCTCTCCCTTTCTCTCT
>NW_027466817.1:9647500-9760000 GCF_046128005.1 Genypterus blacodes
ATACTTTTTTGTCATTACTGCCTTATTATTTTTTATTTATTTTACATTTTTAGTGTAAAAACAAAAGTCAATTTCCAGAGAAAGGTAATTAGTCATCACAGATGGCAGCTCATGTATGTTTTCTGTTGTGAGGCATGACAAAGATGTGATGTGTTGATCAACATGGTGAGCAGTGATTATTAGTCGTTGGTTACAACAACTTTGTCTACATGCTGGGAAACGTTCTCCAGATCTCATGGACATTACCTCAGGAGAACACCACCATGGCTTCCACAGAAAGCCCTCATGTAAGGACCTAGAGACACATTCATGTCACCGGGCACACGATTGGTTGAATAAGACGTCAATCCCATGTCTCCCTCTCTGAGCAGAAGCACAACATATGGCCGATTTCAACCAGATGTTGAGTTTGAGATGTGGGCCCTTCTGCGTTCACCTGCCTCACCATCTACAGCTGCTTCAAACATCTCATCTCATTAACATCTCCCCCCTTGTTCTGACCTCACTCCCTGGGTTTTCCACTGCCAGGTTTGGCAACACGTGCAAATTCTTAAAAAAAAGTCGCCAAAGACGTCAAAGGTGAATCGTCAGTGTTTCCATCGAGTGACATTATGTGAATAAGTCTCGCCAATGCCAGTGACCAAAACATGTCTGTGTACGCATGAAGGCGCAGAAGATCGCAACACTGCTTTTGTGCTTTTATGTAAAGAAATATATAGAACAGGAGCGGAAACGCTGCCTTTCATTGTTGCTTCTTTTGTCTTTTCAATGTTTGATTGTGTGTTGACTTTGATCACTGTCCAAGATTTGTCTCCTGTGCTGCCCTTTGTGACGCTTGCTCTCAAAAGCTTTTATAGAATTGATATTTACTTGACCTTACCGTACCTGGCTGGTTCTATAGCGGCAGGCTCATGTGGGATGCGGGGGAGCGTCATTAAGGTGTCTGATTGGCCGAGGTGGATCAGGAACAATGTGGGGAGACACACCCACTCCCACACACTACTACAACCTAAGTATTTGTATTGTATTTGGATTCCAACTTCACCTCAAATGTGTTGTTACGAAAATTTTCCTTTAGGTGTTTTGTGCTTTCATGTCAGTGTTTGCTTAAATGTGACCTTTATTGGTGAATTAGTGTTGGTTTCTAACAGCCTGGTTGAGAGCAGAGCAGACCTCCACCTCTGTTTACTGCTCTGCCTCTCTGTGAAGCTCTATTTCTGTGTAAGGTTCCTCCAGTGGAGGGCAGTGGGAAAGTGATCTGCTCCTCCTTTATGATCCATACGTCCTAGGCAACAGTACCAACTCATGGTAACAACATGGTTAAAGTGTAAATAAAGTTGTAAATGTCTGAAACACTGATAGACACTTAAGCACAGAGACTCCTGGCTGTGGTCGCTTCTCCAAATGAGCAGCCATTCCAGCCTCCAGGTTTCCCATCCTCTGGAAAAGCCGTCGGCCTTCTGTCCCGCTGACTTCCGACGGGGGTGGAGAGACTTTTAAAGTAATACCTCACCGCCCTCTGAGCAGGCCATTCATCCGCCCTGCAGCCCAGCTTTCCCACCTCCGTGCCTCTGCTCAGTGGACACCAGAGAGCGAGAACTTCTCTAGGATTTCAGGATTCGTCTTGATAAAACTACCTGCTGTCTGCTTTTCCCCTTTTCTACTTGCTCGAGCCGTCACATGGCGTTTCATTATTTACTGATCAACCCGGCCATCAGTCATTCAGTGGGAGTAAATGCAGTAAAAGCGGACAGTAATATATAGCGTGGCCTCGTAGCAATAGCACTCACAGCTGTGTATGAGTGTGATAATGGGAGATAATACTGGAATTTATGATTCTCCTTATCCTTCCAATAAATGGCTTAGCAAACAGCTTATCTGTGCTGAGCTCAACACCACTTTACACTCCATGGAGCTGACTGTCACTCCAGGGTAAATCAGTGTTCAACCAACCCAGCCAGGACTTTTGTTGGCGTTGTCATGTTGGTGTGTGTGTGTGGGATCATTTTACAACCTTTTCTGACACGTTTACTGTGATTACTGTGCTCTTTATCGGACTCATCATGCATCTCCAGCTGCCATTGGCGTTACTACAAGCCGTGTCCATCGGCATCTATCTGCTAAAATCATCTGCGGTGGTGACAGCCATGTTGTTGTTGCCGCTGTGAAGCAAAAACTTCTGTAGTCGAGTCGATGGCGAGTGATGAAACTGTTTGCGTGTTTTTTTGTATTATGAGTTGGACATTTTCTCATCGGGTAAACACATAAAACATTTTAAGGGGCATGTTTACATCCCGACTGAAAACATGATTAAAGCAATATTTCATCTTCTGGTGAACTGTCAGTAAATCACTAATGAATGTGTGTGATAATCCCAGCATACACACCACTGTAATAACTGCATTGTGGCGCTCAATGTGATAAATGATTTCTGACATTTGAAGTAAGTAAATGTTGGACTGGTGCCAAAAAAACGAGTTCAACAAGGGAAGACAAATGTTTTCTTTTCATAAATCAAACATGTTGATGATCACAAAGTATCGACCTTATCCATAACATTACATGGAACAGTTTATACCTTCTGCTTTATTAAATCATTATTCAATTCCTCTAGGTGGAAAAACATCTAAAGTGCAGCCAAGTCGGAGAGAGTTTCAGTTGAATGGAAACAAAGTGTCATGTTAGGTTGAGAGGGCAACGTGATAAGTAGCAGGTAAAGGCGTTTTTACCCTAGATGACGCCACAGATGTGTTCGATGATTGTAGTGATAATCGCACTTTTCTCTTAATTAGCAGGTTAACTGTTGAAGAAGAAACTGTGTTAAGTTAGACTGTGTTCCAATGTTGCCTAATGATCCGTGACGTCAAAGTGAAGTTAACCGTCTGGTCACAGACGTTCCAGAAACAAACCAACGTCCTCAGTACTTTTCCAAAATCTGATTTTGTGGCGAGGAGCACGTCACAGAGTGAGTCATGAGAGAAATGATGTTCACACACTTAACGTGATCGATGCGCTCGCTGCCTCGCCGGGGAGGAGGCGGAATGACAAACACAAATGGCCGGCACATGCTCCTCTGTATTTGTAATGATGGCACGTCTGCCTTTCATCGTGTATGTGTGATGTCGTTACAGCACTTTCCTTGCTAGATTCTCACAAAGTGAAACCAAACTCCTGATGCCTCTGAACCTGTTTTAGATTACATTTAAACACATCAAACTCATTTGATGTTCCTTATTTTACCCACTGTGACACTTGTTTGGGTTCAGTAAATGATTTGTACACAAAAATGCTGTCTACT
Source organism: Genypterus blacodes (assembly GCF_046128005.1). Classification (NCBI taxonomy): domain Eukaryota; kingdom Metazoa; phylum Chordata; class Actinopteri; order Ophidiiformes; family Ophidiidae; genus Genypterus; species Genypterus blacodes. The sequence continues at coordinate 9,650,799 of NW_027466817.1, forward strand.
TCAAAGCAGATGCCACCTGTAGTGTCGACTGTTTGCTTGTGATGGTGTCGCTCAGTTCAGAGCTCTGGTTTCTCTTCAGGATTGTTTCCATCTTGCTTATTTTAAAGATTCCATAAGGCACAAAAACATGTAAGTTGGTCGTCCTCGTCGGTAACAACACGGAAAATGCAAACGGCTAAAATCTTCTGCATACTTCCGACCAGCTATTTGAAAATTTAACAGTTCTCTATTCTCTAACTCTATTCTTCTAATTCTGTGAACTGAAGCAATTAGCAATAAACGATTACGTAAGAACCGACGGAACATGATGAATAATCTTGTTTAGTTGGTTTGAACACAGAGACGCTCATCACTGTTTTAGACACTGAGTCAGGAGGGAATGACACTGCAAGAAAGGAGCGAAGAGGATGATTTGTGAGTGTTTGGTGCTGGGAAGGACAATCGGACATCAGAGAGAGGACACAGCGCCGAAAATTTCATTCAGTCCAACTAAGGACCACACACCCTGCATGGAGGGACCCACACAGACACAGACACACACGGCAACAGACTACACACAGACGCAGACGGGCAGTCATACAAACAGGGCCTGGCGATTCACATTTCACCGGCGAGGAATTCCACAGAGCGCCTTCGCAGCGATAAGACGCCATTCCATCCTACTGAGGTCACTGTTATGGAGAGGGAGGATGCAGGGTGCATGTACAGTGTGTGTGTGTGTGTGAGTGTGTGTGTGTATGTGTATGTGTTTGTTTCACCTTGTGCCTTTTCGTCACACTCAATTGTTTCTCACAGTTTACTACAATTTATTCTTGTTTCCCTTTATATTTACTTTATCTTTTAATTAAATTTAAATTTAATTAAATACTGACCACACACTGACCCCACACATTAAACTTATTTTAACTAATTTTTTGTCTTATTTATTTATTTATTTTCTAAATAATTTATTTTCAATACAACTTGATTGCTTGTGATTTCTTCTAGCTTTTTAAAATTGATTATATAACTAACTAGAAATGCATGTCGTGAAGAAAATGTGCTGAAGAAGTACCTGAAAAATTGATGTATGAATGTCTAAACAAACAATGAACCTGAAACAATGAAGACAAGCGCAAGCAGTTTGAATGACAGCTGAAGAACCTGTCAAGATAAGATAGATAAGAAAAGATAATCCTTTATCTGTCCCACAAAGGAGAAATTCACTAAAACTTTGATCTTGACGTGATTTGAACAGGCAACCTCCTGATCGGGAGGAAGACTCGCTACCTTTGCACCACGACCTCATTGTGTGAAGAACTGATTAGTTAATAACCAACAGGTGCAGCCAATTAAGCCACCGACACCCAGAGCTGAGTCTGAAGGCAGAAGATGCCTGATAACCACAAGATGAACATCTGGCTCCCATGCATAAACCGTAAGTCCTATCTGAAAACGGGTTGAACTGTGAGAAGAAGGAGGCCTTCCTGAACATAGGGTCAAGTTTTCATCAAGTTGAAAAAGAACTCAAATACTTTTCTCAGCTAAACATTTTACATTGGGCTAGATTGCTTTCTATGCAGCTAGCAGCTGACGTTAGAGTGAGAGGCTCTCAGCCAATCAGCTTCATCTATCCTCCACATGCAATTTACACCTAAGTATGAAGGAGTAAAAAGGGCCTGAAGGCATAAAATGCTAGATGAAAATTTGAGAGATTTTAAACATTTTGAAAATTTTGATAGGTTTGATTGGAAATTTTTCAGCTGGATATTTCTGAAATTATGAAAGAAATGAACACCAAAAGTCACTGTACACACATCATCTGAACATTTAATGTTTGAATGGTGTCTGTAGGTTGAAGTATGCAGAAATAGTTGAGTGTCAAAAAAACCTATAGAATGAAACAAGAAGTGTGATGACCGGAAGCAATCCCAGCAATTATGGGTTTATATTTGATTGAATTTAATTTAATACATTGAATCCGACAGCAGAACTTCTCACAAACAATAGAAGTAAGGATGATGATGAGATGATGACAGCACAGGTAAACTGTTGTTATTTACACAACTACTTTAGAGGTCAAAACAAAGGTCAATAAACATCTGATGATCAAATCATATCAATAGAAAAACTAATCAAACACACATTGTTACCACTGAGCAGCAAGTACACACACACACACACAAACACACACACACACACACACACACACACACACACACACACAGACACACACACACACACACACTCTTCACAACATTTCAGTGACATCACGTTTGTAAATGCTAAAGGCAAGGTCATTTTGAAAGAGAGAGAGAGAGAGAGCTTGTTCGCATTCATTATCCTGCTGAAGGACGAGTGGAGTTACAATATTGTGGGCAGCCTTTCATTCACACATTGTAAACAGAGCCACTGCCAGGGAGAACACACACACACACACACACACGCACACACACACACACAGTATATATACTTGTGTGCATGTAATGAGTGCACGTCAAGTATACTCTCAATATATGATTTATAATATCTGAGCTCCAATTAAGAAAGGTTAACTGACCAACCAACATCTCAGATGCACCAGAAACGAAAACAATTGCTTACCCATCAGGCTGTTGAACATTCAGGCAGCTTATCAGACCTGGAGACCTCCTCACACTGAAATTCATTGCAATTTTCACATCAGTCATATACAACAACACTGGGTTCAAATCAGGGTTGAATTGGTACGGTGTCTATCCAGTTCGAGCTGAGGTCAGTACGAAGTCAGAGCTGAAACGCGCACCAGCTCTTAAAATAATACTTCAAGCAACCGCTGTATGTTTCTGTTCTAAATATGGTAGAATTCTACAGAAAACACATGTTGAGAATGAACATTGGAGGACAAGTCACTCAAGGTTTTCCTCGGCAGAGAAGGTTGATGCTCCGTTACTCTAGGTAGAGCAAAGTCACCACAGAAAAAAGTTTAATTAGCGTGTAACGTTTATAATTTCAGTCTCCTCAGTTCCTGTGCAGTAAACCACATTCGCTGGTTAGCAGTGTGTCATTTGCTAGCGTTTCTATTATTTCCAGCTGTCCAAACATGATGCTGCAGGTCATGGACCAAATAAAGCAGATTTGGCAAAATGTTTGAAATTTTCCAGCAGGTTATTTTTGTTACAGCTGATAAATGCTGCTTGGTCTTCTCTTTGTTTGACCAAGATTAAAACAACATGGGTGGTGGGCAGCCAATAGTGAGGAGTAAAGTGTCATTAGGAAGTAGCACTAAAATTAATCACAGGATGAAGAGACAAAACGCAACAGAGGACAAAACTAGAATGTGAGAGTGATCAGATTGAAATTTTCCATATAATATAACTGATTAATCAACTGAATGGCTATGATGTGATTTTTTTTTACATCGGTCAGTTTCGCTGAAGTTTTGACACAATATAAAATGTTAAACTGAGGACGGAGTACATGTTTATTTATTTACTAAATCAAATAGAGTATCAAAAAGAAACAAAGGGGACGGAAGCAAATGGCTGCCAGGAGAGGGAGAGAGACTGAACCTTTGAAGGTGTCATTTGAAGACCACTTTACGTCATAGTCAGAAGAATTTGGAGGACACAGTCGGCATATCCTTAGCGGCCTCGCATTTCCCAGAAGCCATTGTGATCAAGCCAAAGCAATAATTTATTTATTCAATGGTGCAGGAAAGATGAATAAATAGATAAATAAAGGTTTTTCCACGTCAATGTCCATTTTCCAAAAATATTGTATGAAATGTGTGAAGTGATGAGATGAAAGCTTGGAGACTTTTTGGGCAGACCAATTAACACTACTGCCCCCTGCAGGACAAGACTGAGTACAAAGGCCAATAAGGCATCCCATGAAATGATGATAAACGAGGATTTACTCACCCAGGTGGCTGCAGCGTGTTCAAATAAATTAAAATGATCACTGAGCCGTAGGTAAATAACAGTGAATGCAGAGTTGTGGACCACCGGTGAAATGAAACATCTGATCTGTGTGCTTACATAAGCATCATTATATCAGATTTGACTATTTTCAATCAGAATGATTTGGGATCCGCCTGGCAGTGTAAAATCACCTGTCTCACCTGATAACCCGACTCCGCTCTGAGCCTGCAAACATGTCCACCACTATAGTCATCAAATGTGTCAATCTGCTTGGGATCTTTGCAGCGTTATCACATATATGGTGGAGCGGATAAAAGAGTGTGTCCAGACGATGGAAAGCAGGTCATTCCTGTGCACTTCATCATATCTGTGGATCAGCTGCGTTTTCATTCTTCCTCTGCCAGGACTTCAGCTGCGGTCGGATTGCCGAGAAGACAAACTATAAAAAAAGCCAGATTTTACATGCAAGCAGGGACGAGGAGAGGATGTTTGTGGGTGAGTACGACAGTTTGGATGCCTCATTCTTCCTTTATGAGCAAAGATATAAGCGCACATGAAGATAATGTGTCTTTGTCTGGCCGCAGTAACAGCACATACAGTGCATTACGCGTCTGTGTGTGCATACGTTTGTGTATGTGTGTGGTCAGTATTAACAGGAAGCGGGGCCCTGTGTGTTGACACAAAGCTGGCCGTGCGATTGGCCACTGCGAGTAAATAAATAAACACGGCTGGGACCCACACAAGCCACAAGCATCAAGTCCTCCATGAGACTAAAAATAAGAAAAGCTGAAGGCCATCAAACCCAAACAGGAACACCTGCAGCCCACCCCCCCGCTGCCTGGCCTGTTGTCAAGGCAACGTACTGCGCTGCATGTAAACAGTTTACAGTAGGATGCGGGTGGATGGGAGAGATTTGTGGATGCCAGAAGGCCTGAGTCAAGATGGTGGACAAGCTATGGAATGAAACACAGACCACGAAACTGGAAAGAAAGTGCAGGTCAACAAAAGGTCAAAGAAGGTTAGGAATGCAGGGGGGCGGGGGTCAAGGGAGAAGAAAAGGAGGGGTGGAGGTGGAGAGGAGAAGGTGCTGGATTTCATAATCAGCAGGTGGCTTTGTAGCAACACGAGGCCAACGAAAGGAATGTAGTGTCTATATGAAGAAGAAGAATCTCTCCTTCCGAGGAAAAATGATGGCACAGCGATGGAGAAACAATAATGGAGTCAAAGGAACAGGATGTGGTGGAGGGACATAGCAAAGTAAACATGAAGTAAGAGACACGATGGAGGACGCTCCCATGATGCTTTCTATATGCGCCTATATCGCTACAGGATCAAATCACAACAGAAAGTCTAAATCTTGTTGAGGGATCGTTCAACCCTTCTCATCCAATGAAAACAACCTCATTGCACTCCATATGTTGTGGATTATTTGACTCTTTTTCAAATAATTGCTCCATATTCGTCCACATCTCAGGCCTTAACACTCAACTTTTTTCGTATTCTCAGGTTTTAACGGTTTGTTTACATCCTAACCAGTCACACGTGCACATTACTCTGAAATATAAAGAGAGCGTTACACAGTACGGGTTAAATTGACAATTAGATGCAGATAAATACCCTGATACTCTGTTGTCTTGTACCTGGAACTTGGCTCCCCTGTAGCCTTCGGAACACAGATGACATCGTATCTATGGGATGACCCCTGAGGGAAACGCCAACCCTTCCTTTTCATATCGCCGATGTCTTGTCCGGCACCGTTTGCCTCTTCGGGGAGGTTAAACTACAAACTCAAACAGCTGCAGCGCCTGATCATATTTCTCTCTGGGACAGCGTGATAAAACACAGCTTTCCTCTCATACATAAAACAACCAGCTGCGCGTGTGTATGTGTGTGCATGTGTGTGGATGCACTTTAACAAACTGTACATTTTAACGCGCGCCTTTCTTCACCCGTGTCACCACTTCTCGTATGCGTTTAAATCGCCACGTCCTCTGTGTTTGTGCCTGTCTGCGTGTTATTTATGTGTTTCCTTTTGCCACGTGAGCTCCAGATGTGCTGGGGTCAGAGCCGAGCTACCCTCCCTCCTCGCTCCAGATGTGTCCAGGTGTGGCCTGCAGCGTCACGGCACGCAGCCCAGACACCTCAGTAAACCTCCAGACTGTACGAGCTTTGGCCGGAAGTCTTACTCAGGGTCACAGACATGTCTAGATTCTCTGTTTGTTTACAAAGGGGAAAGAACAGAATGTGAAAAAAAGAGTGTGATGTTTTGGTTGTCAAACTGAATGAAGGTATGTGTGTGAGTGATGGAGTCATTCATCCAGGTTACTATCTTTGGCAGGATGCGGCCACCTATCCAGGCAGGACAGCTGTGTCCGTTGTTACTTGCGGCAAGGAGAACATGGCGGAGCCTGAGGACGGAGATCTGGCAGGTTTACAACAGGAAAAGGGCACTCAAGTCTTACATTCCCTGGCACGGAGCGAGAGAACGAACAGGATGAGGACAAAGAGAGCCAGAGAGAGAGGGACAGAGAGATGTTAGTAGAAATGAAGATTCTGCACTGGAAGGTGTGACATACAGTAGATGGAGGGCAGAGGGAAATTTGGTTGCAGCCTGCTGTAAGGTTTCAGATGTGGGGGTCACCTCCAGTCAGTGGTGAAGAGCAGAGAGGGTGAGGGGTGGAGGAAGATGTTCTCTCCCTGTTATCTGTCTCCAATGTTTACCCAGATTCCTTCTCCCTGATAGCATCAGCAAATAAGCTGCGGCCGAGCAGACGCGCTGTTGGATTGAGCCAGAGTCGACCCTTTAGCCCTACCAGCACACAGAACAGCACACACACACACACATACACACACACACACACACACACACACGCACACACACTCAACCCCACTGGGCTTCAGATTCTGAACACTTTTCCACATTTTTTAAACTTCAATATTAGCTGAATAAAGTAGTTTTCTGGCCTGTGTAAGAGTTTGCTGCCTTTACCACAGATGTTATAAGTTTGCTGGAAGAATTACACAAAAATGTCCTGAAACTATTTCGGTGTAACTTGGTGAAGGAGTCGGGCACGGACCAGGGGACTTTTTCTTATTTTTATTTAAATATTTCCATGATGAGTTATTACTCTCAGCAGCCTGGCTCCATCGTGTAACTCTTCGCCTCACATCATGGCAGTGAATCCAGTGTTTGAGTCCTTTGTGTGTCGAGTTTCCCCAAACACACAGTTAAAAATGTGTTTTAGGTTAATGCTCCTTCAGACTGTAGCACTTTCGTTGTGTATCCTTGATACAGTTGATAATTAAAACTATTGCGATGCCCAGTGAGGATCTGTCTGGGCCTCACACCAGCGGCCTGCGTAGGAGTGCAAAGGTCACTGAGTTAGAGCTTTTGAACACCTTCTCAAAGCAGAGGTTTGACTCCATTAAGGCTCAGAGTTCAATCACTTCACCATTACACAACGATGAGTGTTTGATAAAGAAGACGATGGCAAGCGCTGTACTACACCTCTTGGAATCTGAACCCTCACTTGCCCCAGCATTTCTCCTTTCTGCACCACATCCCTCATTCATATTCCATCTCTCTCTCTCTCTCTGTTTTTTATCCCTTTTTTTGCGCGACAGAGTGATGTGACAGTAGAGAGCAGACAATGTCGGGTTACCCTGGTAATTTGGGAAGGAGGATGGAAGTATCCTGGGCGGGCAGCATCCAGAGTCCCACTGATGATTCACCAGCCTACACAATGAAGGGTTGGTGACCCCAATTTGAGTGAGGCAGAAGGAGGAGGAGCGGGAGAAGGCGGATGAGGAAGGAGGATAATAAGGAGGAGGGGATGGCGATGTCTACGTCAGTGGCACTTGCTAATAGGCAGATGTCCTTGTCCCTGACACAAGTAAATCAAGTCTCTTGGGGAAAGAATGAAAGAGGGAGAGGAGGAGAGGAAGGGAGGTCTGGAGTTAGGCTGAGATTGAGATTGCTGTTTGAAGATGCAAGGGGTTGGGTTGGGCAGCAGTGCGTGTCTAAGTTAAATTATGAGCAATTAGTTTGGCCCCTAAACGCATTGTGGAAATGCAGTTTTGATGATGTGGAAGACACTGAAGAAAGAGGAGCGGAAGTTGGAGAAGGTGGTGCAGGGGTGTGAGGCAAAGAGGGGATAACACCTGGAGGTGATGAAGATGAAGGTGAGTATAAACCGAGGAGAGAGATTGAGTGGGAGAGGCGAGACAGGACGAGGGAGGCTGCTCACCATCCTACCCTGCATGCCTATGGGAAGCACCTTAAGTTTGTCCCACAGACTCACTTAATGACCACAGGAAGATGAACTTTCTCAAATATGCGATATTCCTTCTGATTAAATACCTCCAGACCAGACAACCACCCCCTCTGCCAGGGCCGCTTCCCCTCTACAAACACCACCATGCAGCCAAACTCCCCCACAAACACTAGAAAAACATCTCTCAGCGTAGTCATTTAAGGCCAGAATTTTTCGGCTGGCTGGAGAGGTACCATATGTTCTCCCACATAAAAAGCAGATAATAATAATATGATCCTTTTTCGGAGTGGGCACACACCGCACAAGTCAGGACTGGGCCTGAGCCCGGAGCAAAGTCCGACGGGAAACCACTTCTTAAATACCGCATTGGCTACTTCCTATTTTTGTCTAATTAAAGGATTGTTGCACTGAAATGGAAACGGCTTCCACGGCCGCCTGACCAGGAGTTCTTCGGCTTCTGTGTAAGCTGCGATTCAAATCATGTTTGACAAGAGAAGCAGGAACTGTTTCAATGTCTCAAACTCCTGCCAGCTTGTAGTAAATCATTGCTCTGATGTGGTTCGCACTCAGCCTGACTCCCTGCCTGTCATGACAGATGAAATACTCACAGTGCCCCTGCAGAAATTGGATTGTTGCACTTGGAAACACCAACAGGGTGCAACAAATGAACCCTCCATCCATCTTCCCCTGCTACCCAGATGTGTCGTTCCCGAAAATCGGCCTGTTCCGTTCATGCTATGTGCTAACAAAGCGTAGTTTTGCTTGCTTGGATGAGGAATTATTCTTTTATAAATTGGCTTGATGGAACACACCCATAATTATCCTCAGCTACTGTAGTAGAACACAAGACTGACAATGCTATACGAATGAAAGTCAACCAATGACCCCACGCGCTGGATGCTACAGCACCCGTCTGCATTTGTTGCCATCTGCTGGATAAGTAATGGAGTAAATTCCATTAAAGCTGAAGCACCCAGATTCTATTTATTTATTGTGTTTATAAGCATAGTGGATCTAAATTAGGCTGCCGACTGAGACTCAGTCTAACATCTCAAGAGAACAACGCTGCCATGCCTGATTGGTCAGGAGCATTGGTGACTGATGGCGTTCTGTCCAATCAGCGCGGATGTCAGCGGGCGATCAGCATCGCAGACACTCATTAGCAGCATCTTCCTGTGTTTGGTCCTGTGGGAAAGGGAGTGGACCATGATGGGCTTTACAGACTTGTACATAAATGAAGATAACTTTAATCTTGGGCTAATGAGAGCTTCCCTTCTCCTCCCACCTCATTGCGTGTCTTCCTGTCTAGACTTCACCCATGCACCCCTTTTCCCCCCTAACATGTCCATCGTTGCCCCTGGTGTTATGGGCCTGTAAAGCCCTTTGAGACATTGTATGTGATATTGAGCTAAAGAAATAAATTTGACTTGACTATCACTTCAAGGCAAAATGTGAGTATAGTGTATACTGTGTTGGATGGGTTCGATACTGAGGAAATGCATGCAGAGGTGCTTTAAGTCTTGGGCTGCTTTGGGGTTTGCTTTGTTCCAATTCTCGAGATAATGCCCACAAACAATCATTGTTTTTTGTTTACACAGTAACATTTGCATGCAAGCTTTTAAACTGTTTTGTGATTAGTCAGAATTGGCTGCGGAGTTGAACCGAAAAGTATTTAGTTTTTCCAAAATTGTGTGAAGATCATAATAAGTTTGAAATGGAGTATAAACCAGGGATGTAAAGTTTAAGTAACATTGGATGGAGTTTTAATTGGCTCAATCCTCTTGAGGAGTCAAAGATTCAAGATGATAAATTCATTGAAATCCATACTAAATTTAAAAAGGGCTGTTCAGGCTCAGGTGCCCAAGCTGTCGCTCACATTGGGTTCCATCCCCCCACCCGCTTCTTTATCTCCTCGGCCACTTGAAAGAGGGAAGTGGGAGCTGCCATGCAGCGCCAGGCGCGCACAATCGCTGGAGCTCCTCCAACCTTCCCTCCAGTGGCAATTCCCAAACAATCCTGGGGACCGACTGTGACTCAGCCATTCCTCCGGGTTCTGCCCGCCTGGCTTCCTCAACAACACCCTACTTAATTCTTTAGGCCATATTTACTTAGGATTAGTGTCTCTTTTTATATGTAAATGAGTGAAAACTGTGTGTCTCATAAAAGCGGCTTAACTGAAAGGTATTTGGGCTGATGCTTTATGTAGGTGTGAGTGAAGGCTTCTCTGTGGACATGGACCTGGAAAAGCAGGTGAAAACTGATGGAAATGCATCATTGTTTACAAAAGAACACTGCCAAGATGCACGTTCAACACTGGTAACCGGGAAATGCTTTTCCCTTGTGGCAGTGCGGTTTTATGCAGTTGTACAAAGCCGTTTCGGTGCCACACCACAAACTGGCTTTGAGGCTTTAATTAGTTGTTCACATCACAGCACAAAGCCCCGCTGTCTTGTCACTGTAAATTCAACTCTTCATAACTTCCAGAAATTTGACACAAAAACAATACATACATAAAAACGTGGGGATTTGTGTCCTCTTTTCGAATGTGTCATCTGTTGAATCTGTGTAGTTTTGGCTCTTTCTGCCTTTAAGTGACAAAAAGGTCCTGGAATTTCCTCATCTGCAGCAATGTTACTTTTAAGATGAGAAAATTATTTAGGTATATCTATCATGTGCCATTCAGACATGTTGTGCTTTCAGAGTGACTCAGCTCTGTGTCTCTGCTTAATTGGCTGCACCTGTTGCTTATAAAAAGCTTCAAAGGATTTGAGCTTTAGCTGTCACTCAAACTGATAGTAACTTCTTCATTCACAGAAACCATTCAGACATTTTTCAGGCTTCATTCTGTCAGGCATGTCTTCAACATTTGGCAAAACCTTTCAGGATTGCAATCACAGCGCATTTTCTTTATTCGTAATTTTTATAATTCCCAGATTTTGGATCATTCTATTGGATTCGTGCCAGTTGCCGTTGATGCTTCCTCTGTGGAAATGAGGAGTGGGTCGTCACTCAGCTGTTTTTAGAACTATCCCCACATGAATGCCTGTAAAAACACGGCTGAGGTCGCAGCTCGGCGCTTCTTGTCTGCCGCCTCGTCTTTGCTCGTGGGCAAAGCGTGATTGAGTGGCTGCGGCCGTGTATTTTTGTAAGTTATCAGACACTTGACAGGAAGCGCCAGACGGCCACAAACAGGAAGGAGCGGAATGTGCTTCCTGTTGGCCGCTGGTGAGTACCATCATGGCTGACGTACTGCACACACATGCACCCACACACACACATACATATGCACACTGAGAGGCAAGAATGTTTTCCTACTGGAATCAGGCAGAAGCAGACAGCCAGGAAAGAGAAACAGTAGATAACATTGAGACAGCGCGCAACTCTGACTCCTCAGCCAAATCACTTGTAAAACTCACAAATTGACTTATGCCTCAGTAAATGTGGCAGTAATGGCCGGCGCGCTACGCCGTCCCTCACAGAGGTGAGAGTGTGAAGCCAGGCGAGAGTGGAGCGCAGCAGCAGCGTGTCTGGCTTTATGAAATTAACATTGTCCGTCCTTGAGGGCTTCCTGATTGAATCACGCAGACTTGGTGACGTCATGCGAGGTTTAAGTCATATTTTGGATGAGGGAGGGGGGCGGATGAGTCACTGCTTCATTGATGACTGTCTCCACTGAGTGGTCAGATAATTCAGGTACAAAAAGACACACAGGCGCAGTCCAGCTGCCTAATGGCACTCAAATGAAATGACTTATTGGGAAGTCGCAAAATACACCTTTTAGGGAGATTAAAGAGTACCCAGCCCCCCTCCGCCTCTCCCCGGTGCTAAACAATGATGAATACTTCTCATTTGTGTTGTATTTACGACAAAGCATTTCAAGAAATAACATCTGTGCTGTGATCCCTCATGGCTGCATTTGTTAGTATAATTGCTGTGACTAACAAAATGTCTAAAGTCACTAATGCTCGCCCGATCCTCTCAGGACGTCAGTCAGCAGCGGCGACATGCAGAGGTGCACGTACGTCCACACTCTACACAGAAAGGAGCCGGGATCCAAAGCCCATCTGGTATAAGGTTAAATTCTACAGGACAGGAGGGGTGAAATCCTGCTTTAACATAAATAAAGCAAGGCAGCACTTAAGAAGTTGTAAACAAATATAGGCCATGAGATTTAACTTCATCAACATCCATGATAACCGGAAGATCCCGCTGGTTCACATTGCAGGATAGCATTAAAGGATAGTTAGCAGGTTTTCACACTGTAATAAGTGGTGACCACGCTGGATGTCACCTCTCCTCTTCTGTAGAATGCTGGGATAATTTAAGCAAGATCAGATAGTGAGGTGGACAAGCATCTTCTTCATGGCTAAATGCAACACATCAGTAGTCAAAAATGTTTCTCATCATTTGGCTTTGAAGGTCTTCAGAAAAAGAGTATTGTATATGGAAAAATATTCATTCAAGCGTTCTGTGGCTATATGATACTCAAATTCTATTATGATCTTAGTCAGCTGCTGTAATTGTATATACAGCAACTGTGTGTCATAACATCTGTAAAATGCTACAAAGAGCCTAAAAGTGTTTTCATGCAACTATATCCTTTTCCAAAACGAATACAAAACAAATGTTTCAGTACAAATATATTTTTATTTCAAAGAACACTTGAAATAATAATAACAACAGAGTGCAGGGATTTGTTTGTCTAATCTAAAGACTGGAAACGGTTTGATAGTTTACACGAAGCTAACGAGCACAGTGAGCGTCACCGTCCCCACGCCACAACAATCGATGGCAAACAGCCCCCTCTAGTGCTGGAAAGTGGTAGTGGCCGATTTCGTTCACCCACAGCCAAGGAGACGCGGGGCCAGCGCGTGCTCACAGGTCAAACGTGCATGAAATCACATCCTGACACCTGATAAGAGCTTCTTTCTGCACCCCGATGGGAGTGTGTAAGTCCGACACCTGGAAGTTAAGCACGTCGATGTCCGACGCCCCAAACGTGGCCTCCACCTTCACCTTCTCATGCATGTGGAGTTGCACCTTCTTGTTGTTCATGGACAGGAGGCACCGGACGAAGCTCTCCCTCAGAGCAGACCGCGCGCGCTGCTCCACCCGCAGCTGCTCGGCGTCGTGCTGCGATGCGGCCGAGGAAGGAATGGAGGTACGACACAGGGCGATGAAACGAGGTGACGTGGGGTCAAATCCGCGGCTATTGGGGTCCGGACCTTTAGGCAGGCGAAGCACAGGCACCGGTGTTGCCATGTTGATTCATTCTGCAACCATAACATAAGGCGGGAAAACAAGAACCACTATCGATTAAAGGAGCTATAATAGGATCACAATACCTCCTTGGTGGAAATGCAATAAATGTGGGTCCCAGTTGATGCAAAACAACATCAACGTCCCAAACTGTTTTAAATGCAGAAATATGTCCAGTTATCTAAGTTTAAGATCACTTCAGGAAACATAATCAAATTTCTGATGCCGAAAATGAACATGAAGCCGAACTGGACCCAAATAAAATGACAGGGTCACCAGTTAGCACGGGCACTCGGTGAATCAGTACACCGAAACAGCCAGGGCGGCAGCTAGTGTTAGCCGGTACTACGCTAACCCTGATGTAAACGTGTTACGCAAAATAAAAGTGGAAGAAAAGTGGCAGAAGGTCAGCAGAGATTTATCACGTTTAGTTTATTTCCACACTCACCAGCTCAGGCAGCTACAGGAAGGCTGCGTCCGCTCCATTCAGCGTCTAAAAGCCAATTTATATATGCATTACCGCCACCTGCTGCTCCGGAGTGTGAAGTACACACACTCACATTCTGTGAGCCTTTCCCAACATGACCCAAAATATATAAATAGGAAATACTTCCAAATTAAACAAATTTTTGTATCAGGAGGCTGTATGTTTTGACATTTTGCAGGAGAGTGATTAGCCATTCCAGGTTTAGTTCAGAGAGACTTTGTCCACTCTTGGTCAGTGATTGTGTGAGTATAGTTAGAGGATGGGGAACATCAGCTTCATCCCTCTGCCATCTGCTTCTCTCTCTTGCAATTCGGTCTCCTGAGATTCCTTCCCTTTTTACTTAAACATTAAGGTTTTCTCTGGAGATTTTCACTCATCATCCTAGTCATCTCTTACAATGTATATATCTCTTATAATTATGAGTATGAGTAATGACAATCTACAACAGCATACACGTGTGTATATATGACATACAGCAACGTTTAGTGCAATATACTATGAGGTGACAGTGAAGCAGGTTGGGAGGGGGGGCTCAGATCCCTATGTCCCCACCGTCCCACCTCGACCTGAGGTAGCTTTAATAAAGAGTCCAATGGCCACAGGGAGAAAGGATTTCCTATGGCGCTCAGTAGTACACCTGGGGGGAATGAGTCTGTTACTGAAGGTGCTCTTGTATGAGGCCAGCACCTGGTGGAGAGGGTGAGAGTCATTGTTCATGATTCTCCGTAGTTTGCGCAGCATTCTCCTCCGACACACGCTCCAATGAATCAAGTTCAGTCCCCAGGACGGAGCCAGCCTTCCTGACGATCTTGTTGATCCTGTTGGCGTCAGCTGACCTCGCCCTACTGCCCCAGCACACGACCGCGAAGAAGATGGCACTGGCAACCACAGACTGGTAGAACATACTCAGCATGGTGTTACAGACATTGAAGGATCGAAGCCTCCTCAGGAAGTAGAGTCGACTCTGTCCCTTCTTGTAAACAGCCTGAGCGTTCTTAGACCAGTTTTGCCATGAATTTACTGAAACGTACCAAGCTGGAGATGAACTTTAAAGTGCAATTTGGTTACTGCTTGTCGGAAAGCTGGGCAGAGCAAATATAATTTCAAGAAAATTGTAAGGAACGGAAAGCCGTTCACAGACATTTTACACACAGACTTTTATCAACTATAACTACGATATAAAAAAAGTTATATAGTGTGTTATCTTAATTTTTGGGCCATCTGCTGTTCAGTTCTGGGTCAAACCCTAACCCGCGGGCCTTTTTTTGATACCCCTGGATTAAAGAGAAAGGGGGAGGTTTCCAGAGTAGTTTCCACAGAGCAGATAACCCTAGTGGTTGAGGAATCACCATTCAGCTCCCAATACACAACAATGGGCCACCAAGCTCAGTGCACCACTTGTCACATGAAAGCAGCCTATGGGCGAGTTGCAACACCCTGATTGCGTTCACACTGCATGGACAGTAAGATGTAACTCTGACGGTCAG
Source organism: Genypterus blacodes (assembly GCF_046128005.1). NCBI lineage: Eukaryota > Metazoa > Chordata > Actinopteri > Ophidiiformes > Ophidiidae > Genypterus > Genypterus blacodes. Next base: position 9,666,187 of record NW_027466817.1, read on the forward strand.
ATGCAGCAGTCAGGCAGTCAACTCCCACTCCCACTGTCACAGGCCTATATGATTTTGATCATACTCTATTCTATTTCCATTTCAGGAAAAAGCCATTTCCAAAGCCAGGAAGAATCACAGGATGGTCAAACGGTCGTCTAGGGATTGGAATGTTCTTGGTTTGATTCCGGGCTCCTCCAAGAGAGCCTGTCGAAGTTTTGTTGAGCAAGACACTGAACCCCTTACTGCTCCTGATGCAAGTAAAGAACATTTACCAAGAAGTCTCCAAACAATCGAAAGTAACACACAGCACTGAAGTTGTCCTTAATAGTGACGAAACCCAAAAGCAAAGCCATAAAAAATACATTCGGTGCAAAATACTTATTTTCCTATCACCCTATATTGGTAGTCAATGCTCAGAAAGAGACGGTGTAATCTAAATTAATACATAAATAAATGCACTATACTTAAACTTACATGGCGATCCATAAATGTCAAAGTTTAACATACTTAGTCTCTTTTAGGAAAAGTTCCAAAATTCCTCCGCCCCCACAAGTGGCCACTTTAATTATTGTATGGTTTTATAGGTCATGACTCAGCAGAGCAGGAGGATGGAGTAGGAATAGGGGAGTGGAAGAGGAGCTGCCCACATTGCACTCACTCATTTGTGAAGGACATTGAAGTTAACCTGGTGGACTGTGAGATGTTTCTGCTCTGGGTACTCAGTTTAGGTATGGGAAGCTGAATTATAGCTCATCGATTGAATACTTTTTGTTAAAACTTCACGGTTTCAGTTTGCATTAATTGTCTGCTCTATCTTTTCCAGGATGGCTTATCTACAGCCACCAGGCCACTGTCGGTAAGTAGAACGAGAGACCGATGATACATAGCACAGTGATATGAAGAAGCTGATTTGGGAGTTCTGAGCCTGACCCATGAGACGGACGTCAAGAGATGTCATGTGCTTTTTTTTATGGAGTTGGCAATATTGGCAATATTACTTACTCAGTCGTTTTCAACACAGGAGCCGTTGAGTTGTACAAGATGAGTAAACTATGCCATATGAAAAATGTGTGTGTAGCAGAAACATGTCCTGACTGCCATCTATGATACTTTCACTTTGAAATAGTTTACCAGATTTCAGGCTTCCTTCTCTTTTCTGTGTGGAATGGAGATACTGATGCCAAAAATGTGGCGGTGGATGTCGGAAGGTTTGAGATATCAATCGGTCTCTCGTCACATGTGAATTCTTTCAGTGTAGGATGTTGGGGGTGTTTGCAATTGATGTTCATATCCCACGTTCTTGACCGGACACCGCAGGTTCTGTCTCATACTTGAAGTCAGAGTGGATCCTTTAATCACAGTGTGTATACTCTTTCCTTCCTTATCTTAACAATGGGGCCTTGTCTTAACAATCATCGGGCCTTGTTTATCAAATATGTCTGCATTTAAAATCCATTCGTCAGGCGCTGGCGATGATGACTCAGTTTCACTGCACTGGCCCCCCTGAATGAAACGCTGCCATCTGTAACATCATTACAGTTACATGGCTTGTGAAGTATAAAGGAGGTTTCTGCAGAACTTCTTCTCAAAATTACAGCAGCAGATTCAGCTTTCCTCGTGCCAAAGTTGTCCATCAATAAGAAGGTGAATTAACATGAATTTATTTTTGTTGACAGAGTCTACGCAGTCTAATGCAGCCTCTACACAACTCTCCGGGTGAGTGGTCCTTGGTGTTTGTGTGTGTCTGTGAGTGTGAGTCAGTGAGAGAGAGAGTGAGGAGAGACAACCATTGAGGAAACAGCTTAGCTATTTCCAGCCATGGGAAACATGTGATCGAACGGTCAATCGGAGAGAGGGAGAGGGAGACAACCGCTGAGGAAACAGCTTGGCTATTTCCAGCCATGGGAAACGTGATTGAACGGTCAATCGGAGAGAGGGAGAGAGACAACCGCTGAGGAAACAGCTCAGACAGAGACAGATACTCGAACCACACCGCACTACAACCAAGTATAGAGATACATAGAGGTAGACAGACATATGGGGATGGAGATAGATACGGCGATACAGTTACTACTACTATATACATTACATTACATTATCCAAAGCGACTTACATTACATTACCACCCTTCGCAGAGGGGGGAGCAATTGAGGGTTCGGTGCCTTGCTCAGGGGCGCCTCGGCAGGGGTCTGAACCGGCAACCCTCCGGTTCCCAAGCGGAAGCTCTACCCACTGAGCCACTGCCTCCATACAAGGAGTAATGTCATACATACTATACCTACTTTGACTTCTATGGCTGTACATCAATGTCCATCAGAGGGCAGTATCACAAAGGACAAAAACGGTAATATAGGAAATGTAACCAGCGCTTAATGTGGGATAATAGTATTGTAGTATAGTATTTCCTTTAGTATTTTATACACATCCCGATAACAGTTGGATGTGATCTGTGTCTTTCAGAGAAAAGAGTATGGATTTTGACATCCAGGCGGGTGTGTGGTGTGAGGACCGGCTTCATAGTGGGGCAGGGCTCGCATGTTGCGACAAGGAACCTTTCAACCCTGGGAATGCCACATGTTGTCGAGGAGTCCATGGAAAAGGTAACGATCTCATCACGCTCATCTGTTCCCTCCAACAAACCCGTTTGCACCACTCCAAGACCAAAAACAGATTTTTTGATTCTACTGTGTCTGCTCCCAAGGTTATTGATAAAACAGTTGTTGTTATAGTACAAGTACCGTCATGTTGAATGATGGATGGATGGATGCAAATAGACCCAAAGATTCAGTGTTTTGATTCAATGATCTACGGTTCAAATGTTACAAACCAAAATAACAAAAACAAGGTTTATTCTATGAAGGCATTTGTTTTCATTAAAATGCTGATATCATTAATACTTCAACTAATGGTTTAAAACTTTAGTTCTACTCCAGTTATCCTTATTAAGAATAAATAAGTCATGCTGACACTCTAATCTGATATCAGGGTGTGGTTATGCTCTATTGCTGGATTATTGTATTGGAGATGTTCCTAGAAGCACAAACAAAGAATGATGATTTCAGAGGGTGTAACTGTTCAATCAAGGTGTGTATAATGTGCTTCTGACTGCTTTCTGCCATTACAGGTGTAATCAGAGCAGTACTAAGCCAAAAGGTGTCATCTTGCTGTGCATTACATCCCTACAATCCCCTCAATGAAATATGCTGCGATGGCTCAACCATCTTGGTCAAACCCGGGCCAAAGGCAAACTGTTGTGGAAAAGGTCAGTGGAAAATCTAAGGCTCAACACATGTGGTTTAATTCTACTGGAAAACCCCTAATTATCCTTTGTAGAATGCCAAAATGTTCTGGAAGACGCTCGGGAGTAAAACATATGACATATGATCCTCAGCCTTTCTGTTTGGGGTTTGCTTGTTCTCCCTGTGTCTGCATGGTACCATACCTTCCTATTGCAGCTTATGTCAATTGTTACCACAAACTGTCGATGTAAACTGAAAAACCTATTCTATTCTATCCTATTCAGATACAAAGCCTAATTTATTATCCTGTTGTCACTTTCCACAGTCGCTTATGATGAAGAAAGTCACATCTGTTGTGGTCAGAACGTGTCAGTGAGGCAATCAGCGGATCACCGATGTTGTGAGAAGGGCCAGTATAACCAAAAAACTCAGTGTTGCTGTGTGGCAGACGAAAGGTCGTTGCCGCTACCTTTAGATTCAAACTGCTGCGTCAAAGAGCAGCAGCGGCCCAGGATCCCCTTGCAAAAAGGTCTGCCTTCACCATTCTCTCACTCTTACATGCCAATATTGAACATGCCTAGATATGAACTACATAGTAGTCACCATCCATCCAGATACACATACTCAGAGTGTCATCTGCTTCTTGTCCACAGTTTTGCAAGTGCAGGTAAGGAATACACTTCTTCTTCTTTGTCAGCTATGTCAGTCATGATGTTTGGTATGTCCCATTGATTATTGTGATTTGAATCCGATGTGATTAACAGAAGGTGAAGAAAACCCCTTGCACAATATAATAGTGTCTAATGCAGTTGTTTGATAATAGATTCTGCCTTGGTGAATGTGATAATGTCTTAAAACCCCACATTTTTGAGCTACTGTGGTGTGTTAGAATAATTGAAGTAGTGGGGTTCTTTACTATTCAATTTTACATTTTCTCTGTCTGTTGTAGAAACCAGGAACTGAACCCATCTGGTAAGTTGCATAGTCAACTGACACAAACATAATCTCAGTCATATGACTATGACTATGAGATGACCTTTCCCAAGAATTCCGATAATGTCAGCTGCTACATTTGCCTGTCCTATTATGTTCACAGCACTGAGCCTAGATCAAGACGTTGCGGCTCAACGTGCTACAACCCAATGACACAAAGCTGCTGTCAACAAAACCACACACATCTGCATTCCGCCTCGGGTAAGGCTGCATGCTCTCGAAAACACACACACGCACACAAAGCTGAAAGTTCACATTACAGTCACAGGTACAGTTGCAACAGCTGAGAGAATGTAAACCCAAAGTGATACAAATGATGAAATAACGTAAATCAAAGCAGGTAATGGTGGTCAAAAAAGACAGAAAAGAGAAGGTAAGAAGAAAGACAAAGAAAGAGCAAAAGAAGTAAAGGGTCAGGGAGAAAAGGAAGAGCCAGGGAGAAAAAGAAGAGCAAGCCAAGGGGGAAAACAGAGCGAGCATAATCCTTGGCCTTTTATGGTAAAGTTTAGCCCTGAGAGCCCTTTACAGTCACTGTGTGAACACTTATGAGTAACTGGACAACAGACAACAGACCCAAGCACAATAACATTAAGACAGGAACACAACAAAATAATGGCGTCTTTCATTCAGACGTCAACAGAGGTTTACAGCCACCAGGCCGACTTCTGTCTTGTGTGTGCAACAGTTTGGATGTCCATTCCATTCCCTTCTTACAGAAGAAGAAGTCTTGTTAAAAGTCAAAGGTTCTATGTTTAAATGATTAATACTTCACAGTACTTCTCTCCAGAGGAATTTTCAAGCACCCGCCTGTTGGTTACTCCCTTTCTGGCAGTAGAACTGAATGCCAAAGATACTGTAGGGTCTATTGATAATAATTCCTGTCTCCAAATGCGTCCGGACATGTGCACAGACATGATTACTTTTAATTTAGTCATCAACCACATCATTGCTTAATTTGTGATTCTATGGGTGGAAACAAGAGTGGATCTCAGAGCAAGCTCCTTACAAACTCCACACAGAACAGAACTGCCCCACTCCAACCCATAACCTCTTATTACTAGCCCTTAGTACAGTCAGTCTCTCTCTCTCTTTCTCCACGACCACTCCACTCGAGCAGCCAAACACATTCTGTTTAGATGTAAGCGTGATACTGATGGTGAGAAGATCATGTCATCTGCGTCTGATATAGAGGAGGATAAGTGACGGACCCTCTCCAAGCAGATACACTCACACACATGCTGAACACAGGTACACGTTCTCCTCCCTTGTTTAGGTGGATATTATCCTTCTCCCCCTGAGCCATATGACCCGGTGACCCACATCTGCTGTGACGGCAGCGTGTCTTGGAGAGATCCATGGACAGATCGAGTAAGCTACCGCTGACTTTGTGACAAAAACTATGACATGTTGGCACGCTCTCAGTTCTTTGCGTTGAGAAGAAAAGGGGTTTGCCCGGAGGTCGTGAGGTCAAAGAAGTCGATCATTTACTGTTCCGGCTTTTCTTCTGTTCTTCATTTCGGTCCATTGTTGTTAGGTCAAATGGTTTCTTAAGCTCACTGCGTGTGTAAATATCTGCAGATGTCATAATGTTTGGAATTTGTCCTTTTCGTTGCGTCACTTTGTCGAAGCTTTTTGACTTTCATTTGCGGTTCTCTAAATCCTCTCTTGTTCATTCTATTCTTCCTTCGCTCCCCATGACACTTTAATTTCCTCCTCTTCCCAAGTTCACACACGGTTCATCCAAGCAGTTAGACGACTGTACATATTCTCTTTACAATACCCATAATCCACTGCGTTCTACCTTTTTGATTGGTTCGGACTGTGGAAAAGTTTGGTTGGTGGGCGCCAAAGTAGTTTGAAAGCACTAGCAGACAATTCTTCCTCTTTGCTGTGGTTGTCTTAAATAACAGAAAACCATGTGAACACTGCTGTGAGACTTGAATCAGACAAATAAATCAGAGCTGAGACAAACTTACATTACATTACATTAATGGGGCATGACAGGGATTTGGGAGTGTCACAGTTCTATTTGGTTTTCATATTTGTCTAGGGGTGTGGAATGTTACATTTTTCAATCCCTGGGCTCGCTGGCTTCTCCAATTCTCACCATTTCTTTCTATTGTTTAAGGGTACGTCAGAGCCTGAGAACAGATGAGCTGTAATTTCCACTTTGACGTCAAAGCCAAGCATTAGAATTGTCGAAATTGTCTGAGGAGGAAGTCTGGGTTATTGATATTATGCCAGAAGTTTGTTTGCTCTTCCTTAATGCTTCGCTGTCTTTTTGTTCTCATGTCACCTCAGATGGAAGTGATGTGATTGATACACAGCCTGGGCCACACGTGGAACACCAGGTGGTGGTTGTCTTAAATAACAGGAATCCATGTGAACGCTGCTGTGAGACTTGAATCAGACAAATAAATCAGAGCTGAGACAAACTTACAGAAACAATAATAAATTAAAAAATTAATTAAAAAAGTAATAAAATGCTGGCTGGAGAAAGAAACAACGATATTTGAACAAGAAGAATGTTAATGTAATGTGGCGTTGTCAGTGTGTGAAGGCGAGAGCGGTAGCTTTAAAATGTCCTCGCAGTGCGTTCATAAAGTTTATTGGTGGAGCCCGAAGCTCCTCCCAGCTCCTCTTCTGGACAGTGAGAGAGTCTGTGCATCCATAGATGCGTCTCCATGTGTAAGTGTGACCTTGTCTAATGTTTGGCTGCTGTCTTGACTGGATTTCGACCTGGCCTGGTTGTGGCAGTGCTGCGGAAAGTTGGCATACGGTTTGGCACAGCGAGGAGTCCTGTGCTGCGGCGGCACCTTGTACAACGGCCGGGAGGATGGAGAGGTGTGCCCAGACAGAGGCATTCCTTACAACCCGGCTGTCTGGACCAAGTGCAGCTCCCAAATGCACTTCTCGCCCGGGTTCCACTGCTGCGGGACAGGACACTATAACCCTCAGACTGAGATTTGCTGCCGTGGGAACAGGTTTGTGTGTGCATGTGTGTGCATGTGTGTGTACGTGACAGTTTGTGTGTTTGAACTGCATGATGTGGCAGAACATTTGTAATGGTCTTGGACTGTCTGCTATGTGGTTGAATCTGCTCTGATATCATCTTTTCCAGTTTCAGGGAGGAGTGTGTCTGAGAATGTTTGGTGGGAATTTGGCACTCAGACGTGCCAATGAGACTAGACTACAGCAAATATATGCTCAGCTTGGCACTGTGTGTGTGTGTGATTGTGTGTGTGATTGTGTGTGTGTGTTTGGGGTTTTCCATTCTTTTCTTACTTTCTCTTATTAGCACTGTCTGGTTTTGCTGGCTCTCATTATGTCTGGTGACTTGTGTGCAGGATGTTGACGCTCTTCTGTTCACTTGCGTCAATCCACTTTCTGTATGTCCTTTCTTGGTAATTTTCCAGGTTACCATTTCATCCCAGCCGATTGATTTAGTGTGTCTGAAGAGGAAACCAACTCTGATCTTCCTCTGTTTATAAACAGAGACAAAATTGTGGGTGAAATTAAATGAAGGATTTCATGATTTTCTGGTCTTCCCAGATGGTCGTTAACTGAGAACAGTTACTGCTGTGGTGTTCGGGCCTACAACATCAAGGACACACAGATGAAGTGCTGTAAAGACACTCTTCATGATCTGAGCGCACTGGGCCAGCACGCAGCTGAGGCGCACTGCTGTGGATCCATTCTCGCGACAAACGCATCGGTAGGTGTCTGGTTTGGTAGTTGTGGTTTCTAACAAACTTAAAGGTCAGAGACGCATTGTACGATTGCTGTAGACTGTGGATTTTGTGGTGACTATTGCTGCTTTTTGAGAGCTATGGGAAATTGGGAAATACCACATTTACAACTTGAAAATGTCAATTGAACAGCCAGCAAAGTCGTATTTACAAATTGAAAATTTAGCTTTCTTGCTGCACAACTTTACCTGTTACCTTTTCACCTTTTAGGCCTGGAGGGAATTGCTCATACACGTATTGACAACTTACTTGACAACACGTATTGACAACTTACTTGCTCATGCAATAACAAAACTAGAAACTCATGCTTCAGTTCAGCAATTGGTGTTATCCAAACACCCTGAAACGCACCTATAACAGCACTGATGTCATGTCTCAAACTCAAGGGTTATACTTTTTTTTTCTCTTCCCCCCTGTATGTATAAAAACAATCTCCTAAGTGTTTCCCGAATGCATCCTCATGGTCATGTCAAATGTCTTCTTCAATTAAAATATTTACTAATTAAATGTATCAACAAATATTTAGTTTTAGTATTAGCTTAGTATTTAACTTACTGAATCGGATCACATGTAGCCCCTTAATGTGTTTAGGGTCCCAGGCTCTTTCACAGGCACTGAAGGAACTTTATCCCATTTCCTCATAAGTCATTTTCTGGCTAGAAGCACAGACGGCCTTCACCCCTTTCGTTTGCGCTTTTTCGAAACAGAATGTGTGCTGCTCTAGCGAGGGCGAGGAGCTGCTTTACCCCGACAAGACCGGCCACCAATGCTGCGGTCACAACTACTATAACACATCTCTGTGGTGGTGCTGTGCCGGGAGGCTGAGGCCTGTGAGCAACACAACACCACACCACAACGGCAATGTCACAGGTAAGCAGTGTTGATCTTCTGTGGATTATCTGACATATTGTGGTACTTGATTGATGATATTTTCTGCGTGTTTGAGTAAAATGCTGTTGATCTTATTTTCCTTTTCAGGATCCACGTTCCTGTCTGTTAACAACCTGAAACTCTGCTATGGAAGTAAGCACACTTTTTTAATTTTTTGCCTTTCAGGGTTTTTGCACATATTCTGTATTTACAGTTGGTGCTTGTACATGTTCTTGTTTAGTATATATCGGGATGGTGGAGAGCGTGTCTACGAGCGGCATCGTGTTCAGCAGCGTATTGAAGATCAATGGGAGGAACGGCACGGTGACGCCCCTCCCTTCACCTTACAGCCTGAGAATGCCTGATCGATGCACCTCGCCCAAACTCACCCCTGGAAGGATCTACTTCTTTGACGAGCACAACCGATTCTTCACTAATTCCAATTATCACTCTGTGCTGCAGTCACTCCATTTCATTATCGCCAAGTGTTTTCTTTCATAGGTCACAGTCTTCTACGATATAAGCTGACGTAGAAGGCACTACCATTATACTTGTATTAGTTTTAGAATTTCCACTTACAGTACATCTTGAATATCTACAAAGTCTTTTGGGTAATTCAATCAGTAATTTTAATAATTTTCACCAAATGGAGATGAGCGTGACGGTGAATATGAAGGTCAGGAAACTCAAAAAAAACCTGAATTCCATTAAGAATCTTGATTCTTGAGACAGTTTGAATCTTGTGGCCTTTGTTGTTGAGGGAACACAAGTAGCTAAATAGCGACGCTCACTAGCTAGCTCCTCAATGTTGTATTCCAGAGCTAAAAAAAGATTACACAAGTTTGTAGACAGGAATTTTCTTCCATTAGCGTTTCTAAGTGCTTCTAAAGTTGTGTCTGCTTAATTTTCTGAAGTTACATGCAGCACACACTCAATACCGAAGATGACTTCTCATAATCTCACTTTCAAATTCACTTTTTCAAAATGTCGCTGTGAAGTGGAGAACGTTGTCAGCACCAAATCAAAAGCTGTGAGTTTAGGGAATCAAAATGTTTCCCTTTTTGTTAATGTGAAGCTTAAATGCAGTTGTTTGCACATATGTGATTCAGCCACAAAGCTGTATTTTCACATGTGGAGGATGTTCATGTAAGTTCATTCACATTTTAGGAATCTGGGTTAAATTGGCTTGAAAACGCCATTAGGACCCTGGAGGATCGCTGACTTCAATCACTGGATTTAGACTGGAACTTGATTGGAATATGATAAGGTGCTAGAAAAGTAATGCTTATATTTTGTATAATCAGAAAATATAACAGACATGTATTTTCATATTTAGGAATTAGTGGGATAATATTGTGTTTACTAACATTGATGCCATGTACAGTAAGCTCTGTATGTAAAGTGCCTTGAGATAACCTTTGTTGTGAGTTGGTGCTATAAAAATAAAATTGAATTGAATTAGTCTAGGGAACAGCTTCAAGCCTGGACGATACTTGTGAGACAGAGCACACAAGTGTCTCTACAATGCTTAACCCTGTGACTGGACACTTTCATTAAATATCTCTCAGAAACTTAAAGACTGTGTTTTTGTGGTAATATGACATAAGTGACAACAGACGGCGGTACAGGAGATGTAAAGCATGCATGAAAACATAAAGGACAAATGACAACATTAATGGGGCATGACAGGGATTTGTTCTCATGTCACCTCAGATGGAAGTGATGTGATTGATACACAGCCTGGGCCACACGTGGAACGCCAGGTGGTGACACGCCTGACTAAGGGAAACAACTAACGGGTGGTCAAGGAAAGTTGATTCTCTGGCAACTAGACTTGGTAGAAAAGAGTTGAACATGGAAGTCTTAACTACTAAGGCCAGTTTCCTGAGAATCAACTTACCTTGGATACTATGATCTGGATGACTGAGAACCTTCACAATCTCAGTCTTAACATAAACAACCTCTCAAGTGATAATGTCAGCCTTTGTCAGGACAATTAAGTCTGATCTCAGTCATTGGTTTAAGTTTCAGCATTTCTGAGATGTATACTTGGCCTTCGAATGGACCCATGTGGACATGCAGAACATAATCCATGAACACATGTTACAGCCTTTAAAAGCTTCTCTACATGCACTTATACGTATTAGTTACATACAAACATGTTTACCTTAGACCTTTGACCCTTAAATCTGTATGTTGTCATGGATCTCTATGCTACAGTAACTTCCAGGTGCCTTCCCTCATAAGACGGCAGCTGTTGCGATGTCGCCCCATAACCTGAAGTAGCTGAATGTTGTGAGCTATACATGCAGGGTGTAGTGAGGACAAATAGATTTGACAGGGATATTCTCATCATTCTAGCATAATACAGTTCTTATTTGGGAATCCATAACACATGTTTTGCTGTAATTTTTGTGCGCATAACTTCTATCTTAGTGCTGTAGAAGAACTAACAACATGGATCCATAGGGATCCATTCAAAGACCTACAGACCTGTAAGAGAACCACACACATCTACATAATAAGTGTCAATGTAAATGACCGAAAATGAAATATGAAAACAATGGTAGAACTCTTTATCCAAACATGTAGGAGACTTGAGATTAGAGTCTAAGCTGAACCCAAAAGCAGAACACCAAGAGGCAGGAGGTTTGAGCAAGGGATTTACTAAGCACATACAAAGATACAGACACATACACACACACACTGAAAAACAATCCATCAAAGTTTTTCATGTTAAAGCTCCTTCTGTCATTTGTTTTCCGTGTCCACTCCTCCACACATCCCCTCTCCCACTCAGTGCATGCACACTTCGGGATGTGGAGGAGTATCCGCTTGCAAGGATGAGGAAGTAGCTCATATCTTAGTGTTGTTGTAGCTGTTTTTACATTTTGACATACTGCGGGTAAAATAAGTAATGAACAAGTCACCATTTGTCTCAGTAAATATATTTCTAAAGGTGCTAATGAAGTGAAATTTTCACCAGATGTTAGTAACAACCCAAGTAATCCATACATACAAAGAAACTAACACAAACATTTGGACAAGGCTGTGAAATACTGGGCAAATATAGTCTCAACTCTTTGGATGCCATTACACACAACATGTTCGCACTGCACATCACCCCAAAAACGCCATAGCAACAGTGAGGTTTGGAGTTGAGGAACATCATGGTGTGGGGCTGTTTTTCAGCAGTGACAAGACAAGACAAGACAAGACAAGGAAACTCTCAATTGATTGACCCAGCCAATCACTTGACTTGAATCCAAATGAAAATCTATGGACAGAATTAAAGATCGGAGTTCATAGAAGAGGATGATCAAGATTTGAAGACAGTTCGTGTGGAAGAATGGGCCAAATTCACACCTGAGCAATCCATGCGTCTAGTTTCTCCATACAGGAGGAGGCGTCTTGAAGCTGTCATTACCAACACAGGTGAAGTATTAAATACATTTCAGTAAGCGCATTCAATACTTTTTCCTTGTGTCATTTCACATTATTACACATGACTTAATTTCTGAACTTGTTTATTTTGGTTTCTTTGTACATGTGGATTACTTGGGTTGTTACCAACATCTGGTGAAAATAGTCAATAGCAGCTTTAGAAATGACGTGTTCAACACTTATTTTCCCGGCAGTATCATCATTGCTCACAACCCCTTGTTGGTTGTTTTTGTAAGTTGATGCCTCATATTTTGATATTCAGTGCTCACTTACCAAAACAGGGTGGAAAACAAAGACAGCTATGATGCGATTGATGAATTTACTTGATGAAGCTGAGTCTGATGGCAAGGGAGCAGGAGAAGAAGAATAGCAGAGTACCAATAAAGCTGGATTCATTCCCACACACCCAATAAAGAAATGAAGCCAAAGAGGACGAGCTTCTGTCAAGGCTGTTGGTTATGGCACTGTGGTTTGACCTCTTTGACCACTTGGTACCCTTGTGAATTCATGATCAGAATGTCCGATTGTCGATGTCATGTCCGTAGTGGTCAGAGGTACGCGGTCATGGAACATAATCCAACTGATTCAGTCCCTTTAGTCATCCTCACTCATTACTCATCACAAACTCCTGTTCTCCTCTCCTGTGTTTAGTTTTCTGAACAGTTTCAATTGTTTCTGTGCCCAGGTTTCACATATATGAAAATGGAGATAAAGCAGGGTCAGTATCTCTGGAACAAACACAGAGTACATTCGTGTGTGTGTTTGCAGTTCATAAAAAGAGAGTAAAGATGGATTATTGAGCTGGTGATAAGCAGAAGCTGTTAAAGCCGCCTGGAGAAACAAAGGCACAACTCAGCCAGCCAGGTTCAATATTGGAGGTCTGCACTTCTGTAAGCACAGTAAACCAGTGTAACTTAATAATACGTGGCTATGTGGACGATCTCCAGCATGACCACAGGAAGAGAGCAGCACCACCGGGAACTTTCCTGTGACCCCTGATGGACCCAATCAGCTGAGCAGATGTTATTTGTCTCGTTGCTGTGTGGCTATTTCAGCACATTGAATCATTTCTGTATAGACCGGAATCCATCTGCAAAAGAAATTGAGGAAAGACTACTTTGGCTGCTGCACGTCTCCGTCCCTCGGCAGGGATACCGCTTGTTTCCACCTCCTGGGCGTGCTGATCGCCCTGTACATGATGGCTGGTGCTGCTGTGTTCTCCACGCTTGAGAGGCCTGCAGAGCTACAGGCCCATGAGCTCTGGGAGCGAACGCTGAGGGAGTTTGGTGGGAATCACAACGTCAGCCGTGACAATCTCAAGTCTCTGTTGAAACACTATGAGCAGGCCAGGACAGGAGGCATCCGGACAGAGCACGGCAGAGCCCTCTGGGACTTCACTGGTGCCTTCTACTTTGTTGGAACAGTGGTTTCCACCATTGGTGAGTCAATGATGAAGCTGTTTTTGTTCTTATTAAGCAATAACAAGTGACCCAGTTTGATACGGAACATTGCCAAGGCTTCAAATCACAATTACAACTCTGACGTGTGAATAAACCCCAGTTTATTCACAGAATGAGTTTACTCTGATGTGGGCCAAGTTCGGGTTCATTTCCTGCCGTGACAGAAGACATGTAAATGAATGACTATGTAAATACAAATAAATCATGATGTTGATTACACTTGTTTCTGTCACTTTCCGCCTGCGCGTCATTAAAAAGGGATACGTACGTCTAAAGCTTGTTCAGCCTTTGTGCACTTGTAGTTAAACCTGCCAATAATCCAAAGAGAACAATCGATCGACTGTTTCTTCTAGAGGACGGACAAGAAGGTAAATAATCAAACCAGCCTAATCTCTGGAAATCAATTCATAGCCGCAAGGTTTTCTGTCATAACACCCACACTATCACTGTGGAAACTGGGGGAGGGATCTGCACCCAGCGGACATCAGTTTCCTTTTATAGCTTATTGTTTGCAAAAGGTTACATCCACACTACGCAACAACACATCTGCAGACATTTATCGTAAGAAAACTAATGTGACTAATAATGGGATCTGCAGAAGCTGCGCCTTCTATTCTCCTAAATTGATGATTCTCTGGTGGGTTTCTTATCTACTCGGCCTTGACTAAACATTTTGGGAACCACTGATCTAACCGGATACTCTGACATGTATGAACACAGTTTTTCACAAACACTGAGACATATTTATTGAGAGCTTCTTTCTTAAACCTTGAAGCACAAAAGCTTTTCTTCTATCAAAATATAACAATGGCCTCAAGACGCACAGCTGGAAAATATATAAACACCACACAGCATTCATTAGACACTATGTCAAAAAATAAAGAACAAATAATAAATGATAAAGATATATAATCACCACATAGTACAGGGAATACAGTATGTTGTGTAAGTATTATGGTTTAGTCCATAACCTGTAAAACGTCCTCATAGAGAGACAGGCTTCTTTAGGTTGAAAAGTAGATTTAGTTAGTAGAGAAGTTATGGATGAAATTTGCATTTATTCATTTTACAGAAAATTATCATTGCGCAGATCAGACAGATCAATTATATTAGGCATTAATCAAAGAGGGAGGAAGTTCCTTCTTTGTCTCTCTCTCCCTTTCCCCCTCTTTCTGTATAAAACATGATCTCCAAAAATCCTATCATTGTATCCGCAATGTCATGTAAAATGTTTGCTTCAATAAAAACAAATAGTAAAAAAAAAAGGGGAAGAAGTTTACTTTTGTCATGATATAGAATTATACCTTAATTTTAGGTCATAACAGGTCTTTGCTGTCTTTGTAGGACACAGTATGTGGCGGAAAGAATCACTGTCATGACATCACAATTTATGTTGTATTATCAAAACTATATTTGGGTGTAACCATTACAGCAGCTGCAGCTATTGGCAGAGCGTCTATGAAAAACAAATAACTGACGCAGAGGTCAGTCTTACAGCTGCATTGATCCGGTAGAAAATGTGGGTTTGGTCAGAGTTTGCGAGGGAGTTTAGTTACATGAAATTAATCTAACTTTAACTCACTGTCAGACCAATCAGCTGGCCCAGCTGAAAAAGTTTGGGAACCACTGCACTAGCGTTTGAAAACCACACAACCGAACCAACAAGTGAAATGAATGAGGAGGTTGGTAATGAATCAGTAAATAAAAATAATTAATTGAATCACTTTTCATACATGAGCTGCAACTCAAAGTCCTTCAACCCAGTGATATATTGTTCATGATGAATTAAACGATTTGCTTTCAGAAATATCTTCAAACCAGAAAAACATTTAAACATAACATAACATAAAACATTTTAAAAATATATTCATAAACATAACTTAAGATTTGTTTTTACAAAGTCATTCAGTGTATTAAAAAAATTGGAATAATTTTGACTTGTAGTTGTTGTTTTATAAATTTAAAATGATCTGTTTTCCTTCTCTTGTTGGAAAACAGATAAGATGACAGATGTGACCTTTGGAGCAGAAACCATCCGCGTACCAAGTATCCCTCATCCTTCTCTGTGCTGTCCTGGCAGTTGCTTGTGTGCCTGCCACCCTGTATTCAGTCATGGAGGGCAGGAGCTACTTTGAGGCCCTGTACTTCTGCTTTGTAGCTTTCAGCACGGTGGGCTTTGGGGATTTTGTGAGTGGCCAGCGGGAGCATCATGAGGACAACCTGGCATATCAGGTCGCCAACTGTTTACTGATGCTCCTGGGAGTTTGCTGCACTTACTCCCTTTTTAACGCAATCTCTGTAATCATCAAACAAGCTCTCAACTGGTTACTGAGCTCCGTGGACTGGATGCATAGGAGCATCTGCCACTCCTCTCCACAACTCAGACCATTGTGCAAACTCTGTTTTTCCGACTGCGATGACGTTGCTTTGCAGGAGCAGCCAGGCCAGAGTGTTTCCAGTACTATTGGTTAGCGCCTTTGTGATGAAGCCAAAGTGACCTCAGAGGCACAGATGGATTCATCATCGCAAATCACAGTGTTATTGCTTACGCGAAGAAAATTTAGTGTTTGTCAGCCCTTAGTCTACTTGACTACTTGATGACATGTTTAGAAAACAGAATGTAGTGAGATGTTTTCTCTGTCAAGGGATTCAGTTGATGGTTTTTGTTAGTGACTGAGCTCAAGGTGTGGCTTCTAAAACATCCTACAGGTTCAGATGTAAATAAGAGCGCAATTTGTTTTTTTTTATTGCCAGTGTTTAAATAGAAAAGCAATGAAATGGTCGATGGAATGGAGGATACAATACATGACCACACACACACGAGCATAAAAGCATAAAATATCTGTCTGTCTTTATTTCTGTCTATTTCTATGAATTGAATGTATGTATACACACACACATTGATACAGCTCAGCTCAGCTCAGCTCAGCTCAGCTCAGCTCAGCTTGATTCAATACTGTGATCCCCTCCAAGTTGATTTCTAAGCTCAGCCAGCTTGGTATCAACTCATCACTCTGCAATTGGACTCTGGACTTTCTATCTAACAGACCCCAGTCTGTTAAGATAGACAACCTCTCCTCCTCCACTATCACCCAGAACACTGGCGTGCCACAAGACTGCTACTGAGCCCTTTCCTTTAGTCCCTTTTCACCCATGACTGCGCTCCTATCTATGGTTCTATTGAAGAATCAATCTAATGTTCTTCTGCGCGTTCTTTGAGTTGGTGGTGAATCAGGAGGAAAAGATGAACTGAAGTCTTCAGATGAGTTTATTGTAGTAACGATGGACAGCTGCTGGGAACCTTCTCCTGCATGCGATGGAGGAAGAGAACCCTGAATCCTCTGGACATTTCGCCTATATGGTGATTAGTGGGGCGTAGCTGTTGCTTTTGATAAGGTGATTCAGTGCCATCTTCACCTGTTGACAGATATGCGTTATAAAGCACTCCTGGAAAGAGAAGCTTTGTTGCTCCACCTACAGACTGGAGCCAGCCATTTGGTTAAATTAAATTAATCTTAGTTACTGCATTTACCTATATATGTTTGACATTATTTGTTATATTCCAACAGTTCTATTGAAAAAAGGACCTAGCTGATGGTCTTTCTTCGTGTTCGTTGTTTTGGTGGTGAATGAAAATTAAAAATTAAAGTCTAAAATTAAAACATTCGATTAAAATTTTTAAAGAGAATAAAAATAATATAAAAAAATTCAACAAAGCTAAATACAAAATTAAAAGAATTGTTTCTATTAATCATTTAATTAATCAATTTGAATTGTTTATTTACTCTATTTTACTGACTAATTAATTAAGAGGGACTTTCTTTTCTTTTCTTCAACTACAGCGGGTGCGATTATAAATGTCAGTAGAAGATGTAGGTGCAGTACTGCTAAAAGAGCTGAGGGTAGCGCTGTTGAATCGCTTTCTGAAATTCGGCGAACTCTCGTAGCTGCAGTACTGCTGTAGGCCTGAGGCGTCGTTGCGTCACTTCTGGGATTTGGGGCGCTGTTGACTTTCGCAATATTGTTGAGGATTCTATGGCACTATTCAGTCACTTCCTAAATGAAAACAAAATAAACAAATAAACAAAACAAAACAAAACAGAAATCCAATGTAATAGTTATTTTTCGGGATTCACCAACAATTAATCCCCCGGGATTTCGACAGTGTATCAGAGTATATTACTGCGTGATATGCCGGTGCTGAAAAACTCCCGAAAAGTCTCTGAACTTTTATAAAACCTATATCCTGAATATATTCAGACACCCACAGACAGTTCCCTCTCAGACAAACAGTTCGTTCTTCCTGCTTGCATTCTTACACATACACACACGCACGATCAGATACAGACACGTAATAAGGTTAATCACACAGCTCAGATATTCAGACAACCGTGTTATAAGACAGTTACACACAGAACTCAGATATTCAGACACACGTGTTATAACGCATTTACACACACAGCTCAGATATTCAGACACACGTGTTATAACGCATATACACACACAACTCAGATATTCAGACACGCACACTCATTTACGCGCCGGCTCACTCAATCTCACACACGTACACAGCTGGACCAGAACACACGGACAACCCTCTCACGACACACGGCTCATTCGTTCGCTGCCGTAGTCAAAGACATGGACACACTCTCATACAGAATCTCAGTCAGATGCAGCCACCTCTCAGTCACACGTGGCGACCAAAAACAAACAAACACAAGTACTGTCTCAACCAGCTGTTTGTCAAAGACACGTGACTGCAAGTCCCCCACACACACACGGACACACAAACCTCTCTCAGTCGAAAACGGATCATGCATCCAAAACGTCCGTTTCTCTCTATTTTTCCCTCTCACACACACACACGCATACAGCTTTGAAAAAGGAACGTATGGCCAGTACGCAACTTTACCAAAAGTTTGAAAGCGGATAACCCTTAATCCACCAATACAACACAGACAGTTTAAAATTACATTACTCCGGAGATCTCAATTAACGGTCAGACAAAAATATTACTCCCTATACGACTATACCACTAAATTCTAGGCAGGACTTAACACAGAATCACATGGAACGATTATTAATTACTCAAAAGTCTATTTATTCTTTATTTTGTGTCAGTAATCTGCCACATCTCTCTTACAGATGCACCCCAAGGGTTCTCCAAGTATTTAAGGTTAACAAGTTAACAATAACTGGAATTCAACCATGTGATTATGCCGAATCACAGGAACGGGGAGGCAGTGGCTCAGTGGGTAGTGCTTCCGCTTGGGAGCCCCTGCCGAGGTGCCCCTGAGCAAGGCACCGAACCCTAAAATTGCTCCCCCCTCTGCGAAGGGTGGTAATGTAATGTAAGTCGCTTTGGATAAAAGCGTCTGCCAAATGATCGTAATGTAATGGGACGCTTGGACATTCCTTACTAATAATTAGCGGGGTTTTTTAACACAAGTTGTTGGAATTCAACCAAAAGTTGTTGCGCAAAAGTAATAAGAGAATTCAACTCCAGCTAATAACCGGAATTCAGCCGAAATTAGCTCAATGTAAAATTGTAGAAGGGAATTCAGCCCAAGCTACAAATGGAATTCAACCGAGATTCATGTCTGGGTGTCACCAAATATTGAAAAAAGGACCTAGCTGATGGTCTTTCTTCGTGTTCGTTGTTTTGGTGGTGAATGATGAGGCAAAGATGAACTGAAATCTTCAGATGGGTTTTTACTGGAATAAGAGCGCTCCTCCTGCCCCCGTCCTTGTGTCGTGGGTCAGGCCGTGAGTTTCCATGTACAATTGCATTTATGCCGCAAACACAAGGCGTCATCAATTCACTGATGACACTGTAGTTTAACTGTTATCTATTGGTCAGCCAGCTTCAAGAGGGGCAGCGCTAAGATTCAAATCTGAGGGATGAACAGCTGTCTGTGGGGGAAAGTAGAATACTCTTTGTGTAAATTAAAGAACAACAGTATAGTGTAATTAGCCCTTTGATCTGAAGAAGCTCCCCCTGACTGCCAGTCCATGCAAACCCCCTCTCTTCCTTCTTCCTGACCACAGATGCTTGAAGCTTTGATAAAGCGATACAGTGACCTCTTCACCTATTGGCAGATATGTGTTATCCAGCCCTCCTGGAGAGAGAAGCTGTAAATGCTTGTATGTATTACTCCATCTCCAGACTTTCCCGGAGCCAACCATTTGGTTACTTGTAACTATATTAACCTCAGTTACTGTATTTGCTTATGTGTTTGACATTATTTGTTATATTCCAACAGTTCCAATTCCATAATTAAGTTTGCAGATGACACCACGGTGATAGGCCTGATCAGAGGCGGCGATGAGACGGCCTACAGGGAGGAAGTACGGCACCTGACCACGTGGTGTGCTGACAACAACCTAGCACTCAACACTGAGAAAACCAAGGAGATCATCGTGGACTTCAGGCGGGCTGGGAGCCATGCACACACCCCCATCTCCATCAACAGAGCTGCAGTGGAGTGTGTGTCCAGCTTCAAGTTCCTTGGCATCCGCAGCTGCGATGATCTCACCTGGTCCATAAACGTCTTTCTTCAGAGCCTTAACAAAGCTCACCTGTGTCCTAGGATCCTGGGGAACTTCTACCGCTGTACCATTGAGAGCATTCTCACTAATTGTATCACAGTATGGTATGGCAACTGCTCTGCATCGGACCGGAAAGCAATCCAGCGGGTGGTGAAAACCGCCCAAAGGATCACCGGTACACAGCTGGACAGCATCGAACAGATCTACCGTCGACGCTGTCTGGGCAAAACCAGGAAAATTATAAAAGACTCATCCCACCCCAATAATAGACTTTTCACCCTCTTCCCATCCGGCAGGCGTTACAGAAGGCGCCACTCTCGCACCAGCAGGCTCAGGAAGAGTTTCTTCCACGAGGCGGTGACACTGCTGAACTCTACTCAATCCCCCCACTCAACTCCATCCTCCCACTAGCATCATCTTGCTCTCCACTGCCATTTGCGAAACTTTCTGTTTTGCACTGATCATTTCCATTTCACTTCCGTTTTTCACAAAGACTCTTTGCACTATTTACATATTTATTAATTTATAATTGTAGTTAGTATATACAGTATATATAGTGTATATAGTTTATACTGAATATATTCTGTATTCGGTATTCTGTATATATAATAGTACACTTTTGCACTTCTGGTTGGATGCTAACTGCACTTGCTCATTGACAATAAAGTTGAATCTAATCTAATACATACTATTAGAAAAGGAGGTGTCGCCCTCTGCTGGACAGTTTAGTGAATGACGTCATCATTTACACCCAGCTTTAATTATGTGTTTTCATGAGGTTAGATGAAACCCCATTCTTCATTATTGTACAAGCACCAAAAATAGCTTAACAAAAACTGTTGGAGTGATTTCTGAAGAAAAGATGTCAAAGTGTTTAGACGATATGTGAAAGTGGTGAGTGGTGAGATTGAGTGCAACATTACACTGAGAGGTTCTGTTTCGGAGCCACGTAGGCTCACCACTGGGGTTCCGCAAGGTTCGGTCTTGGGCCCTCTTCTTTTCTCCCTCTACACAACATCTCTTGGTTCGGTTATCCACTCCCATAACTTCTCCTACCACTGCTATGCTGATGACACCCAGCTGATTCTGTCGTTTCCTCCTTCTGACGCCCAAGTGGAGACGCGCATCGCTGCTTGCCTGGCAGACATCTCGGGGTGGATGTCGAAGCACCACCTGAAGCTCAACCTGGACAAGACTGAGATGGTGTTTCTCCCAGGGAAGGGCTGCCCGCACCGAGACCTGGCCATCACCATAGATGACTCCGTGGTGACGTCTACTCGGACCGCGAGGAATCTGGGTGTGACCCTGGACGACCAACTGTCGTTCTCGGCAAACATCGCTTCGGTGACGCGTTCCTGCAGATTCCTCCTCTACAACATCAGGAGGATTCGTCCCTTCCTCACCGACAAGGCAGCGCAGGTGCTGATCCAGGCTCTTGTCATCTCCCGCCTGGACTACTGCAACTCCCTCCTTGCTGGCGCCCCGGCTTCCGCCATCAGACCTCTGGAGCTCGTCCAGAAAGCTGCTGCTCGTCTGGTGTTCAACCTTCCCAAGTTCTCCCACACAACTTGCCTTCTCCGTTCTCTACACTGGCTCCCCGTAGCTGCTCGCATCCAGTTTAAAACTCTGGTGCTAGCCTACAGGGCAGTGAAAGGAACAGCTCCTTCATACCTCCAGGCTATGGTCAAGCCCTACACCCCCGGCCGACCAGTTCGCTCTGCTGCCTCCAGGCGACTGGCTGTCCCGGCGCTCAGCGGCCCCTGCTTGCGATCGATGCGGTCACGGCTTTTCTCTGTTCTGGCACCTCAGTGGTGGAATGCTCTCCCGACTGATGTCAGGACAGCGGAGTCGCTGCCCATCTTTCGCCGCAGGCTGAAGACCCATCTCTTCAAGAAACACTACCCGGATCCTCCCTCTTAGGACATCACCTACTCTGTCCTAGCTCTTCTGATGCTCTTGTTTTCTAATCTTTCATTTCTAATCTGTCCTTTCTTTTCTCATTCATCATAGTACCTAACTTATTGCACTTCTACTCTAGCTCTAGTTATGCTCTTAGCTGTTGGTTTAGGAAGGAAATGCGCTTACGATTTCTTGTGACCTGAAGTTCTTTTATCTACCTTTGTTGAACACACTTATTGTAAGTCGCTTTGGATAAAAGCGTCTGCTAAATGACCGTAATGTAATGTAATGTAATGTAACATTTCCCAGTATAGGGGTGAAGAGTCGCAGAGAGCCATGCAACAGGCACATGGGAGGCACAAGAGCCAGAGATGAACTGGGTGATTGTATTTCATAATGGATAATTGTGACATCATCGTTGTACATCTGTTTCTTTGAATGTCATCATGTTGTAACTTTGACCTCATTGCTGTTAGTTTGATGGCCTCATTATCGTTTATTTAAGTGTTATAGCCTGACACGCTGTTGTGCCATTGGAAATAACAGAGCTTGTTTAATATTTCCATCCGGTTCCAGCAAATCTTTCTTCCACCTGTATACAAGATGGCTGATGAAAAAGAAGATGAACAAAAGGACGCAATGGACAAGGTGAGATCACGCAAAACAGACAAAAAAAAGAAATGAGAAGTTTAAGTCTGGGTTTAATAGAACATAACATAGTACATTAGAAAGTACAGTTGAACGTACATATCTTGATGTTGAACGACATTAGTGTTATTAATTGTCCACTGCAGAAATAAAAGATAAAAGTGTTATACCACCAGGGGGCGCTTTAGCCACCGATTGTATTCACACCGCATAAGAACAAGAGTACTGTAAACTTCCATGTAGCCGGTTTGCCTTTAACCGTTGACTTCAGCGACCATTGTCTATTGATGTAACCTTGAATTAAAAATGATTACACTACATTTTTAATGATCTCTTGAATTCTAGCCATCATACATCATTTTAGGGCGTTTAATCATTCAAATACAGGTGCATAGAGACAAAGTTTCCTTGTACGATTCGCGTTGATGAGGAGGCAGTAAATTCGAGGAGACGGAATGTGTTTCACGATGAAGAGTAGACGACAGTCGACCTGCGCAGGGATTAGTTTCTCTGTAATTCAGGGGCGGAATGCGCGGAGGCCGGAGATGTAAGCGCGGAGCGATACGCTGCAAGTGATCAGGCAGCGCGCGCCGGCAGCAGCGGGGCTCAGTGTCATTCGGCCATTCAGCAGCAGCACAGTCTGGGCACAACGGCATCCAGGAACTAACGCTTTACCGAAGCTCCACTGGCACCTTAGTATCCCGGTTTGTCGTGTTTGTTAAACAAGTAGCACACACACAGCTAGTGTTCGACATTTTGTCATCTACACGGTGCCTGAAAACGCGACGGGACAATGGTGAGTACCTAAGATTAGAAGCGCCGCTAAGCTAGCTCGCTAGCTGATGTGAACGCCAGCCGAACATCTTTTTTTTTTTGGCGTCCGCCGAACGTCGGGCGAAAACCGTTAGTGATAACCGTGACCCTCCGCGTGTGAATGTGGGAATCGCGAAATAATCTCACCGAGGAATTTAACCCTAAACCCCGCACCAGCAAGGTCGCTAACTCGGGTCTCCAAAACAGATTACTAGCTCGTCATTTCATCCGTAATGTTGCGCCTGGCGGTTTAAATCACATTAACAGGCAAACACCGGGGGAGAAGTAGATTTTGTTGTTACCATTTTTGGTCAAATTTTCACATTTGAGTGTTGTGGTTTCTACGTGGACAACAGCAGATGGCAAAAATCGCAAATTTTTTATTTTTTTATATTCGGAACCGTCAGTGCGCAACGCGGCCGTCACGCTCCGGGCAGCGGATTGTGTAGTTGCGCCGCGTTATCCGCCACCTCGCTCCTCTGGTGATCCGCTAGTCAACACCGATCCATCGTAGTTTCAGCTGCCATGCTCCAATCGGGTCTTGCGGCGTTCATGTTCAGAGCGGAGAGTGGGCGTGGCGCTGGTGAAGGGGCTGCCGTGTAAAAATAGTCCCTCCGGCGTTAACGTGAGCCCGAAGCCCATCTTGTTAACGCCGCAAACCCCCCGATATCGCCTCCCGCTACCAGCTCGTTCCCTCCCGTGTCTCCACAACGCACAGGCCGGCTTGGTGCACCGTCTTCGGTCGCGGTGTGATTGGAGTGCGGTGTGTGACATGCGCAACAAGCGAAGACGCCTGTAATCACCACCGAGAGCGATTACATAAGAGCCCAGCTAACTGTGATGTGTTGAGGCTGTAATGGGCTACAATCGCTTCTCGGGAGCTGCTGTGAAGTTTGTGGCTGTGCTTGTCTTATCGCCATTGTGGTGCCCTCGTTCTAGCCAAACGGACACAATGACAGCATCTCCTCTGTTACGTATTGCGCCATAACGTTGAGCCGCATTCTGCTCCTCCTGACTGATCCTCTTTGCTACCCCCTCCTTCCTTGCCTCCCTTCCCCCCGCATTGAACCAAACCATGCTTGGTGCAGCAGGCTGCCAGGACCCGCAGTGCACCTCCAGAACAGGAATGGATTTATTACCAGGCCCGAACGTGGGAATGATTATTGTGCCAGCTGTGGTGCAGATGAATCCCTAATATGCCTGCCAGTCGTCTGTGTGTCACAATCGTTTGTTATATTTTGGAATTGTAATAGATAAACTGCGGGAATTTCACACCTCAAGTAAAGAGAGCCGGAACGCTCCACACGCCACAACATCCTACATGACAAACAAGCTGCCAAAGTGTAATCTCTCTGTCCAGGATGTACGATGACAACAATGACTTCCAGCTTATCTGGTTTGTTTGTAGCATATGCAAATGTGAAGTGAAATCCAAATTTTATTTACCCATTATTGAAATGCCTGCAGCACAGTGAACACGTTTCACCATAGCTGCTTTAATCCTCCGACACCGTGCTGTGCTCTGATCCAGACACTGCTTGCTTCAGCACCAGTGGATTGTTTGGCTGGATACTCTGCAGTCTGTCTTGCCCCCTACTTCTGAACCCCCCCACCCCGCCCCCACTGCCCAACGCTGACTCACTGATACAGACCATCCTGAGCTACACAAAGAGCTTTAATCTCTTGATTTGACAAATGCAAGGCAATAGAAATGACAGATTTGTTTTGCCATACTATGTGGAAATAAGATTTCCCCTCCAGTGTAATTGTGTTTGCGTGATGCATTAGCTATTAAGCCTTAAAATGTGTCCTCGGGCGTCTGTAAGCTCATGACTCGGCTAACATCAATAATAGAATATTGTAGACATGCAGGGCTTTTATGCAGCAGTTAAGTTTTGTTGTTATTCCCGCTCGGAATTGGACATTCCAGTCACCCGAGCGTGTCGTAACACAAGGCAGCAAACACTTCAGAGCAACAGTTGGCACTCAGGTCGGTCTATGATAATGAACTGCGGCCTGACATCTGCTCAGTAAAAAGATACAAAGTGCTGGTTAGTGGCGGTGATATTCAGTGTGCTACATTGGCGACCCTGTTCACGTCTCCCTAATTATAGCAGGCGCGTGTATTTCGGGCGGTGGAGTATTTATACCCGTCCCTCATCACACTTTCTCAGCCTGAAGTGGGCATGATGACTGACTCAGACAGGCCTCGTAAGACCTCACGACGATGCCAGAATGGAGTCTCGGATGAAGTTTTAAAAACCATTTGGTGTTTGAACGCAATAGGGGCCTTTTACTTGTTACAACTGCAGATAGCTCCCAGGAGCGGAAGGTGCACACAGTTCTCAGCACAACCAGGCTGAGTAAATAGTTAGACATGATCTGTTCTATTAATCAATCGCACTAATAAGTACAAAGTTTCTCCCTCCGCAAATTATACAGGGCCATCTTCAATCTATTCTAAAAATCCAGTCTACAAAATTTCATATCTGAACACCTCAAAGGAGAGGCAGGTCTTGTGCGTGATAACTTGTTTAACCCTTTCAGTCTAACAGTCAAACTGTCTAATTTTTAGTTTTCACTTGTTGGCATTAGCTTTTTTAATAACTCGATCGCAATGTTTTCATTCACGCAGATTCATTGAAATTACAACTTCTTGATAGCAGTTTATAAGCTGACAGCTTATTTGACTGTTATATTTAGAATTTATGATTTTGCCCTTTGCTCACACTGAGTCACCACCACCATCTGGTAACTCTCTGGAAATAATCCTTCTCAGATCTGTCCATATTTCTTGCAAACTGGAGGACTCGAGTAATAAATTAGTTTGATTTGTATCCAGGTTGTTGTTGTTGTGTCTGTTTTGGATTGGTGTATACATCGTTGTTTTGCCTATGCATCAATCTGTCTTGGTTGTTTACACGGTGGATTCTGCTGCAGTTGTTCCTCATTAGGCCTCCTGAAGGTTTCCAGCCCTTTCATCATCCCGTTGAGATGTAATGCAAGAACTGTGACGGTCTGACATCACTGGCCATTAAGATTTAAAAGATCGCTGCGAAATTGGCAGAATTATACTTGTTTACAGTCTGACGAGGGGATCAGTGTCAGATTCAGGTCTAGTTAATGGTTCCAGAGGGTAAAGTAGCTGCTGCTTAAACTAATGTCTGGTTTCAAGTCAAAGTTCTACACATATTTAGTGACAACACGACAGTTGTCGATGCGTTCAGAGACCAATCTCTGCTCGATCTTCCCATGGAGACTTGTAGACGCGGCGACAAACAAGCTCATCTCCCAAACACACGGTCACAACCCTCAGGGTGCTTTTGAGAAATCGAATCGAGCTTTACAGGCCAGAAATGTAGTAAAAAATGAAGTTGCTTGTTCAAACCTGTTTTACTGCCACTGTTTTTTGTCCCTTTTGCAATCGTGGCAAAATAAGAGTAAACGTGTAAACGTGTATATATACATGTTAAAAATTATGAGATTCCTCCGATACATGTGACTCATTGTGCAATGGCCGCATGATGACTCCATCTCGTCTGAGGAAATGCAAGCAGATGTCTCTTACTCTGATATAGTTTTTAATTTCTTAAGTTTTGTGGGCTAAAGGTTTTCATTATAAATCACAGAAATGTTAAATGACAAACTATGCATCACCTCATTAGAGTCCCACAGTGATGCAGCAGCCAAGCCCAATGTGTTTCCGTCAGAGCAGCTTATTTGTGTGGTAGGGATCGCGGTCACTTCTCAAATTGTACCTAGCCTTTAATCCCTACAAGTGGCTGCTGAAGCCATTGAGGCCTCTATTTTGTTAGACCTGCTTCAAAAACATGGTCCAGGCTCCAGCATGTAAACTGATGTGGCTGCCCCTCTTCTCTTCACAGGCCGACCAACTGACCGAGGAGCAAATTGCTGGTAAGTGTAGACCGTAACCACGGTTGGGGCGGCTTTGATTTGAGGCTTTAACTCCGCATCCATAGTCGGTATGTGAGAGGTCAGAATAGCGTGGAGCTGAAGCGTCGTGTCTTGTGACTGTACACAGAGTTCAAGGAGGCGTTCTCGCTGTTCGACAAGGACGGCGATGGGACCATCACCACCAAGGAGCTGGGGACCGTGATGCGCTCCCTGGGACAGAACCCCACCGAGGCCGAGCTGCAGGACATGATCAACGAGGTGGACGCTGACGGTGAGGAGACGCTCTATCATATTGTTCCGCAGGGTAAAATCACGCAGCCAACGATCCTCCAGCTACAAAGGCACAAAGGAGCCGCGTTGACATCACACCTGCTTGTTGCTGTGAGACGCTGCTGTTGCTGGTTGTGACCTCGTTTGAATGCAGAGGCTGAATAATCACAAGTGCTGGAAAACGAAAAGCGTCTGATTAGTGAGTTTAACCATTAACAAGGTGCACTCTGACTGATGAATGCTCTGGCACTCCAGCACCGACCATATTTAATTAATCCTGGAAGCCAAAATCATGAGTGCGTGTGGATTAATTGTAAGACCTCATGCACTATTAAATGTAATTGTGGCTTACCTGCCTAGTGTCTTTTTTTTACTACAACTGGTAACCAACCTTTAAATGCATCATGTATACAGATGTGGGTGTAAAGGCTTCATCAGGCCGCTTGGGTTACACCGTCTTCTTTGTGCTCAGGAAACGGCACGATCGACTTTCCCGAGTTCCTCACCATGATGGCCAGGAAGATGAAGGACACGGATAGCGAGGAGGAGATCAGAGAAGCATTCAGAGTCTTTGACAAGGTACAGATGCAGCAGCAGTAAACCCTGCAAGGTGGAGGCGGCAGTCCCAGGTTTGACTGTGAGAGAGGGGAGCAGGCATGACTGAGCCTTAGAACACTGCACAGGGTCATTTAATGCTATGTTAGTTTCACTAATATCACTACAAACGTGCCGGTTTAAAATGGCCTAACTAGTACTCTGACAGTGATGCTCCTTGCTGCCCCCTGCAGGATGGTAACGGTTACATCA
Source organism: Genypterus blacodes (assembly GCF_046128005.1). Classification (NCBI taxonomy): domain Eukaryota; kingdom Metazoa; phylum Chordata; class Actinopteri; order Ophidiiformes; family Ophidiidae; genus Genypterus; species Genypterus blacodes. The sequence continues at coordinate 9,694,828 of NW_027466817.1, forward strand.
GTGCAGCAGAGCTGCGGCACGTCATGACCAACCTAGGAGAGAAGCTCACCGACGAGGAGGTGGATGAGATGATCCGTGAGGCTGACATCGATGGAGACGGTCAGGTCAACTATGAGGGTGAGATGTTGCTGGTTGCTTTCTGCGTTTCCAGTGTGAAATGCAGCCCAACTACTTCTAGACTCTATTACGTCATTTTAAAATGCATTCTTCTGCCCCTTTGTAGAGTTCGTCCAGATGATGACTGCCAAGTGAGGAGTGCGCTCACCTTTCTCTTAACGTTGCTTGTCCTCCTCAGATCACCGTCTTTAAGAATGAAAAAAGGAACAATTACAAAATGACAACACCCCGTCCACCACCCCCACCACACACACACGCACCAAAATAAGTATTTGTAGAGTTCAGAAATTTGCTTCGATAAATCCACCTACTTCTAAGGTCTCTGTGTAGCCTACACCAGCAGAATAATCCCTAGAGAAGTGAATGGACCAAGCTTTACCAGGGCCCGGCCCCCAATTTCAGACCAAGACCCCGCAGCTCCTGACTAAATTAGAGGAAACGGCAACACCGAAGAGGCAGAGGGACAGGAACCCATGCCACAGATCGTATAGTAAAGTCGGCTATTTGATTCTCTCCGATACATTTCAAAAAAGACAAAATTGTCATCTCACACACACCAGTGGCGGTTCTGATCCTCTTTAATACCGAATTGGGTCCTAGTTCTCTTCCTGCATGCATCGTTTCTGTGGCGACTTTCTTGTCACGACCAGGGGGTTCTGATCCATCAGAGGTAGCGGCCAGACTGTATACACACTGGAGGTATATACATAAATATATAGCTATATATCTGTACAAAAAATAATAATTTGTGTCACTATTGGTTATCGCAAAAGTATTTAAAAGAAGTTGAGTGGGATGTTCATCGGCGCTCTGTTAGAGATGAGCATCCCCGCGGCCTCGGTCGCTTTGGACAGGAACACGAGATAGAAAAGTGCAGAACTTTTTCTGTTTGTTTCCTTCGGGACGTCGTCTGGTTTGGAGCGGCGGGCTTCAACTTTGCCCGCCGCGGGGTTTTTGGGTTGTACAGGTTCAGGATGATCGCCGTGGAAACACCTCGAGGGCTGCAGTTGAGACTTTCACTCTGCAAACAGATATCCTGATCATACAATATCGATGTAATGCTTTATAAACGTGTTATCAAATATTAATGTATTAATGACAAACTTTGGTCACAAAATATATCTCTATATATTAGTGTGTCGTAAAGTTTGCATTGCCTATTGTTGTAGTAAATGACCTGTGACATGTTTTCTCTTGGTTTTGAAATGTGCCATAATACTCTAAACGCCTCAACCTTGCAAGACAACCTGTAGTTCATTAGACTAATAAACCTATTTAATATAAATGCATACTAACATACATGCAGTATGAACATATTTGCACTTTGGTGTGAACCATATTGATATTAAAAATGTTTTGTTCTAAAAGAAGAAAAAAAAGAAACCAAACTTCACTGTCGCTGCTGCTAGAACTTCACTTTTTCCGTCCTCGTTGGTGTCTGATCTTCACTTTGTCGTCCAGTGATTCAAACTTTCGATCTGCTTGCTGTTTTACTTAACAGAATGCGTATATCGTATATTCACACTCTACTTACTTGCGGCTGAGGTTGACGCGGTTCGGCGGGGGGGTTTTAAGAACGGAGAGTTTTCAGACGTGGATGGAATGAGGCGGTTGCAGTGGTTCGTGTTTGGTGGATTCAATAAGCAGGTTAGCAGAGGTTCTATCAAAGCTCTTCACTGTAAACTGCTCTGTTTGACTCACTTCAATCCTCGATTCAGATGTGGAGAAGGAAACGGTACTGGACTGTTAACTACTGAAGGTGTCTCAAAAATGTAAAGATGTGATATATTTTCCATAAACCAATAAATCGACTGAGCTTCACTTGCACCTGCTTCTCCTTGTTGTGTTTTAGATCTATGTGAGCATAATGTGCCGCCCTGGGAACATCTGTAGTAAAGTAGGATCTGGATAATGAGATCACATCTTGATACAGTCTTGACATGTGAATGCAGAACACACTGATCAGAATGTTATTGATCTGTCAGACCACACACACAGATGATGTGATCGGATCCCTGACACCGTTTTGAGTGAGAGTTGGAATGTTGTATAAATGGAAGTGTGGGCTGAAGTATTTGGACGCACATTGTTTTCCCACCCACATTCCAACAAGGAGGCGCCAGCCCCAACATCTGAAGCCCATATGGAAGAACTTGCAGTCGAACCTCAGTCACATCCTGGAAGTGAAGAAATCTGATCAATACTGAGAAGTTTGTACATTCCCAAGGCTTCAGCTGTGGTTGGAGGTAAACAGAATTTACAACTATACCAATAAACAAGTTAATGCTGATGTAAGATGCCATGGTTGTCAGATGGTTTAAATCAACCATTGATCACTCTTAAGTGATATACTCTTAAAATGCGGCAGGAACCATCACACCATCTAAAGAGTGTAACCATGGAGACCAATGAGACTGAGCACATGTCAAATGATAGAATTGAATATGACAATAAGATGGATGAAGTAAAAATGGCCAAACAAATAAAATCAGAAAAATGCAATGTACTCTCATCACGCACGTTGGGTCAAAGTCCGACTAGAAGACAGACTGTATTAAATTTGCCCTTAAATGATAAAGGACATTAAATCTGGAGATGATGTCGTGCAAGATGGAATAGCGAAGAAATTCCGATTGATGAGAGGAGTTTTAGATTTATTCCATGTACAGTATGAATGCGGCGCAAACACACAGATCTAAAAAGGCGTTCTGTTCCGTTCCTTTCCTTTCCCTGCCTTGCTAAAGGAGCGCAGTAATCCCCAGCAGGAGCGGACGGCCTCAGCTTGGGTCAGGGCAGGTCGGCCTCTTCCTGTGCTGGAGCACTTATCTCATGGCGCGGGCTTTATTTAGTCGCTCATGGGATTGATATAGAAATCTGTGGTAATCCAGGTCAGCCAGGGTCGCGACCTCTCACCTACACGCTCCAGACACAAAGGCACAGGCAAAGTCCAGAGCCAATGAGGCGACGGTTTATGTGGAGCGGGCGGCTGTGATTGGTCTGCGCGTCCACTCTGTTAAGTAGATTTATTATTATTATGTTAATGAATTGGGAAACTCAGCAGGACGCCGTGATTATCTCTCTGTAATAATGGACAACTCCCACAATGCAGTGCAATAATCTGCAAGGGACGAGAATAACGGGGGAATATTTAGTCGTGACACAAATCTTTTTAACACACACACATAACATTGTGTTACCTGTCGGCCCGACGGTGGCGCTGCAGTTACCACTTTTCCCAGCATTCCTTTTTTCTATCCACATCCGTCCATCAAGACCACGCCCATAAGATTTCCTCCAACCTCCAACAATTTTGGCACAATTGTCACAACATCTTACCTGTAGAACATCTGGACCAAGACAGACACAAGTTTTAGTTTCTTGGCTTTACTTTCTGTTTTTCAGTGATTGGCTGTCAGAGCTGAAGGGGCGCGGCTCATTCTTCACCTGCTTCGTCTCATTAATGACTCATTCTGCCAATCGGATCGAGGAACAGCGTCTCAGCACAGCTTCACCACTAGGTGGCGGTGTTTCCTAAGTGTTTTTTTTGCAGGAGTCAGGGCAGCGTGGCTGACATGAGGGAGGATTTACTGTATGTGGTTCTCTAATTAAACCAGCTGGGCGCGGGTGTGAGTGTGTGGTGTCACCCGAAGCTCAGTAAACACACGAAGAACCTGAAATACTGGTTATTAATGATATTGATCAACTTAATGAAAGCAAACATGATTTAAGCATGTGTGTTTGCGAGCGTGCACCACACCCACAGCTCCAGTCACAGCCACACACAGGCTAAATCTTAAATTAGACTCAGATTAAAGTTGATTTGTCAGCGTGAATTAGCATGAATGAGCATTAATTAAATCGTGTTCACGTTGAGTTACAGTTGGATTATGTGATTGGGACCTCGATCATGTGAATATACGCTGTATCGCCAGAGAACCACATAAATCCGATTGATTAACACTCAACCATGAGATGAGTGCATGTAAATATAAGTAGTGTGGGTTTGTGACCTTGAACGCAACTTTGACTCAGTCCATTTTGCTTATTAATTCATGAGTCATTGTCTTTTTAGTTGTTCTTATGATTACATTGTATTTTATCTAGACTTATACTCATATATAATGTATTTAAAGGCTCTAAAAGGTCACTGGTCGGTATTTATTTATCACTGCAGCTTTTATCCACACGCAACAAGATGTTCAACCGTTTTCCTCCCCTCTCTGTTTGGCAGTAGCGTTGTGTTGTGTTGTGTCTTGGTTCTCTTTAGCCCCTCATGAATGCTCAGCTGGTTTTCTCTTCTGCCCACTCAGTAATTTGCGGTTAATTCTATTCACCTTGCACACATAATATAAACCAGGTCCTGATTAGAACATCCAGCAGGCCAGCAGGGATCAGAGGAGCAGATTTAGAAAACCGCAGCTGCACAAGACCTGCAAATCATCTTCCGCCCAGTCCAGATGAAACCATCTCGTGTTGGTGTTTCCCTCCAGCACTTGGGATCCCTTGGGAGCAGCCTGGCCAGGGAAGAGGAACACCTGGGCGGCCTTCCCTCACCGTGCTTCCTCTCCTCCCTGACCTGCGTGTGGAGACGCAGCGGGAAAGGAATGGACGCATGAAACGTGATAATGATGATGAGCCTGATCGTCAAACCTGATGATTCTATCGCTCCAAACTGTGACTCGGACAGGAAACGGTTAACTGGACCGCCGTTGCCGCAGGGCGTGGACGCCAGCCGCAAATGTGCTGACTCGACACGACGCAACCCTGGACCACTTGCAACACATCTTTGAGTTTGTATCTGCTGATGTGTGTCTTGACTTGTATTTGAGCTTTGACCTGATAGCTTAAACAAACCAAATATTATGTTTCATGCTATTATGCAAATCCAACAAAATCTGCGTAAATCAATTAGACTGATTGTTACCCTGGCATCCGCTTAGACAGAACGTGTTTTATTATGACTGCTTCACCTGGAGCGGAACTATTTGTCTCAAACATAAGAGCTTTCCTAATGACACAATTATGTTTTCAGTCTAATTTCTCTTCTCTTTTGTGTTTTTCCAAGTGATAGGTAGTGAAAGCTGAGATGGTGATTCACGACTCCAAACTCAACACATGTAGAATTTGAATTGACATTGATTTGTCAGTAAAAGTGAGTTTCTGCCTATTCAGGTTCACACAGGAACACGATGTGAGGAAAATAGCTGATATGAGACGTTGACACATCTCTTGTCTTATCAGTCGTTGTTCTTGTGCTGCTGATGAGGTGGACAGACTATCACAATGATGTCATATCTGTGACCGCCATGATATGTGGTGAAAATCGAAGCAGCTGACGTATACAAAGTCTGTTTTGATGAATCAGATCAGATTCAGTTCGGATCAGATCCTGCACAGAAACAGATGAGAGGCGTCTGAAGTCTAAACCATTCGTCCTCTGAAGGACACCGTCTTTGGTTTTGCTTTCAGAACTTTATTACTTTATCAATATGAATCCATTGAGCCGTAAGACTTTCTAATTACAGACACACAAACACACACACGCTGTAAATGCCGGGGAAAATCCCATTAGAGCTGCAGAACGTCAGCCTGTTGTTGAGCTTTCCTTTGAGATAAAAGCAGTGGCGTGATTGAATCCAAGCTAAAACAGACGGCAGAAACGACAATGTGTTGGAAAAGCAGAGTGAGGTTGAGACACACAGAGTAGTGTGTGTGTGTGTGTGTGTGTCACAGTTAGATTTCATTGCAACATCAGCGCCGGTGTTCTCTGCAAAGAGGAAGCTGAGCTGAAGCCTCTAATTCGCTTCTTCTCGCCCTCAGTGCACACAGCTCACACACACACACTTATTACCATAACAATGTGAAGTGTGAAGACGCCAAAGCAATACCTGTTTAATATATGAATGAACACACACACACACGCACACACACACACACGCACACATACACACACACACGCACACACCGCACACTCAGCATCTCTCTCTGCATGTATTTGGTTGTTGTTGCAGTGCAAACCAGGATCCCGCATCTCATTAAAAATGCATAAACCGGCCAATCTGGCCCCTGTTTTAATGCTTCATACTCTACACGTCCTCATCACAGAGACACAGCAGAGCCGACAGTGGAAGAGGACACTGGTGCCACCGGTGGTCTGTGGACATCCTGCGATGGATGGATGGATATTTTCATGTGATTCATGCTCAGTGTCTCATGTTTTCTGTATTTGCGATTACTGAAATAAGAATTCTCCTTTGCTGTAATGACAAATGTTCAGTGTTGATGATGGAGTTGTTTGCGAATGATTGTGTGTTTGGTTCCTTGTCTCCTTTGCTTCTCCATGCAGCTGCTGGCCTGTATGAACACAGGATTCCACATCTGGAGAACATTTCGCAAAGAAAGCATCCCCTAAATTCCATGACAGGTTCAATGGCATCCAGACAGGTGAGCCGCAGCAGCCTGGCTCAATAGCTCTGCGGTAGCGCTCACTCACAGGGTCGGGAAAGCCCACGCTGTCTCTGAGTCACTTCCTGTTTCTGGAAAAACAGGCTGTAACCTCGAGGCACTATATTCACCATTCTGACTCGTCCAACATTGGTCCTGGTCCTGGTCCTGGTCCTGGTCCTGGTCCTGGTCCTGGTCCTGGTCCTGGTCCTGGTCCCGGTCCTGACCTTGTCCTGATCCTAACACACCCACACAGACAAACATGTGCATGCTGATTGAAAACTTTCCCTATTAACATTTCCATGACTGATATTCATCTCCAAACAAAACCGCATTGGATCAGGGAGGAAAAGCTGCACGTCAAGACTGCGTGACCTGAACGTTTGTTTCTCTGTGTCTCAGTCTCCGCATATGTATGCAAACACACGCACACACACGCACACACTCACACCCCATAACTCATTAGCTGACAGTTTTTTAAGATCTAAAGGCAATCGTACCTCTCTGCTTTCAATTAGGAGTGGAATTCCCTGGAATGTTTCATCGGCCTGGACTTCACACGCTCGTCTCCTTGTGTCTTTGACTTCCAGCGAATCAGTAAAACTTTCAATTCTGCTCTCAGCCCTGCGCATGTGTTCCATGAGGCCTTTCAAGGCAGAATCTGGGACCAGATGTTGTCTGGTGGCACCTCGTTCATTTTGGAGCAAAGTCCCAGTGTTTTCCCAGAGATCCAATGCAAGCAGGAAATGATGCTGACCACACTGAACATATCCATCTTACACTCAGACAGCTACAGACCCAACACACACACACACACACACACACACTGCTCACTTTACCAGACAAAATCTATGGATCATCTATGAGTTTTTCCTATAATTTCATGTAATCGGCATTAAAGTTCCCAAACTGTCAAGCAGTTATGGATTTCATTGGATTTGACTCCAGTTATCAGCCAACTCTCCGTATCCTGTCACCTCCATAAATCATACATATCGCTCTTATATCATCATATCATACTGCCGACCGCTATGTGAGTGTGTGTGTGTGTGGGTGTGTGTGTGTTTCTTTAAATGGATTTGTGTTTTTAGGTTCTAATCTGTAGTTTGGGTGATTAATTTGATCATTACATCACCACTTTAAAGGTATTGTGTGTGTGTGTGTGTACCTTCAGTTTTAGCTGAATGGGGAAAGTGAAGAAAAGAGTATAACAATTATAACAACAGTAACAATGATAATGACATCATCCTAATAATAACATACTACTACTACTAATAATAATATGTGTGTTTAGTATCACATTCATCACACACTCAGCATTTGATCTCCACTCGGAATTGATCATTTCCTCTCTGCCGTTATCGTTAAGCTGCATCCCATTACAGGCGGCGGCGGCGGCGGCAGGAGGAAGTCATGATCTTTGCAGACGTTCTTGCTGAGCAGTGACTGGAGCTCGCGGCTGCTTTCTGAGCTGCGACGGCCCGATTGGTGCGACAGTGAGTCTTCATAATGAAAAGCAGCCATTAGGGAGCATGATAATGGCTTTGCTTCACAGGAACCCCATCATTATTACTTCCTGTCTCTGTTGTGATCTGTTTATTGTCTCTCGAACGTGTGTGTGTGTGTGTGTGTGCGCGGGAGAGAGAGAGAGAGAGATTGTGTCAATTTAGCTCACATTTCTTCACAGCCATTTGCCTTCAGTTCTGATTTTTTTAGAGTAGAGTTTGGGTTTAGATTGTGTTCGTGTTGCTGCTCCAGTTTGACTCCTCACACACTTTGCACCATGCAAACTTAAATGGCACACACACACACATACACCTGTAACCGGACTCCTGATGACGCTCACAAGGGTCCATCAGGTCTAATGGAGAAGTGATGAGTCGCCTCGTCCCCTCTTTCCCAGCTAAATGGTCACTAAAGGTCAACAGGGGTCAGGTGAGGTCACAGGAGTTTCCATGGCACAGGAGCAAAGTCGAGGAGACGCTTTCACCTCCTCTCAGCTCTGCGTTTCTCCATCACGGCCCAGTTGTTACAAAGCTGCGTGAAATGTAAACCAGCTGAGATGAAGAAGACGGAGCCAAAACAAATACTGAGCCAGAGGAAGACTGATTGAGCCGCATGTTTCTGAGGTCACGTGAGAAATGAACCCAGATTAGCTGAGTCCTGGATCCAGTTTGAGCACCAAAAAAAGCAAGAAAAATGTCCATTTAATTCTGTCCATGATGTATTTGTGTCCCTGAGTTCCATCTCTAAACAAGAGGAGAGGATCAAGCAGAGAGAGAGAGAGAGAGAGAGAGAGAGAGAGAGTGTGTGTGTTTATCACCATGGAGATCCTCAGATTAGGGACGTTTAGAGAAAGTTTATAGTAAAATAAGACAGAATCAATTTGGTTGGAGTGTGTGTTTCATTGGTGTGTGTGTGTGATAGTGTTGTGGGCGGGACTATAACTCGAATGGGAGGTACGAGAGAGTGAGAGAGCGAGAGAGTGAGTAAGGGAGTGAGAGTGTGTGTTTGTGTATACCCACACTCGTGAGCTATCGCTGCCGTGGATCAGACCGTGTGTGACAGTGTTCTAGTGTGTGTGTATGTGTGTGAGAGTGTGTGTGAGTGTGTGAGGGGTTGATGTTCGGGCTTTGAACGCGCGGAGTAAGACGGAAAAGAAGCTGAGAAGCAAAGAGGTGAGAGATTTGATACTGTACACATGATGCGATGAAGTTTGACGGCGTGTGCGAGGAGCGTGGACACACACACACACAGTTTGGATGATGTGATTGATGTGATCTGCCGCCATTTGTCTAAAGTGTCATTCTGTGCTGTTGCTCTCTGACTCAGAATTCAAGTGTTTGATGTGGTTTTTGAGTATTTTATTATAAAAACATGAATATGGAGGAAGATGAATCAGATGGTTTTATGTGAGAACAAACTAATAATGAGTCTGACAGGGTTTAGTTTAGTCTGTTTGTTCTGCTCAGGGCCACAAAAAACTCCCCTGCTGATACGGATCAATAAAGCATGAGTCTGTAGTGTGTGTGTGTGTGTGTGTGTGTGTGTGTGTGTGTGTTCCAAGCTGACTCTGACATGGTTCTTCCCCACAGGGACTTTTCCGTGTGTGTGGGAGGGAGTGTGTTAGCTCCATGGCTCCTGTCACACTGCGGAGACGTCGCCTCTCGCCCCGTTTGTCCTGCAGCTCCTTGTTCTCTCTCTCCCACTGAGCGGGCGAGTTACGTCTCCCCTCGGCATGTCTCCCAACGCGTCCTGCGACGACATCACCGTGGTGAGCTTTGGCGGGAAGCCCACCATGAGCATCGCCATGTTCGTGGCGGCGGTGGTGGGGAACCTGCTGGCCCTCTTCATCCTCGGCGTGCATCAGAAGGAGCATCGCGCCAAGTCGTCCGTCTTCTGCATCCTGGTCACCGGCTTGGCTCTGACCGACCTGCTGGGCACCTGCCTGCTCAGCCCGCCCGTCTTCATCTGCTACGCCCAGCAGATGTCCCTGATCGGCCTGACGGGGAACCACCTGCTGTGTGACCTCTTCGCCTTCGCCATGACGTTCTTCGGCCTGGCGCCCACGCTCATCCTGTGTGCCATGGCGGTGGAGCGCTGCCTGGCCATCAGCCACCCGTACTTCTACGCCAAGCACATCCGCCGCAGCTTCGCCAAGGCCGTCCTGGTCTTCATCTACATCTTCTCCTCCGCGTTCTGCCTCCTGCCCGTCCTGGGCTTAGGCCGGCATAGACAGTACTGTCCCGGGACGTGGTGCTTCATCGACATGAAGGCGGCGGACGACGAAGGTGGAGATTGGGTGCTGGCCTTCTCGCTGTGCTACTCCTCCCTCATGGCGCTGCTCATCCTGGCCGTGTTCCTGTGCAACGGCTCAGTGATCGTCAGCCTGTGCAAGATGCACCGCAGCCAGGTGACGCGGCGAGGCTCGGTGCCGTCGGTCGGGAGGAAGAGGAAGATGAGCCTGGCCTGGTTCGGACAAGGGGAGGAGGAGATGGAACACCTGGTGCTGCTCGCGCTCATCACGGTCATCTTCGCCGTTTGCTCCCTGCCGCTCACCGTGAGTGCAATTGACCTTTCTCTAATGTGTGTGTGTGGGAGAGGGGATAATTGACCTCTGACCTGTTCTTTATGTGGTTTTCTGTGTGTGTGTGTGTGTGGAAGCTGTACTGTTTGCATGTAGTTACGCGTCTCAGCCTCTAGTCCGTCTCGCCTGACTGGTCCGTGTTTGTCTGCGTGGAGACGTGAGTGTTTCCAGAGACGCAGCGGGAGCGTCCTTTAGTGTGTCCTTATAAACTTCATTCCTTCCTCAGATTGCGTAATTGCCACCGCACTGCAATCCTCCCTCCTCACGCAGGCTGTGTGTGTGTGTGTGTGTGTGTGTGTGTGTGTGTGTGTGTGTGTGTGTGTGTGTGTGTGTGTGTGTGTGTGTGTGTGTGTGTGTGTGTGTGTGTGTGTGTGTGTGTGTGTGTGCGCGCGCGTGTGTCCCTAACGGCGATTCACTCCGCCAGCTCTGATAGCAAAAGGCGTGTCTGCCTGTAGCCTTTACACACACACACACACACAGAGACACAGCAGGCCTGAGCTTGCACACACTCGGAGGGCGGGTCGTGACTCGACCTTTCCCACGCGGCAAAGCTCGTCTGTCTGGTGAAGTTGAACCTGAAGACTGCAGGATCAGAGCCTAGAGGCCTGATGGGAGATGAACCTGTTTAATCCTGGTTCTTTACTGGCAAATCCAGGGATTTGGTGGTAATGTTTAGATTCTGACGTCCAATAAGAGCATTCCAAGTATTCCTGAAGTGCTCTCCACAATCTACACGCACAGAGAAACCAAGTCCAGTTGTATCATCAGAGAGAGAGAGACTCTGTCCTCTTCTCTTCTGTCCCCTTTGTCTCTCCGTTTGCCTCCCTATTGTTCACTTCTAACGAAATTAGTTGGATTGATCCTGAATGGACGCAGGTGCATTCTGTCCATCCGTCTGTCTGTCTGTCTGTCCTGAGCGCAGTAGCCATAGTGACAACAGTCCCACATTCTACCTGCAGCAGCACACAAACACAACAAACACAACAGACACAATCACTGCAATCGAGTTTTGCCTTAACAGGGAAGCGAGCACCCAAACAGAAACATGCGGTGATCGGGGGGCTTCTGGTCCACACACACACACACACACACACACACACACACACACTTTCCCCCTGTGTGGGAGATGTTTCACAGACAGAAGATGTTGTTTTTCTGCCCGAGTGCTCATAGATTCATCTGAAGGTTTGACAAAACCCACAGGACCTGTGGTGGTTTTTGCTGAGAGGCCTGGAGCAGCAGCGATGACACACACACACCAACACGCACACACATTCTCTGGAATCGAGACCCCAAGAAATTGAAAGTGTGTGTGTGTGTCTGTGTGTGTGGAGCTGCTGTGTCGGCGTGTTGGAGCTGCAGCTTGCAGGTTCACTATGTACCAGGAGAAATGATTTGAAACTATCTACGCAACATTGAATAGTCCAGTGTGTTCTTCTTGCGGAAACGTTTTGATGGTTGTCGTTTAGAAAGAAGAATTTGTTTGTTGTTTTGTGGGGAGGCAGTAGCTCAGTGGGTAGAGCGTCCGCTTGTGAACTGGAGGGTCGCCGGTTCGAGTCCATGCCAAGGTGCCCCTGAGCAAGGCACCGAACTCTCAATTGCTCCCCCCTCTGCGTAGGGTGGTAATGTAATGTAAGTCGCTTTGGATAAAAGCGTCTGCCAAATGCTCATAATGTAATGTAATGTGTGAAAGTTCACCTGGAAGTGGTGTGACGTCGCGTGAGCAACAAGACAATGAGCCACAGAAGGGAAAACCACACCCTCGTCTACTTGCCGCTGCAGTTTGAAATAAGGTTTTGGCTCGCGGGGGGGTTTTCCGCGTCTCGGCTGAGGACGAAATCGAGCGGCAATCGGCGCTGAGCTGCAGTTTCACAGCCCTGAATGTGCCATGTCGCCTCCCATACATGTGAGCTGGAAACAGACAAGACAGTGATGTCGCCTGTGACATAGTGCGAACGATAACGACTGACATTTGAAGTTTGGAGCTCATGTTAACAGCTGCGCCTCCACCAAGGCGGATGAGCACCTCTGTTAAATGATGAAAGTGAACAGGTTATTGATCAGCTGGTAATCAATAAGATTCCTCACCCACATGAGTATTTGAGTCCAGGTGCAGTAATTCATCTGTCCTGACGTAGAACAGAAACCATCCATCTTTCTGTCTCTCTTTCTTTCTTCCTCTTTCTCTCCACATCAATTGGTTATTTATGATCCCGGGCACAGGTTTACAAAGCCCCCCCCCCCCCCCCCCCGACCGCTGGCTGCTGTTCCCACGGGAACCATTGACGCCGTCCAAGGCCCCATGTGTCACAGATCAATATCCAAATTAGTGCATCAGAGGCCTTTCAGCAGCACTGAGCGTCTAAATGGGTTTAGATCCAGATGTTTCCCATCAGCAGCTTAGGCATTCGTTTGGACGCCAAAGATCAAAACCTCTGGGGGGGAAACGAGCGAATAGACGTGTGGGCGAAAACAGCAACAACTTCACATCTTCACCATAAATAAGTATAACACTGATCACACTGAATGTGTGTGTGTGTGTGTGTGTGTGTGTGTGTGTGTGTGTGGGGTCGGGCTGTTACATCCTGTACTATGTTCCTGTTTGTGTCACAGCAGCAAGGCGCTTCTGGCTGTAAATTCTTCAAAATTTCCTAATAGACATTGACATGGTTGCAGATTCCTGTTGTTTATAAGCTAATAAATGAAATTTCAATACGCCTACAGACGCCATAAAACCTCAATTGTACCCCGATAAAGGCAATAAACCACAATTTGTTCTAACATTACGTACACGACACACTGAGACTGAGTAACGGCTCCAATGTTGCACATGGATGCACTTTAATGGCAGTGCACATGAGTCATCAGGAGTATCGAGTGCGAGCGAATGAAGCGAGCAGTAATGGCTCAGTAATGAAAGTTTTGAAAAAGTGCAGCTTCCTGTCACTCACTCAACAGTCCGATACTCGGATGTGTGTGATAGCAGATCGTCAACACAGAATATCGAAAGTATGAAGCATCAGCAAATTCACAATCAACTACAGACACTACTGCTAATATCTGTCTTTAATCTTGCCTAAACATTATGTGTGTGTGTGTGTGTGTGTGTGTGACACCGAGGCCTTGACCATTCTTTATTACCGTGCGTAATGGTTTTAGTTTCTATGGAGATGCGCTAATTGTTTTTCGCTCTCGTTCTGGGGAAGAATCGTCTCCGGATTCTCGCAGGCTACAATGAGCTGATGCAAGTCAGGGAAAAGACACAATACCGGTGTGAAGGTCAAGGCTGAATGGGATGGAAACGATGAACGCCTTCACATCTTCAGCCTCTTATATGTTCGATTGTACGATGGAGGTCTGAATGTGAAATGGGCTCATTCAAGTATCCATACCATGATTGGTGAGAGCCTGAGTTGTGCCACAGTGTCTGAGCTTAGGGCGAAACTGACTCAAGAGACAAACCTGTGAAAGGAAGGTCAAACCTCTGTATTGACAGGAGGACAAGGGCCCCACGGTGAAAGGTGGTTGCAATAAGCTCTGATAACATTTACGGTTGTAAGGTGAGATCTGCCCGGAGACAAGTTGGCGCAGCTCCTCGCATATTTGCGCTGCACGCCAGACTGAACTGACACAATCCACGAGGAACCGTCAGTCACCTAGACTAGATAAACATCCAACGGAGCCAAAGGAGCAGAAATCACATAGAGGCAGACGAGCGTCACAGTCAACAACGCCATGATTACAAGTCAAAACTCAACATTTTCATGCCATTTTGATAGTAGGAGGCAGCGTTCACATTCACAGACGGATTGACGATGAAGGATCTGAGAAAATGTGAAGCGAAAGACCCTGTGACCAGTCTCTGTTTAGTTTCATATATTCAAAAAGGGAACGATGTGGAAATGTACAGTTCACAGTCACAGAATCCCCGGTGGAGCAAATCAGCGTGGAAGAATGAAGGGAAGTCCCCCAAATCCAGATGGACGTCCTGATAAACCAAACCTGTGGTCCCTGTAAAACCAAGCAGAGACGTCTACAACCTGCCTGTGAGTGTAAACACTGTGTCGGCGTGGTGTACTGAAAGTCAGATGTCAGATTACACGTCACGCCACCGCAGACTTTCAGACAAACAGCGGCTTTGTCTCCCGAACTGTGGATCAGAGAAGGACTCACTCTGAGCTCTGTCCAGGTTTCCAAAGGTCCTCCTCTGATGATTGGCAGCCGGCTTTGTGGACCGAACAAAGAGGACTCGCTTTGCGCAACACGCGCAAACATACAACTGTACGGTGCACACACACACGCTTATGTAACAGGTGGGTTTGGTCCTTGGTCTAATGATGAATACTCCTATAGAACCACGAACCAGACATTCCTGACATTAAACTAAGAATTATGAGCTTAACTTGAATGGAGCAAAGATGAACACAAACTACACTGTACGTTACAAAATCATGGCTGTTGTTACTTTATCAACCTTTATGCTAACATGGGAAAGTCCCATTGAGATAAACAAACCTCTTTTTCATGGGAGACCTGACTGAGATGCAGCAGCAGAACGAGTTTCACTGCAGAGGAAAACGCAGCGGAAAGACGATCGCTCAACAAAACACAAACCGGGACAAGATTGGACAAGAACCAAGCAGGCAAACTCAGTCTGTAGTCCGGACCAGCAAAGTGAAGAACTCAATGGCTCTGTATGAACAATGTTTCACCTGGGCGGGTTAGAAACGAATAGACGTTGGATGGGTGTTTGGGAACGGACAGAAAAAGGGCGTTGGTCAGGTGCAACAGGAATTCAGTGAGACCTGAAGGTGGAGGTAGGTGGGACGCGAGCACAGCAGGGTGTAGTTAGTTCACGCTTTTAAATTCTGTGAGATTATACAACTTTGTGACGCGGGTTCAACAGGAAAACGTGACACCTTCCTTTGTTTCTGTAGTCACACGGGCCTGTAAACTCAGCTGAGAGCAAAGTGGACAACAAGGCTACGTGATGTGTACAGTAGCGGGAGAAGAATCGTTAACCTGTCATTAAAGCATGTGGGCGCCACGGTAACGTTGCCTCTGGCCTCAATCAGAGCGCAATAAGAGGAGGAGGTGAGACGACCACAGCAGAGGTCTCTTTCACATGAGAAAGGTCAGGAGGAGCGACGAGATGTCTCGGTCAACCAGAGGTCGGAGATGAGTTCTGCCTTCAGGAGATTCCTCGCCATTACTTCCCATCACGTTCTCTTTGACGAGGCAATGTAATGCTGTGACCATGAACGTGAATCTCTGCTCAGTCGCAAAGCCCGACGGAAAAGGTGGTGGGATTTGAAATCGATAGAATCAAAACAATGTTTAGGAGCAGAACAAAGAACAATGTCCTCTGTGGGGGTCTGTGCCTTTATGTTCCCTGTCCTCCGCCTGATCCCTCGTCTCCTCTTGTCACATTCCTTGGCGCGCAATTTTTGTTGAAACCAATAAATACTCCAGAGAGAGAGAGACAAACCCCAACTAAACGCTCAGTAACCTTTAGATCATGACTCAAAACAAAGCAAAAGTTCTTCCACGTCAATTCATACGTTCTGTTTCCTGTAAATGAATGAGAACTGAATCCATCACAGTCGTGTGGTTTTAGGCTCATGACTCTGATCGGAAGATGACGAGAAGGTAAAGTCACAGTATTTACATCTCGAACATGATTCTTTTGGGCCGATAGCATTGCATGCATCATTTTATCACTAAAAAGGTGATTTGATGTGAGCTATTTCTTCATTTTGTCACTAACAACACAGATACCAAAGGATGGAGTAAATGTATCTTTAAATATATTTTCAAAGCCGACAAGAGATATTTGTGTCAGGGTGTGTGTGTGTGTGTGTGTGTGTGTGTGTGTGTGTGTGTGTGTGTGTGTGTGTGTGTGTGCGCAGGATTGTTTTAGTACACCGACTGGATGATAAAATCAGATTAAATCTCCGGAATAGCATCTTATTTATCTTAGATGCTGTCATGGAGGCTTTTAGCTTGTTTCGAGCCTGCCAGATTCAATGTGTGTTATCTAATAGATCAATGCTTCCAGTCTCAGCTGCGGTGTGTGTGTGTGTGTAGGTGGACAGATTGAGGAGCGTCTCACATGGGAAACACGTTTAAAATAAACACGTTTAATAAATGATGGAAGACGGCTGGAACTCTTTTGTGTTCCACGTTTCCGTCGTAGTTTGTTGAGTTTGATGATTTATGTGTTTGGTGAAATAAAGGTTCACTTCGTAAATTAAAAGTCTGGTGTCACGGACAATAAAACTCTGACATGATTTATTTTCCGACCGTAACATGAAAAGAGGAAGTGATGAGTCGCCAGGGAGAACAAGACTCACCTCGTCTGTTTGACTCATAAGATGGAGTCTCTCTCTCTCTCTCTCTCTGTCTCTATTTCTTTCTTGCTCTCTCTCCCTCTTACTCTCTTGTCTCCCTCTCTCTCTTTCTCTCTCTCTCTTTCTCTCTCTCTCTTTCTATCTAGCTTTCTCTCTCTTCCTCTTTCTCTCTCTCTTTCTCTCTATTGCTCTCTCTCCCTCTTACTCTCTTCTCCCTCCTCTCTCTCTTTCTATCTTTAGTTCGCTCTCCTCTCACTCTCTCTCTGTCTTGCTCTCCCTCTCTTTCTCTCTCTCTCTCTTCCTTTCTTTCCCTCTCTTTTTTTGTCTCTGATCTGCAATGTTTGGAGGGATAGTGTTTGATAATCACTGAAATTAAGTTTGTTTTCCCACACACAGGAGGAAAAGGGAGTGACTGTACGGATGGATGGATGACAGATGACTGTGTTGGAAGGAGGGGTGATAGATGTTTATGTACATGGATGAATGGAGGAAAGTCCTGGCTGAAGCTGAAAGTTGAACTTGATCTTGTTTTTCTCTATTAGTTGTTTTTCTAACTGCTTCTTTTGGGATTTGTTGTCCCAGGCGTCCTCACATCATATCTTGTCTTTCTTCTGTCCTCCTCCTCCGCTTGGGCTCCAAACCCAGGAGCCGCTGACCTACACGTGACGGCCATTAGCCGATTGCACAAAGTCCGGCTCATTCCAGAACATCGGATCGTTACATGGACCTTGTTTTGCACTTGTCCACTTTGAGTGAGAGAGAGAGAGAGAGAGAGAGAGAGAGAGAGAGAGAGAGAGAGAGAGAGAGAGAGAGAGAGAGAGAGAGAGAGAGAGAGAGAGAGAGAGAGAGAGAGAGAGAGAGAGAGAGAGAGAGAGAGAGAGAGAGAGAGAGAGAGAGAAAACATTTGTAATTGTGTTGCACATTGTGTCCAAAAAGAGATTGCCCACATTCGATGCCAAGAAAGACAAGAAACAAAAGTAAGAGAACGTTGAGCGAGTGTTTTGTAGTAAGTACTCCCTCACAATACAACAATACTGGCTAAATATTTGCTCTTGATCAAGGAGACAGTCAGTAATTTGACACGTCCTGGAGTTCAGTTCCTCAATTGTTCTATTGATTTTTATTTATTTATTTTGGCGGGAAAGTCCCAGTGAGATACAGCAGTTCCTCCTCTCGTTTGACACACATGAATGCAACACACACACACAGTTACTGGGGACGTTTGTTAGTTGAGGGCATGAACACTCCTGGAGCTAAGAAGGTGTCAAGGGCCAAACATTGAGAAACCTAAAGCCTCTTTCGTTGTTTGTGCTGCAGTAAATACACTTCGTTAATGAATGTTTGTTTATGCAGATAACTTTAAACATATTTATCTTCATTTGTTATCTGTGATTTGTGAACTGCCAGGTGTTACCCTGCCGACTGCTTTTTCCCGGATGTGTTGGCAAACAGAGAACAATTGGATACTTGTTCCTTACTCCACATTGCATGGAGTCTCCGGAGATGTGACCTAATAAAGGTTGGGTCACGCACACACACGCACACACACACACACACACACACACACACACACACACACACAGAGCGATGAAATGCAACACCCAGTCATCAAACAAACTCCATCCAAAGCAGAATGTGAGGCTCATGTGTTTTCGTGCTTTGCTGCGTGTTAAAAGCCAACAGACATCAGGTTCAATACAGTCCTGATGTGGCAGAATAAAGCAAGAATGATCCGGGCGATACCTCGAGCTGGACGGCGCCTCAGGTCGCTGACGCCTCTGAATTAACTCGACAGAAGGTTTTGTCAAATTGCTTTGTTTTTTTTGCAAGGGAAATTGAATAATTTATGGTCTAACGCAATCGTCAGAAACGGGAACATCATCATTTGAACCCAGTCATAAATTTCCCCGTTTCCCGGCCCATGAAGTGGACATGAGTTGGCACCGCAGAGGTTCTGACTCAGCCTTTGGTTTGAAAAACATGTCAGATCGTCTGTGGATTCTCTGTGGCTGCACACAAACACATTAATCATCAGTCAGCAGCACCAAGCACTCGGCTCTCTTTTCACTGATTGCCATCGCCTGTTGACAACAGCAGGAAATGCTGCGTTTTATTTTAGATCCAATGATTTACTGGGTATTATATTTGGGAAACATTAAATCGTGTTCATGTGAGCCCGAGTGAAGCCTGTAAGCAGAGACTTCACTGTCTTTAATTGGGATTTGTCTTTCTTGACTTAGGACTTAACTTGGACTTGACTTAGGACTTAACTTGGACTTGACTTAGGACTTAACTTGGACTTGACTTAGGACTTAACTTGGACTTGACTGAATGAACTTGCATTTGGACTTTGCCTGTCTTAAATGAAGACGTGTCTGTCTCGTCTTAGAACTTGACTTGGTCCTGACTTGGGACTTGTCTTTCCTGATCCGGGTCTTGACTTGGAACTTGTCTGTCCTGATTTGGTTCTTGCCTGTCTGGACTTGAACAGACAACAGGGCCTGCAGCATTTCCCTGATAATTGGAACCATGCAGCAGCTTTTACTCTGCGGTTTGGCTGATGTTTGCTAGTGCACACAGGGTGGGAATGGGAAGCTTATCCCATTTAAAAAAAGAAGAAAAAACGTTCCTGCTCTATAAAATCACTAGGCATGACATCAGTAAACACACGAGGAACAATGATTTTGTGTACCGACGCTGACAAACGCTTTGTCCCCTGACATGCCTCCACCTCTATGGCCTCCATCATTACCTATTGTGTGGCCGTTACCGTCGCTGCGTCTTTTATGTGCTGAAAATGTGCGTTGTGTTGACATTGAGGCTCCGCCCACAGGTTTTACGAAAGAATCTCACAGTGGGATGATGACATCAGGGAATGCTGAGTAAAACCTGAACGAGGCTCAGCGCCACCAAAAGATCCGCTCCGTGTTTTCATTGTGGTACCACAGAGGGATTTTTCTCTCTGACATACACACACATACATCACTGCCTGCTGTTTATGATATACGCTATGTATGAATGAAAAGCTTGTATAGTTGTGTAAAAGAAGTTAAGTTATTCTAGTTCCTTTTCCCCTTGATAAATGAAAGCCAAACTAATACAATGGTTCTCAAACTGTGGTCTGCACTCCGGTGGTACATGCGATCACCGGACGTTTCTCAAGAGAACAAGAATATTTCATTCTGTGGGAATTGTGTTATTTTTGCAAATTGCTCTCAGATTAACTGTGTTCCAAAGAAGAAGTCTCAGAGGGAACATACCATCTTAACAAAGGAATTACTGCGGCTTTTAGGCACAGAGTGAAATACTGTAGCTCTTCACTGTAACAGAAAAGATGCTCCACGTGTGTTTGGGTGACATAGTTTGGGATGTTCCTTATGTATGACCACAAAAACCTAGGGGGAGGATTCATTCAAATGTACAAAGAACTGATTAATCAGTAAAGTGGGAGAGGAAACTGTATGTTCTTAGCTCGTAAGAGAAGCAGATCATGCAACTGAAGCTTTGCATCGTGTAGTGACGACACAATCAATGAGGTCATACTTTTCACTTGTCTCTCCCACGCATTCATTACTTTGTGGGTAGCTGATCCTGCTTCATGTATACATGTATTACATATAGATATTTAATGATGGTGGTGGGGATAATAACTCTTCCATTGCCTGTGTTGTGTTGTTAAAGTGTGCAGCAGCTGATCCGTATTAGCACTGGATATCAACAATTGCCTGTCTGCACTACAGCTGTGCCTACTTACATCATCAGTGTTAGTAAATACCACCACATTCAGACATTTTAATGTCCCTGGCAGCTGTTTGTAAACTGAACTCACCACAGGCGTTACATTTTTGTGCGACGTTTAAACAAGCAGAGATGTAGTGTTCAGGTAATTTGGATGAAGTGTTGCTAATAATGATCGGCTTCTGTGGGCTTTTAAGACCCGAGTACAGGCGTGAAAGGCAACATGTGTCTCCTCACCATGCTGAGGAAGTGAAACGCTGTTCTGCACGGATCAACAGAAGGTCAGTAACTTAAGACTTCCTGGAATTCTGAAAAGTCAGTCTGGGAGATATTTGACAATTATGGCGACATTTAAAATAACACGATATGAAGGGAGTTTGTGATTGGCTGCTTCCATGTGCAGGATCACAGTGTAGAGTAAAGTGCCTGGAAATTCACTAATGACAGACAAAAAGGAAAAACAGTGTATTTTTAGTCATTGGAATCAACAAACTAAACACATGTCAGAGGTACTTGGGTTTGAAGAGTGCAGGTTCAATTTAGACGTTTGCGGGTGTGATTGCTCTCAACTCACTGTCAGAATAAAGAGATGTGGTGATTTATTGGCACAAACGTTAAATTATGCAAAGTGGCCCAACTGAATTGCTTTCTGTCAGTTGGATGTTTACTGTACATTTGAATGTGACAGCCACACTTAAGGCCTTAATCTTCGCCGCATGCAGCCGACGGCGTTCCAAAGATATCAGATAAATGCAGTCTGCCAGGTGCTTGTGGTCGCATTCTTCCTGTTCCCAAAACAAAACCGGCGACGTAACGCTGCCGGCATGTGTTACGACTTGTAACATCTGCTATGTAAAGTGAAAGTGTAAATGCTGCAGAAAGCTGTTTGCTTGCATTCAGTCCATTAGAGTCCATTATGGAGCAACATAAGTGGTCAGAGGCTTGGACAGGTTGTAAACAAACAAATATTTTAACCTAATTACCTTTTCCTTTGTTCCTTTGTATCATGCATTATTTATTTTTCATTACTGCGAGACACGGTTGTAATGGACCATATGGCTGCTTTCACCTTAATTGTTTTGTGAGGTGAATGGGTTGGACTGGAGGAAAGATTACTTGCGTTTCTTCCCAGATGTCCCAGACCACAGCATTGAAGTTTATGATTCAAATGTTGGAAAAATAACATGAATTCCCCATTTGACACCAAAGTGATTGGTTCATTGCCAATACAAATACAACACTGTGTACAGGCAAGCTGGGTCAGAAAAGTGGTGGCTGCAGTCCAATTCCATTTTCTAAGAATCCAGCTTTGATGTGGTGACCTAATGTGAAAGGACGGGTCACAACCTGTTGTTTTTGGCCCTACAGCAGGGGGGAAAGGATGTTTAAAACACAACCCCAGTGATGCTCCCAAGTGACCATAAAGGGTTGATTGTGCTCGTGGGCCTTTTCCCTGAGCTTAGCAATACTAAATATTATTGTGCAATTCCTTGTTCATTTGAAATCCAAGCTGCTCGTTGATGCTCAATATCAATGTGGCCATTGATCTACTTACTTACTTCACTTGGTCTCCTTCAACTATGGAGTAAGTTAGTGACCAGGTTTCACTCTGCACGAGGGGAAATTGCATTGAAAATATGGGAGAAAAGGTTAAAAGAACTTCTGTTGAACTGGTGATGTTTTAAACCTTTGCTGATACATTGTGAGCATGACGCATATGTCAAATCTGTATGGTCTCTGTAAAGTTCTTCCAAAATCATAGCTAGAATTTCCATCCAACAGTCGCAGCAGTGGTGGTAGTTCATCAGTGTAGAGGAGGGACCCGAGTCAAGCATGTGCCTCTTGCAACAACTCAAATGTCAGGCACTTTGCCCCTGTCAACTCATTGACACATATCGGCCACGGAAAGGCCTCATATTCCCCTGTAGCGACTTGAAAGATGGGTGTTCACCCTTTCAACACAGTTGCTTCCACTTCCCCTTTGTGTGTGTGTGTGTGTGTGAGTGTGTCAGCAGTTCTCCTTGTTTCATTTACTGTACCCTATGGCTCTTAAACAAACATTTCCACTGTATCCGCAACATTCAGGAAGAAAAACTATGGTCATGTATGCATAATGTATACATACATACATACATACATACATACATATTTATTTATTTATTTATTTATTTATTTATTTATACATTTACTCCTTTACACCGTCAAAACGTATACCCACAACTGGGAAAGAGAGTGATAAACAAACAAAGAGTGACATTTATAGTCAAAATGTGTTTTGTGTGTCTTTTTTTTACATTGGTTATTAACTGCAGGAGTGAAGACAACGGTCTGGAAATTCTCTTCTTCACATTCTCTTTCTCTCTCTCTCTGGTACACTGATGGTAAAAGGTCTAATGGCTCCAGGTAACTCCAGCCTGTGGTGCTGTTTATAGAGGAAACTCACTAATGGACTCTCAGACAGCTTAATTCCCAGGATGACACTCATCTGAAGACAAACAGACGCTCTAATCTTTGGTGTTTTTTTTGGAGGGGCTTCAATCCAGACCCTGAGCAACATTCAAACACAAATGAGTATGTTTGGGAATCTAGACAAATAAAAACACGGATATAAATCCAAGAATGATGCACCGCAGAGGCCCTGGTCTGCTTCCCATTAGTGGTACTGTACCTCCGGTTTGGTCAGGTATCCTACAGACACAACTGGCCGCATCCGTGGGCGGGAGGAGGACTTTTCTCTCTGTTTTGCTCAAATATGGCCGTACAGTTGTAAGTTCAGGCAACATAACTCTTACCCGAAAAATGTATAAACCGTAAGTATTCGTGAGTTTTGTTCCACGAACAGACTTCCTGGCTTGTTGTTGAATGTTAGGTAGGAAAACAAATAACTTGACCCCTGCTGGGGCCTGTATTACGAAGCACGATTAAGGGGTTAGTCAGCTATGTTGTTGACTCACTTCTGATCTCACTCGGTAACTTATACTTCACCACAATCCTGGTCCAGAGCAGCATATTTTGGATTGAAGTCGTGCTGAAACATAAACCAACGCCTCAATCACCTAGTTTGGAAAAATAGCAACACCGTTCATGCAGGATTCCCCTTGATCGCCCCTCCTTCCTCGTACAAGGAGGGGTGAGGTGTTTAGATAGGGGCAAAACCCCCAAGGACATTCTTTACCAACACACACAGTCTTTTCTTACGCTTCACACGCGCTTTGTATAAGTTATTTGGGGGGATGATTAGACAGATTTTGTTAGGAATGGAGTTGGGGTCTATGTCTTGTAAATTTGAGTGTGTGTTGGTGTGTAATGGATTCAACTGAGAGGAGAATGTCAGAAAAGCCCCATTGTAGGAGGTATGAAATCTAAAAGAGATAAAGATCGGGAAATTCCTCCAAACACATGCTCATTCTTCCTCTATCTGTGGAATTATGTCTAACACACACACCACCTACTCATCACTCACAGGCCCTTCTCCTGCTGACCTTTACATTAGATTGCAGGCGGCATGTGTGACTCACTGGCCGGCTATCATTAGGTCCATCAGGAACTAAACTGGGGACCAGAGGTGGGGGGGGGGGGTCAGTCAACCCGGGGCCAAACGCATACTGAGCTCTTTTCCTCTGAGACGAAGCTCAGGGGAAACATTTGCAAGGGAACGACCTAATACGAAAGAACAATCTTCCCGTAGCCATTATTAATTAACTGTCAGTGGCAGGTGGATGGAAAATCTAATCAACTCCAAGGTTCTCAATCAATACAGCACTGTGCAGCTTCCTGTGTTGGTGTGAAGCAGCAACAAAACAAGACCGATGCTCACTCAGATGCTCACTCAGATGCTCACTCAGATGCTCACTACGGTCCCGAGTACTAAGACTTGAGGATTTGCTTTTGTGTGAGCGAGGTGCTTAAATGTGTTTGCTCAGCTGCAAGTATTTAAACATGTGCATAGTATACGTTTGAGGTTTCTTTAAGTAGGTTACTATAGGTTGACTTACAAGAATCCAGGGCTGAAGAATGGAAAGTGAGATGCGTTTTTGCAAGGCGTGTGAATGTGTGCATGTACAGTGGAAAGTGTGAGTAAAAGCAAAGTGAGGCATGATGGTAGAGGAAACAAAGAAGCATCATAAACCAAGCCGCTACTGCATTTACTCATTGATGTTATCAATACGCCACAAAACTCACTGCTCTCAGAAATGCACCTAACGAATCCCACACCAGCGTGAAGGTAAAGCCCCACATGCTCTGAACCGTTATCTATAATTTGGCCTCACAGCATTAAAGACTTTTGCGCACACGGCCCGTCCCTCCGGGTTCGTCTCTGTAAACAGTCGTCTCTGAGAGGCCAGTAATCTCCACTCATCCCCTTTGTAATGATCCACAGTGAAACAGGATCAGGAAGAGAGAGGTGAGAAGAGTCCTCCAGGACCTGAGATGGAAAATAATGGCTGAGAGCAGACATCCATTACAGGGTCTGCTTCCTGAAAGTCACAGCCATCACCGACCGCGAATGGCATCCAACGCGTCCACGCCAAGACATGCCCATGTACAGCAGGCACACTTTGCACAACTGCAGATGTGTGTGTGTGCTGCATGTTTGTACTTGTAACCCCAGCTGACGGTGGACATAAGCATCTGTCTATATGTACAGATGCAAACGTTCATACATTTACTTATAAGCACACTGCCGATATTGTCCTCCCCATATTGGCGTTGCTTTAACACGCCTCTGTCCTCTCCTAAATATTCGCACAGATCCTGTGCTGCTGTGTACAGTTTTACGGCCTGCTCTTTAACCACAGGCTCATACATTAATAAGCCGCTGTTTAAGAGAGAGGCAGACATCTCATCAATCTGGGCCACACAGCCTGCAGGGCTCGGATATGACGGCCGGGTTGATTTGTGTCGCTCTCCGCGGGGCTCAAGGTCTGCTGAGACGACCATAAGAGGCAGGGTGGCACACGGCAACGAGCGCTAGGGTTAGGGTGGCAATGTTCAACCAGACAAAGAGGGCAGGGGTTTGTTTGAAATGTTTCTGGAAACGCCAGCTGATTTATTAAGTCCAAGATTACATTGTTAGTGTTTTTATGCCATTGTGATTAATTTTACCCCCGGGAGTTAATTCCAGTAACAAATTGTTGCCAGCCTCTTTCTTGTCCGTGAGGCAAAGCAGGTGAGGAGGCTGTGATTCCTGTGGCAAGTTCAAGTCTTACATATTTGTATAATGTTTCAAAAGGCTTTAGGAACCCTGATTGATCATTTAAGATAAGAATGAAAAGCTACACTGAAAAGGTAATGTAGGTCAGCAGGTGGACGCGACTACATTTGTGTTGTGTTGGCCCAAGTGCAGAGCTGTGAGAAACACTAGACCTTACTGAATAGAGAGGTGATCTGACCAAATTGGACCGGTTTGTTGCTTCAAATAATCAATACAGCCCCTTCGGTTGTATCAATGTAGTCTGCTCCCATTTCCAAGAAGCCTGACCAACACCCAACAGCTCATCGCTGGTTATGCAATTTCAAGAAACTCAATTCCACCTCAAATAGACTGACGACTTCCTACAATGTCAAGAACATCTGGTCATTGTTTTGTTCCGTTTGAGTCTAAACTATGTGATCATGCTGTTCTGGGGTTAGGAGTTGTTTTGCCAGAGCTCAGACATCATATGGTCATCGGTCATGTTTGGCTTTGCATGCATTCTAGTCTTTCTCCTCCGTCTCTCCCCTGTGGGTGTATCTGTGAATCAAAGTGCATGTGTGAGTGACCGCATCTGGGTGAGTTTGGACCAAATTAATCAGCGCAGCCTCGGCTTAGCCAGCCTCATGTCTGAACCCTCTGGTAGTCTGGTTGGTCCGGACGCCTCTCTCATCGCTCTGTCTCCAGTTTATTAGTTTTCCAATCCAGGCCCTAGCAACAGGGAAACATTTACACCAAGGCACGATCACACTCAATCAGCACAAACCATCAATTAGGCTTCTGTTTGTTGGATATTTCATGGAGGAAATAGAGAATTGTTGATAGAGCAGAGGAGTGAGGTGACAAAGCAGCTTCCTGAGCCAGCTGAGGCCTCTGTCTCTGCTCAGTCAGAATGAGTACAAGTACAGAATGAGTACACCCCCACAAGAAGTGTCTGGGGTGAAGGGTGGCGTCTTTTTGCGGTCTGTCATACCTTAAAAGTCACTGGTGGGTTAGACATGTGACCTTGTTTACACTTGTATTCAGGGCATTTTGCACCGCTGCACTTGAAACTGAAACTTTCTCAAGCTGATCTTGTTTCATGAAGAAGATTCAGTGTTTCCAAGGCTGGAATCGGATACGTAATAACAGTCTTCAATCAAAATAAACGTCCTAAAAAACCTGTATCACTAAATTACAAACATTCGATCATAACTAGTGTCAAAGTGTGTCCACCGAATCATTTAATAGAGAAATACTCGGAGCGTCGGAAAGAGAGGAATGCTTATGGGAGTGAGTTAAACAAAAGGGAAAAGCTGGGGATTGGCTAAATATAGAAGATGGGAAATGACTGAGAGAGTGTATGAGACTGTGCCGTCCAGGGAGTTGAGAGTTTAGCAGCGTGCAGTGTCAGAATGCAGAGCACTCGCTGCTGTTCAGGGTAACAGTAGACTGATGAGTGCTGTCTTTGTAAATCCCTGTGCAGGCCTGGGTCACATTTACAACCTCCATTCAAATGCTGCCTTGTTATCTTTATTGGTTATCTAGATACGGAGATCAGGTGTTAATCCGTTATAATGCAGTCTTATATAACATATTGACACGGATCAACGGCTCTCTCACACTATGTCAGTAAAACCCAACCATTATCAGCTTCACAAAGAAGGGACTTATAAGCAAGGATGTTATAATGGATGGTATTTGGATTACACAAGTGAATGTGTTTGAACAAGCCACCTCCAGAGATCACAGGCGGCATCCAGGATGTCCTGTCATGTCGGTGAGATGGCAGCTGAATGCATGCAATGTTTAATGGTTTGGGATGAGGTCAAGGGCTGAGGGATGAGGGGCTTTTCTAGATGTCTCAGATTCATGGCAGGTCTGAATCAGCAGATGCAGTGGGCAGTGACGGCCTAAAGGTCAGAGGAGGGCAGCAGGATGGTTTGAGCAGCTGTGACCGGGCAGAAAGCACCCCTGCATTATTACCATTACTGAAATTCCCTTAAAGGAGGAGGATGACAAAGCTGCTCAACAACTTGTCTCTCCCCTTTCTCGCCGGTGTGATACTTTTTAGGTGCGGTCAAAATGCTTCCACACGAGCAAGAATAACAAACAAGGCAATGTATGATTTTCGAAATCAAGACTGTTATTGCACCAGTGGTTAAACATTCATTAACCACATCAAGGACCCGGGTTTGAGTCAAAATCCAGCCCCAATTCCACATCCTAATAGTTTTCTGTTTATAAAACCAACTCTAACCTCAGCCTTCTCTTTCTTTTTCAGATTGCAGGCTTCATCAATGCTGTTGACCCGTTTCCCAACGACAGAGAGAACCTGGCGGCCTTCCGCTTCTATGCCTTCAATCCCATCGTGGATCCCTGGGTATTCATCATCTTCCGCAAGTCTGTGTTTCGCCACCTCTGCTCTCTGCTGAGCTGCCGTTTCAGCAGAGGGGCCATGAAGACGACGGCTCACTGTGCCCTGTCTTTGCACGCCGACAACCACATACAGCGAATGTCCGCGGAAGTGGCGCCTCCGCAGAACAACGCATACTCCAATTTACCCCTGTGACACAGCAGAAAGGTGTGTATGTGTGTGCACGGTGAAGGACTGCAGGGTGAGGAGGTGTAGAGATTCCGTGGTCTAATCACACGTGGGAGCAAAGTTGTGGAGAGAAACATTTGCCTTTTAGGAGTGTGAACAATGATGACAGGACTCCTGCACTGATTAAGAGAGACACAAAGACTGTTGCCATGGAAATATTGAGATGTGGCCGTCAAGAGTTTCTCTCTGATTTAACTTTGGGAAAACTATTGCACTAAACTAATCTGATGCTGACTGATGGAAATTGCCGAGGATTGTGCCATAGAAGAAACAGCGCTGTAGCGTCCCAGTGAGGAACACATGAAACCATATCATACCTATAGATGATGATGATAATAATCAGAATTAATGCAGATCAGTAAACGTATATGCATGAATGTATAGTGCTTTAACCTTCTCCTGTGGACAGGCAGGTAACTCGAGTCCAGTTTGAAACGCTGGTCACGCTCAGGTCACGCTCACCGTAATGTAAATGACACGCCGTTATCTCGCAACAGCTGTCATCCTTGATGGATTAATCTCAGTTTCCCTTAGTTCAAATATGTCCCCAGGGCCAGAGGAACATGATCCATACGGAGAATCCTGTTTTCTCCCAAGTTTGAGTGAGGACTACACTGAAATGTTGTCATAACTTGTCCGGCAGCGCTGCAAATTTTCCAATTCTCTCTGTTCTACGCATCCTTAAGGATCCAGATTGAGAATCGTTGGTCAAGATTTCATTGGATCCTCTTTTTTTGGCTCCCATAGAGTCTGTGATTCTGACTACATAACCCCTTACCATAAGAATGTTTTTGGGGAATGAAGATCAGAAAGGAGGGCAGAGGATTGTAGAGACAAATATTTGTTCACTTTGGTTGGTTTACAGTTTTGGGTTTACAGTTTTCTACCACTGTCAGAATTTGATCACAAGCTTTCGTCTCTTGTAGTTAAAGGGTCAAATCTGCTGACCAGGACGTGTCTGCGACTGCGATCTATAACAATGTTCTTGGCGTTTCTCTCTCGCTTCATCATTCGCCCCCGCTGCCGTCCGTCTGCAGGAGCCGTTACTCCTGCGATTGCTGTGTAAGCGACCGATAGATGTTCCTTTAGTGGTCTTCTGTTTGCATGATGGTTCTTGGAATGCAAAATGCACCAAGGGCCTCTTTGTTGTTATTGTTGTTTGTAAATACATCCAAAATGTATCTTATCCAGCTTTAATCTACTGTGGTGCTTTGTAAGCTGCAAATTGTGTTTGTTTTGCTGTTGTGCAGTGCAGCTAGTTACTGTACGAGATAATAGGAACAGCTGATGTGAGTCAAGTGTTGTTGTGTTGCACGTTCACTTTATGCTTTGTGGTCTTTGACGCTCATCCAGCTTGGCCGAACTGAAACCAGACGTCGTACTTGCACATTTTGTTCTCTAAGCGTGTCAGTGTTTGTGTTTAGACACCCCCTGAAAAAGACTGAACGAGTAAATAAAAAGGGAAGTTTCACTTTATTCCATAGTATACATCCTGTTCATGTGAATACAAAGTAAATGAAAATACTTAAAACGGGAAATTGTTTTTCACAATGTATTTATGTGTGTTTATGTTCACACAGATTGTGTTTATGGTTATGTGATGTTTAAATAAAACAAGACAGCTACAGCTCTCTAGCGCCGATCACTTTCTTTACATTAACATTCACGGTGTTGACATAAAATGTGACAATATAAAAGTGTTTGTTTAACTTAATACCGAATGTTATTGTCTTGTGATTGTTCCAGTCTGCTCCATGTACAACTTGTATAAAGCTACAGAGGAACATTTCACATGCAGCAATTTGTTTAATACGTTTTTGAGCCATTTGGAGAACTCCAACACAAACAATATCAACGGGACTACACTACATTACATTATATACCGTGTAAACTCTTTTTTTGTAACTTTGGTGATGGAAAAACAGCTTGATAAAAGCCTTGATTGGAACACGATGCTACCCTGAGAAACAACGGCAACAAACAAATCTCTTCTGGACTCTCACTGCATGTTCACCATCATGTGGACAACTTGGCAGGGAACGTTATTGCATTAACTGAGAAGTCTTGGTGTGCATCTCAATAACAGGAAGCTAATGTGTTTTTGGAATTGTGCTGCGTGGGAAGTGAAAGGCTCCAGATGTCTAAAATGTGACACATTACTAATCTTTCATCACTGAGTGCTTGGGGGGAAATTTTATGAAATAAGCACTAATGAAAGGGCTGATGGTGAAATGGATATCTGACCAAGAAACACTAATGTGAATTTAGTGTTAAAGGGACTTCAGTTGTCAGCACTTACAGGTGAACACAATCAACCTTAAGTTGAACATCTGAATGTATTATCACTGTTTGCAATTCTTAATTAGTTGAACATGGACGGCTTATTAGAAGGCAGAGCAGCAGCACTGTGACTGGTACTCTTGCACCCCCGTGTGGTTAAATTGTGCACTTTCCAAGCATTATTTTTGGATGAAGTCAGTTTCTCCAACGGCAATCATGGCTTTGAACGTGCACTTTACACAATAAAACGTCAGTTAGAAATCCACTGGAATGACAGATTTGTTTGCCTCCTCCTCATGTCTCAATCTTATGGGATTGAGACATGGGTTGATCAAACAAGGATCACTCCAAAGAGTAAATGCAAGCACCAAATGCATGCAGAACGAATTGCAACTTGTATATTTAAATTGATATAACACATACTCTGAAGAAAAATTGTGCTACCATGATATCACAATTTTTTTATTGTCAGAACTCAATCCGTACACTGTAAAAATACATTTGGCAGACATTTTATTCTGCGAGAACTGAATTCTCAGCACGGCTGCAGTCCCTTGGTAAAAACTTTACGAGTAGCTTCCTGCCTCGAACAGTTTGATGACGATGGCTTCATGTGGCCTCAGTTTGACCACGGCCAGATCGATAGCCCCAGAACGGTCCATTTCTGTGCTAGTTACAAACACGCCACCCTCTGGCAGAATTGGGAGCCAGGTCGGGTCCAGCTCTCGAGGCTCTGACCCGAGGTTGAGCAGGACTAGGAAGTGAACACATCCCCAGGAGCGCAGGAAGGCCAGGATGGAGGTAGGCGAGGGAGGGAACGTGGAGTTGGACAGAGATGAAGAGTTGAATGGGAGGAACTTTAAAGTGCCATACAGAAGCGTTTCCTCTCTGGATCTGTAGTGGCTGAGGGAGGTAAACAGAGCTATAGATCCAGCCTCGATGACCTTGCCCTGGGGGGGTGGATGAAGGAGACTGGTGTCAGAAAGTGCATAAACTAGCAAAGAACTTGTTCAGGTACAACTGCCTCATTGCTCACCGCATGAGGATCGGATGATTTGTTGGTCTGCTCTCCATGGGAAGAATCAACACTCGACGAGGCATTCTGTATGACCGAAAGCTTTGACTCAGCAACTTCGCCTTTTGAAACTGAATTATTTAGCTTGAGATCTCAAGCAAGGACTTTACCTGTACTTCACCAATGCCTTCACCATATTGGATTGCAGGTGAGCCTGGCAGAGTCATCATCAACACCAGCAGCAACTTCTTCAAGTCATGACTTGTCTTTCCTCCAACCTATTAGACACAAACCATCAGTACCATGAAAGACAATTCTGCATATTTGGCTGTCACGCTCGTCCAACTCACAGTCCAACTGGGCCATATATCTTCGGATGTTTGCAAGTGTGTCTCTATGGATACAGCCACTTCCTGCGGCGACAAAAGGTGATTGGTGGACTGCAGTATTGACCTGATGACCATATGCACCAGTGTGACGTTGGTGTGTTCGGAGGTGTTGAGAGGAAGGAGAACGTCTCCCATCTGTTTCACCACCACAATCCTGAAAAGAAAGAAAGACTGTCCACCAACACCAACCAAAGTAAAACATCCCCATGTGACCATACACACACCTCTCCTCATCCTCGTTAGTAGTGTACTTCTTCATCAGATCTCTCCACCTCAGCAGCGTCTGAAATGTATACATTATTGAAAAAAGTTAGTAAATGAAAATCTTGTTTTCCTGAAGACCAGTATTTTGCGAGTTTACCTTTTCTGAATACACTGCATCTGTGTCACAGATTGCAAATCCTGTCACACCTTGGTCCAACCAGAACTTCAATGCACTCTGGGGAAGGAAATGTATGCATGTGGTGTGTTTGAAGAACTTCAAAGTCTCACTTGAGGACATGTTTAGCAGTGTGATCTGAAAACACATTTTACCAGCATGTTGGCTGAACTTTGCGACTGCTCCTCCACATTTCCCGCTGCAAGTCCAGGTCCCAGCAGATCCAGTTCACAGAGGTCCAACACCACTTTGAGGTCTGGAGGTGTGGAGAATGACCAGTAAATATCTCAGTGAGAAAACATAGAATACATGCGAGTCCACTCACCCAGGACCGTTCACTCACCTGCTTTATGGCACTCCATTAGCAGATGCTGGATCTGAGGTATCGTCCCCACATTCTCATCAGTCACATTGAGGTTTGCAGGAGATGCCTTCTTATCAAACATGTCACTCAGGATCAGGACCCCAATTCCAAGAGACTTGAGGTAGGGAAACTGCTCACATATATCTTGGACAGGACAAGGAAGAGATCGAAGTAACAATGATAACATTTTAGTCACCTGTATTATAATCTTATTTTCTGAAGATAAATGCAAACCACAAGATGTGGAACATTGCCAAAATCCACAAAGCCTCTTCCATCCAAATGTTACTTAAATGGAAACTCTTTTGTAGATATATAATGGACTTTTCTTCTTATGCTAACAAAATTGGCAGCTGGGAATGTTTCATCTGCTTGGCAGTTTTATTTTCTGACAAAGGAGCCAAAAACCATGTGGGGTTTTTTGTTGACCTTCTTGCAATTGTAGAAACATTTGCAGACACCACACATATTCTCAAGCTGGCAAAAAAAAAAAGTGAAGTCTGAGATATGCAAAAAAAAGGAATGTTAACCTTAACCTAAGTCTAAGCCCCGGTTACTTCAGCCACACCAAACAAAGATGGTGGAAATGTCCTTTGGTTTTATGAGACTAATATACAATGTGTATTTTAAGATACACATTTTCTTGAAATGTGTGAGCAAAATTAACGACATGTCATTTCCGGTGGCCATTTTTGTTTGGTTTAACTGAGGTCCGGTATTTTGGACGGGGACTCTAAGGTAGTTTACAGTTTCTTTGGGAAGTCTTTGAATGTGTCTTTTCTAGACGTTATCTGACCCTAGATAGACAGCCTTGGGTTAAACCTTCGCCGCCTCACCGTTTATGTCTACCGGCCCCTCGCTGGCTATGAACATGGGGGGCTGCAGCTGGTAGAACAGCGACTTCTGCCACCACTTCAGCGGCGTCGCCACCGGCTTGGGGCTCTTTATTATGATGGCCACGGCGGTGCCGAGTATGGCCAACCAGGTCAACCAGAAGAGCAGCACCAGGCGGGAGCGAAACTTCCTCCACCCCGGACCCCCCGCGGCCAACTCCAGCTCCTCCATGCTCAGGGGCTGCCATCGCGTCACGGGCTCCAGCTCGGGCTCCGGGATCAGCAGCGGGGCCGTCTCCGTCACGCCCACAGTGCCCGGGAGGCCGTGCACTGGGGCCGCTGGCACGCTGCCGTAGCCCGGGTCTCCAGCGTCCAGAGGCATGCTGCCTGGCTGCAGGTTAGTCACACAAATAGATGAATGAGTTTGGTTTCAGTTTGGATCGCCATGCTGGCTCGGGTTATAGCGGGCACAACTTGTTGCTCGTTAACACGGTGTAAAAGTTGTCTGCGGCTGTTTGATGCGTATCCATACCGTGGTGTGTGTCTCCTCTGGGGCCTCTTTAGGAGTTGGCTCCACGGGTAAGATTACAGATGGCACCAATGGCTTTAACTTTATAGAACTAGACTGCCCCAACAACACCCACTACGTGGCTCTGTTATGATCCGGGTCAAAACCTGCTCCAATCTGCGTCCAACAGGTGTTTTTGTAGTCAAATGAAGTCTTAAGTCTCGTTAGAGCACAAGGGGCGGGGCCAGATTTCTCACTTGAAAGCTGATTGGACAAACCTGCTACTCACCTATGGAAACCTTCCTTAGTTAAACCAAAGTTAAGTTCTCTCTGTCTCTCTCTTCTTGTCTCTCTCTCCCTAGGTGTCTTCCTTTTTTCATTGTACATTAAGGTTTTCTCTGGAGTTTGTCCATGTCTTTCTAGAATTTCCTGAAATTGTGGCCTGTAAAGTCCTTTGAGACGTTGTATGTGATATGGAGCAATACAAATAAAGTTGACCTGACTTGACTGTGATATCTGGAATTGTCAATCTTTAGCAATGGCAGAAAATTTGCCATTTAGAATACATTGATGAGAGCATAACATTTCTGTTCAATCAAGGCCTGAAGCAAGCTGAGGCAGCTCCATGCCTTAGCTCAGAAAAATAGTTTTTCTTGAATTGTCGAGGAAAATCATCTTGTCTCACTTCTTTGTTTTCTTGAGATAATTAGAAAATGATGACATTAAAGACTAAAATAATAAGAATATTATCAAAATGATAAAGCTATCGTGATCTCGTACCTGTACCCACCGACGCTTCTGAATAAGAAAGGTAACCCTGAAATATGAGGGACGGATCTGTACCATCAACTAGATTGATCATTGTGCCTCTCTATGTCTTAAAATACAGTACTCTTGAGTTACATTGAGAGATGTTAATTTGACAAAACTTTATATATTTCAATATAAATTGATGCAACCTAGGAAAACCATTAACTGTGTCCTCAACCTGAACAACATCATAAGTAAAATGGGATTGCGGGACATGAAAAAGGAGGACAAACTCAACACTGCTGCATACTTCAGTTCCATTCACACGAGACTGCACTCATTCCAGTACTATGTAGATCAAGGAAGTCACATGTGTCTTATCTAACACACAAACTGCATAATTCACCAACATCCCTCCTATGTGTTACTGCAAACCCCATTTCTACTCACAAGTTCTCTCTGAGCTTTCTTTTCTTCCTCTTCCTCTGGTCCTTTTCAATTTGTCCACCTTTTCTTCTGTATCCCTCTCCACAAGTGCTCTCAGCTCTGCTGTTGCGCTGTTGATTTGGCGTGCCAGGAGTGAGGAGGTGAGAAGGCTTCTCCTCCATAAAAACTCTGCTGAGTCAATTAATACAGAGGTGCGGAGCCTCACCACACCTTGGCAACACATTCTGCAGAACCCATGACTGCCAGAGTGAGCCCCTTCTGTTTGTGTCTTTATCCTTCCTCTGACTTAAACCATATTATTATTATTATTAGTATTATTATTATTATTATTATTATTTTTATTATTATTATTAGGTTAGCATTAATAGTCAATATAAATTAATAATAATAATACATTTGCATAATGTTCCACATCAGTCTGACTAATCACAGATGTTCCTGTGTGCTTGGTGTCCACACAATGCGGGCAAGTTTGAGTTTAAATGGGATGAAGTGTGAACTCACTTATTCATTAACATATTGAAACTGAATGGCTTTTATTATATTATCATATGTTATTGTACAATCTGTCTTCTTAAACATTTAAGTTGGAACAAGCTGTTCCACCAGAAAGCTTAATCACTCCACTCAAATCAATTAACTAATCTGTTTTGTTCAATAGAACACGTGTCGCATATCCACTCTAAAGTGCAGCAGTGTATATTTAAGTAGGTATGAGTGTTAGTTCCTGGGAACATCTCACCCCTTACATTGAGTCTCTCTCTCTCTCTCCCTCCACCTTTGATCTCTCACAGGATTGTGCAAACTAATTATTTCCTGAGCTATTGCATTCCATCATCAGGCTGTCTGGTTTAATACACGGGCAGCATAAATCATGCCTTAGATTATGAACTTAAAAAGGTCTTTATTACAATAATAATATATGCAATGATAACTTATTTTGGAAAACATCATTCCAATATTACTACAAACATCAGCAACAGGTGTTTTTATGTGATTTACACATTGCCTTTGGGTGTCATCAGGAGGTGGTAGACATCAACATCTTCTGTTTGAGTGCTGCTAAGAAAAATTACCATGACACAACAATATATACATGGCATAAACATCGAGGTAAAGTATTTTCTCTAAAATTGACACACATTGTACAATTTATCTGCATGCCATTTTTCCCCAATTGAAAATGTTTGTTGTTGTTGTCCATCAATAATTAAGAGTGTTAGCCTTGTAAATACGACTTGGTGAGGTGTTTGATGAAATTTCCAAATTATTAATTGGAATTTTCCAATTTTCAACACGACTCAAACGCAGCATTAGTGCTCATCTACAACATGAAGCCTCCTGTTCGAGCAGGTCGCTATGGAACTGTTGAAGCTGACAATTCCATGGAAACAATTTCATTCTGACTCCACCTTCTCCTCTTCAACGTCCTGTAAATGCCACAGAACAATGAGGTTAGACTCATGAAACTGCTATATGTTCTCCACATAACTGTATTTTCCAGGTAATACTGTCACTTAAAAATAGAGGAAAGCACGACTGTGTAGTCAGAGTTCACAACGTAGTATTTGTCAAGAGACATTATTTTCATAAATACCGTACCAATCCTAAGGAAACCTATTCACATAAATGAGGCTTATTACTAATATGGCTCAGTACAGGTCATTGTCATTGCTTGAGTCTAATGAAACCTGGTTTACCATCGGCTCCTGAGATCTTTGAATCGTTGCATGTTTCTCAAAAGCAGAGATGATGCATTCTCGCCTGCAAAGAGAGAAACAGCGGTATTATAACTCTCAAAGTTTATTCCACTGTAAACAGATCTTGGGGTTTGGAGCTTGATTGTTTGCTCACTTGCTTGTGATGCCACCTCCTGGTGGAAGCCCAGGTATTCCCTCTGCTGTGAGGCTCTTAATCACATACAGAAGGTCAGGCTCCTCATCACTGGACCTCATCACATTGACAATCTCTGTGAAGGGGGACAGAGATGTATATTAATTTAGGGAGGGGTTGCTTTGTAATCTACTTTCTGGTTGGGTTTGAGTAAAGCCTTTGGCAGAAAATCTTGGCAGAAAATCACCTCCCACTCTCCTGTCAAGCGTTTCCTCTAACGCGCTCTCCTGTTGCAATGCCTCTTGTGACACCTGGGGGGCGCCAGGGAAACAGATAATGATGATGCTCATGTTATCCAAGCTGCCCTGTGAAGAGGAATAAACAAACAAGAAAGAAGTTTAGTAGGAAGCATTGTTATTGAGGGCGGACAATTATTATTATCGTTGTAATTTTAAAGCAATCTCAATATTTTTCAATCAACTTTTTAACAGTGTCAAGTTCCCAGGGCCCAAGATTGTGTTTTGACTTGTCTTGTTTAGAATGAACAGCCCTTAAAAACCACACAAACTTAAAAACCACTGAAATAAATAATCAAAAAATAAGATTTCAGAAATTTCTTGATAGATGATAAACTGCTGCTACCTATTAATATGTTCAGTTAATTGTCTCTTATTTGACTGATCGATCAATTGATCAATCAATGAATTGGTTTAGCACAGCCAGAAGCTTTCTTTTGAATTGTCATGAAATAAACACAATCGTTGATCATACAATCATACGGGTGAACTTAATATGACCATGTGGTAAACGGGTTAGTGGATAACACAGGGGATAACTATTACACAATTAATATCAAATGTGTGGAATCACCACTGGATCTTTGATCTTTTTTTATTTTTTATGAAGATGATTGTCATAAACAGAAATAATATAACAAACTGATAATAAAAGGAATCTTGGTTCTCTGAAATAACCATCAGCCAGACTGTCTATTCTGTGGTGCTCAAGCATTGGGCAATTAAAAGAAAAGAAAGGGGGATAGTTACTGTCATTAGTCATCATACTGATGGATGAAAGCTGCTGTCCCCCCATAATGCCTTTAATGGCATAGCAAGAGCCCCCTACCCAGAGATAGAGAGCTGTAAAACAGCACCAAAGGTCTGCTCCACTCTGGTCCAGGCTCCTAGAAACCACCAGAACTTCACCACCACACAAAACACCTGAAGGAAACTTCTTCTAAGGACACATTTGAGGTAAAGTTGAGAAGGATTTTTAGTTTCGAAATTTTGCCTGCTAAATCAAAACTTCACTGCTCACAAATCAGGTTCCTCCAGAAAAAAATATGTATTATATGCAACGCTGACTGCCAGAATGAGCTCAGTAGAACATGAAATATGTGAACAGTGTAAAAGATGTATTTGTTTAACACATTTACCTCAAAATAATAATGTGTGTGTGTATGTGTGACATTGTGACATCACTGAGCTGAAGAGTGACGTTCAGTGTGTGCAAGAACATGAAGTTAGTCTATCTGAAGCTGCTCTAAGCCTTTTTCTGAGAAATAAATAGCAGTGGTTCATTGCCAGACTAAAGCCTTTCTTAGCTGGTGTCTACTCAGCTCCGATCACACTCACATTCAGTCTTAATCCCAGTCATGTGTAGCCTTTCTTCTGCCCTATCCTATGTCCTGACACGCCCTGATCCGTCTATTTATAGGCCCAGCTATTCTCTGCTCGCACTTCAACGCACACGTCTTCAGTGTTCAGATGGACAGTGCTAACAAGCATTAGGAGGACCTGTAAGAGACAATCTACTTACATAATCGCAATCGACGCCATTCCTTCTCACAGATACCCTGCTCAGAGTGTACACCTGCCACCTCCCGCCCCCTCCTTCTTAATGTAAATCTAGTTGTTCATAAATGAATTTGCTGTAATATTATCTCTAAAAAACTGAAATCCAGGCAGCTGAGGTCAGAATAATGGGTCGGATTTCAGCTCAGCCAAGACTACAGAGTGACAGCACTGAATGTGTGATATACAGTATAATGTAGGTGTCGCCGCAAAATGAATGTTGTTAGTTTCAGTATTCCCAAATGACATTTCCATGAGCCAGCACATTCCATAGTGTCTTTGTATATTATGTATACTGAATTTCATTAGGTAGCTGCCCTACATGGCCAAATGTATGTGGACACCACTACTACCTAAATTGTATTTTCAGGATTTTCATTTATACATGGAAGCT
This sequence comes from Genypterus blacodes, assembly GCF_046128005.1. NCBI lineage: Eukaryota > Metazoa > Chordata > Actinopteri > Ophidiiformes > Ophidiidae > Genypterus > Genypterus blacodes. Next base: position 9,734,387 of record NW_027466817.1, read on the forward strand.
GTGAATGAAGCAATTTATTGGATTAAAATGGAAAAATTGGAATCCAGGAAAAAAAGGAAACAGTCTGAGAAAAAGTTACCTCTCATTAAATCAACAAAATCTAATTGAAACTTAAGGGCAGATTGACCCTATATGACTGAGCGACATGGTATGGTAGGGTGCCTACACACTTTGGACCAAAGAATGTTGAGTCTACTGATGGTATATTTGGACATGCAAAATACAAATTCTCAAAGGTTCTGTTATCACCAGCAGATAATCTCAATCTTTTCTATCTTCATTAACCCAGTCTACTGTATATGGGTTTGTAGGTGTCGTTTAGGATATTCTGCTCTATTCCTTCCACCACCTGTGTCAAAAGCATGATGGAGCTGGATCAGATGCTTTTATGTCGGGCTTTAAGGGTTTTAGAGCCTAAGAGGCTGCATGAATTGTATTTGAATGGAAGTTTCCCTACCAGGACGCAAACATGCGTTTCTGTAGTAGTGAATACTTTACCCCTTCGCCGCCCTTCTTACATTCTCACCTTGTAGAGACAGAGGTCGATGACTTGGGTACAGATCTCTCTGAGGTCTTCGCACACCTGCAGACGGCTGCGCACAAAGGCACACAGTTCCTCATTTCCAATGGCATCCCACACGCCATCGCAGGCTAGAATCAGGAACTCATCCTCAGGCATCTTCTCCAGCTCGTACACCTCTGGCTCGGGTGACACCAGCTGCTCTGTCTGGGGCCTCCACTCCACCCCTTTGAAGTCAAAGTCTCCTAATGCCCGGGAAACAGCCAGAGAGCCGTTTACTCTCTGCAGAGTCACTGAACCCCCGGCGTTCTGGATTCGCTCCTTCTCTCTGGGGTTGAAGGGCTTATGGTCCTCTGTGTAGAAGACCACATGGCCGTTGCGGCAGAGCAGGGTGCGCGAGTCCCCACAGTTGATAAAATAAATGTACCGCTGCGAAAGCATCACGGCTGCTGCGGTCGTGCCACTGCGGTCCCAGCTATCCTGGCGAGCTAGCTTGTGCATATGGCTGTCAATGTTCAGGAAGCCATCACAGATCCCCTTCTTCACCTCATCAGGGTCCTCATCCTCAGCTTTGATGCCACCTGTGGGCAATGACAAACATATGAGGTTCTCCTATGAACTTTGTAACGTGTATAGTTTCAGACTTTGCTGTTTGCTTTCAGACCAACACGTTACGTTTTGGAGTGCATGTAAACGTAATGACTGACAGAGCTTTCATTTACGAATTGAACAATGTCACCGCAGCCGTATAAATCATTTTTTGCTTCCCATGTCAAGTTGAAGTGGTGCTGTTTATCTACATTGTGTTGGTGAAATGATAATGATAACAATTCAGGAGAATCAGCAGAAAACAATGCAGCTCTGATGAATGCGTTTGTGTAGACGACATTTACCTAAAGAGGTGAGAGGAAAAGGGATGCTTGCTGGGTCATGGTAGTGGTGGTTGAAGGAGTGGTGTGTATGAGGGTTCAGTGTCAGTGTGATCAATCTCTCCACAACTGAATGATTGGTAATGGTCTTTAATCAATCATTCTTTGATTACCTGTAGTCAGAATGTGATCCAGTAGGTGTCTGGAGCAATAGTTGGCCACCGTGGTGCCAGCGTGTCCATCAAACACAGCAAAATAGCCCCAATCTGCCCGCTCGCCTGCTAACTGGGGCATGCAGGTGTGGGCGTCCTCCATCTGAGCCCTCCAGCCCTGCATGCTTGCCACAGCGTAGTTCAACCCACAATGGGACCCCCCCTCTGCCACGTGCTTCTCCAAGATGGGGCGGCCTAGGTACGGGTTCGGCAGTAAGTCATCCTCGTCAAAACTGTCTTCCTCCTCTGACTCCTTTTCGCGGGATCCTCCTTTGAAGAAGAAGGTGACCATCCTCTCGGTTTCTTTGACCAGCTGGCGGAGGAAGGAGGGCACCTCCACGTTACTCGCCCGCCTGGCCGTCCTCATGACTCTGCGGAGCCTGCGCTCAAGCCTCCTGCTCGACCTAACGGCGGCTCGTCTTTTCCTGGTGCCCCTCTTGCGGCCCTGTTTTTTCCCCAACAGGTCCAGGGCAGCTGTCAGACTGTGGCACTCCCAGCAGTTAAAAAGCAATTTTTACTTTATTTACTTTAAAACTCGTTAGTCTCTCTATTACAAATGATCGCAGCCATTTTTCTCACATCATAGTTTCAGAATCCGTCCCTCTATCCTCTATGCTTTGTCTCCCTATCTCCCTCTCTTTCTCTGCGTGTTGCCCTTCCCTGAGTTTGTCCTGCGCTTGCATTGGCTTGGCTATTTGTGTCATCTTATCCTTCGGCCTCACCCACTCCCTCCTCCCTCCTCGCTGCATTAACCTGATAATCACCTGCTTTCGGATTATCAGCATTGAGCTTTTTACTCAACATGGAGGGTTTCAATGAATCAGTGTCTGTATAATACTACACTATACTACTACTACTACTACTATACTATTCTACTAAGTATACTAATAATCTTAATATGTTCCATAAAGTGAATGTAGCTCCAAGTGTGTTTATGTTTGAGAAAAAATAGGTAAAGAACAACAAATTGACATATAAACAGAGCTCAGACTGAATATACGTGCATAGTACAGTATGTTTGAATGTATTTAGCATATAAGCGGTGACCTATCATCACGATTTGTGTAAGATGTCACAATACAACAGCGCACATAGTTATGTCCTCATATCAGCATATTAGTGATTGATCTTAATATCGGTGAAAGTTCTGGATACTAATTTGACGGCATGATACCATCAGAATTGGCATTCTTTAACGAAAGCAAATATTTTGCAGCACCTTTTGTCAACATTCTGTTTCACAGTAACTCATAGAACAAATATATAAAGTTACCAAATATAAAATGTCAAAATACTAAAACTAGCAGCATTCAGCAAAACCACAAACATTTAGTGCATAGTGTTCCAAATACAATTCAGAGCAGCAAACCCTACCTTGTGCTATATGTGGCTCTCCTGGTCCTCCTAACATCATATCCGTGCCTCCTAAGCTTATTACCCGTGTACCTGTGTGTATTTGGAGCAGCTGACCTGGTTTAATAGGTTTAAGTACGTTTTGAGTGGAAGTTTGTTCTTAACCAGCTAAAAGTAGGAATTAACCTTTTATCAGCTGGTTAACAGTAAAGTGTGTTTGTTTACCATTATTTATTCAAACCAGACTCACTCATCACACACACAGATTGTGCTTATCTTATGGCTATATGAAGGAGCTGCACATACAGTAAATCTACGCATGCACAGCCTCAAATGGAAAATGGCCTCAGCTCTCCTGAATCGCACTCTTCCAACTTTTGTCAAGCGATATCCCTTATAAAGACCTTTGTCAGTGCCCCAGCAACTTGAAAATATATCTTAATTCTCATGCTACAACTCTCAAGTGCAAGATGCATGATGATGCCCCCTGGTGGACGACATTTTTAAAGGCCTGAGGCTGCAACAAATGGATGTAACACAACCAGATTGTTTTGTAATGTGTCCCATAGTCATATAGAGTGAACTGTATGTTAAAGAGTTCCGTATAGGATCTAAATTAAATCATAATGGAATTTAATGTATTTGTATCGCCCGATATCACATCCCATCCACTCTGCACGGTGTATTATAGAGTTATTGTATATGTACAATTAATTTACTTATGTAAAAATATATTTATAAAACAAGGTAAAGCTATACATATAAAGTATTTTGTTGTATTGTTGCTGTAGCAAACCGGGGCAGTGGACCCTAGGTGGGGCTAACGTCTGGATCGCCCGTCTGCACATGCGCCCTTGCATGTTTATACATTTTTAATGATTGGTTTTGGTGTAATTTGTCCAGGCAATAATGGCAGTACTTCTATGATCCTGAGGTGAAGTGACACAAGAGACCTTCCCCGTATCCTACACTCCTCCGCTGCAGTCCTAATGATGCTGGACCAGATGAGGAGAGAGAGGGAGGGAGGGAGGGAGGGAGTGAGGTAGCATGGTACAGGGAGGAAGGGAGGGGCTGCTGAGTGATGGAGAGAGGGAGGGGTTGCCATGACGGAGCGGGGAGGCCGGCAAAGCTGCGCAGCAAACGACACAGAGAAAGGAGGGTGGAGGAGGAGAGAGAGAGAGAGAGAGGTAGAGGGAGGTGCATGCAGAGGACGAGAGTGCCGGCAAGAGAGGAAGGAGGAGGGGGGGGGCTTCCAGACTGGCCGAGCCCAGCGATGCCTTGATGGAGTATGGGCCAGGTTTTAGGATTCTCCCACTGCCGTGAGTCTGCTTTTGTATTGTTGCCTGCTGGTCGACGTGTGTGCGTCTGTCTGTGTGTGTGTGTGCGCGCATGTGTGTTTGCATTTGTTTTTCTGTGTGTACGGTCGACACGCATAATTGCATCTCAGCATCTTCTTCTTGCTAACTGCTGTGAGCATTGTATGCGCGTTAGCCGACCCCCCCGTCATCCTACTCTCCTCCCTCCTCATCTCTAACAAACACATGGCTGAATGCATGGAATATAGTATAGAAACAGAGCGTCTCTGCGTTTTCTCACTGATGTACAGATGTTTGTGTTGTTGTTGTTTACTCATGTGCAGGTTGTGTTTGTTTGCAGACAACTTATTTTTAGACGTAGGGAGGTCGTAACCTACAACTTCTCCTTTTCTTTTGTCTAAATAGCTACCTTTCTACATTTAAGCTGTTTAATTATTGTCTATGTGTGCTTATACAGTGTGGGTGTATGTTTGTGTGTGGCAAGAACATGCTGCGCTCATAGTGTGTGTGTTGATTTATGAGCCACTTCATGTTATGAAGGCCTTGCTACTGCCAGCAACTGAGCAATGATTCATTGAACTACAGTGTGACAATAAATAATCAAGTTCTGATGGATTTAAATTATTGTACACATTGTCTACTTTACTCAGACTTATTGTTGTTATAATAGATAATCCTATTAATGTTTGCTGTTTAACCACCTGAAAGGAAAACAATCTGGGTGCTCGATCAATTTTTATTTACATGAGACTGAAATATAAATGATGGCTGTGAACAAAGGAAAAACTGGATGATTAAGGGGATTTCCAGGTTCACTGAACTTAAAGCCATTACCTAGACTGTCCACTAAGTGACGCTAGAATAGTGAGGCAGAGCAGTAAACATAGATGGAGGAACGCTCTGCTCTAGACCACGCTGCTAGAAACCATTTACACAAACACCGACATGAAAGCAGAAAACACCCAATGGAAACTTCCGTCTCTATTATGCGTGAAGTTATGATTTCAAATATGCGTGTTTCTCTAGTTTTTGCCTGTAAACTGAACACATAGGGATCAATCATTACGGTGAATGTTACCATGGCTCTCCGGGAAAAAAAGAGGTATTATGTGAGATGCTGACTGCCAGTATGAGCTGCGTTGAACAAGAAAAATGCAGACAGTGGTTTAAGAGCTTAATTTGATAAGTGACTGTGTAGAATACAAGGGCTCTATACAAATCACTGAAAAAATAATGACATTTTCAAAATGGGTTTTCCCCAAAATCCCGCAAAAGGCTTTTGAAAATCATTATTAAGATTATTTTTATTACCTTTTATCAAGTTCTAAGTGGTGTGTGTTTCCATGGTGCCTGTTGCTGGTTTTATCTCGTCAACCTCCATGTTGATTCACCTGGGTTGTTTGTTTCTGTAGGCGCCATCAGGATCAAAGAGAGGAGTGATTTGTAGTGAGTGTGTGGTGCAAACAGTTTTGTTGTTGCTGCTCTGAGTAAAATGTGACGTTTGTTGTCTTACAGAGGAATATGGCTCTGTGGCGTCCACGCCGGACTCCACGCCTCCCTGCACCGACGGTACCAAAACAAAGCTTAAATAATGCTTTTAAATGAGTATAGTGTGATTATTATATTGTTATCTTTGTAAGCACTTACTTACACTTACTTTACTACTCTGCCTCTCTCTCTCTCTCGTTTTTGTCTCCATCCAGGTGGAAATGAGGAGTCGGAGATGTATGAGCTGCAGACAGCCAGGGAGTGGTCCGAGGATGAGGAGGGGGGAGATGTAGATGATGACGATGGACTGACTTCATCGCCCTCCATCTGGGGCACGCCCCGTCAAAGCTCCTTCGAGCAGACTTTCTCCTACATCGCCATCGCTGAGGCTGAGGCGGCGGGAGCCTCGCGACACCTCCGTGACCGCCGCAGGGTGGGCTCCAGGGGAAGCCGCTCTCCTCTGATCCGTACGGACACACTGGAAACTCTGTTGGACTCTCCTGATGTAGACTGGGATCCTCAACTTTTCCTCTGCGGAGAGGAAGAAGAAGAAGAGGGGACGTCACAGAGGGAGCAGCATGTGAGGGCGGAGGACGTGGTGGGCAGCAGGGAGCAGCACAGACAAACTGAGACAATCACTATCCAGCCCTCTACCCAGAACCCTGACCCACATGAGGGTCAAAGCAGTTGGCCTGAGACTCCCCAGACTCCCTCTTCATCCCCGTCCTCCCCCCAACACGGTCCCCAACAGGGTGAGACAATAAAGAGGGCAGGGGTGGGGGAGAGCACCTAAAGGGGCTGTTATGCGTCACTGCCTGCATTTTAAGCAAACACGTGCACATCAGTGATGTTCACCTGGGTCCTCAGGGGCCGGTGTCACGTTTGGTAAACCACAATGTAGAGGCCATAAAAGAAAATGGAATTTCAGCGTTGTTTGCTTAATACTCCTCTGTCTGCTGGTTCCTTTGTTTTCCTGTGTGCTCTCCATTTTCTTTTCCAGTTTGAACATCTCCATCTGCTGACATGCCCAGACTGAACAATTCCCGGACGATACAGTATATCTTGTGCATGCTGACATATGTAGGAAGCCAAATATGAAATTGTAAAGACACGAGGCAGTTGTCTTGTCCGATTTATGATAATCTAGAGCGTCTGAGAGTTGAAACTGATGTGATGTGATACAGAGATAGACACACGGTGAATCACAGTAGTCCCCAAATTCCGGACTCAAAGGTTGCAGAATACTTCATCTGATTCAGTTTGACCCCGTCTTAACGATTGGAGATGAGATGGCTAGTTGTGCACATGTATCATACTTTCATTTGAAAATAGTTCCTGATTTGCCTTTCTGTGATCTGTGTCATCAGTCGTTTGAGCTCAGACTCAGGAGTCAGTGGTGTTGTCATCACATGGTGACATCATGTTCTGTTTCCCAGCAGCAGCAGCAGCAGCAGCAGCAGCAGCAGCAGCAGCAGCAACCTCCTCGCTTCTCCCTGAGCCAGAGTCTCCCGTCTCCAGGGAAACCATCTCAGTCAAGCTGCTCACATCAGTGCGACCCCGAGGCGGGCTGAGAGGAGACACAACGCCTGCGTCGTCCGCCGCCATTGGTCTAAACTCTCAGGAACAGCTGGTCAGCGAGCACTGGTTTTCAGCTCTCGACCTATCAGAGGACCCAGCAGTATGCACCCACATAGCAGGTACGCTTGGAGATGTTCGTGTTTTTGACCCCTGACCACCTCTCCCTCTTGGTGCTGAGTAAGACGCACACACACACGCACACACACACACACACAGTCTCTCCTTAAATCAATACTGTAAAGGAAGCAAATATCAGATTTCCCCCTCACAAACGAGAGCAGGCGCGACGCCAATACGTATAGTCGACGCAACCCCCTGGAAGTCTTGAGCACTCAATAGCGTCTCCATAGTGACGCTCTACTGGGAGTTGGCGAAGGATTGGTTAAGTGTGGGGCGGGGGGGGCAACATTCCTGGCAAGTAGCTGACATTGTGAAGACGCAACATCACTGCTTTGTCAGAGTGTATCACACACAGAGAGAGGTGTGTGTGTGTGTGTGTGTGTGCTATTCATTCCCTCCATGTGTATGGGTTCATCACATTGAATAACAAGGGGTCATGAGGTCATGAGGTCATTGCGATATTCCCAGATGCTAGAAAGTGGTTAAGTTGCTGTAGGAATCGACAATGTTTTTCCAGCAACAACTTTGGAGGAAATCCTGGACTGTTATCGACTGTGTCTCTCCGATCTCGCTGATTCTTCTGATCTCTCCGATTCTGCATTTTTCAAGGAGCTTTCAAGGAGAAGCTGGCCTCAAATTTATCTCTTTCACTGCAGCACAGGTTTTAAAACTATGGGAAAAGAACAAAAATAGGCTACAGTAACAAACTCCCTCGTCCTCTGTGATTTCAATTGTTGTCCACTGAAAAGAGCTTTCAACATGCACACACACACACGCACACACACGCACGCACGCACGCACGTGCACGCACGCACGCGCGCGCACACACGCGCGCGCGCGTACAACATGCATGCAAACATAGAGAGCAAAGAGAAGGTCCAGCTCCATTATGATGATAGCACTTTAAGGGGAAGCATCACTCAGAGTGGAGCCTGGTCTTATTTTAGTGGGTGGGCGGCTGCACACACACACTAAACCCTCCGACCGTGATGAATGTGTAGCTCGGACCGATGACAGAGGATGAGTTTAGGGTGTCCTGAAAAAAATAGCACACAAGCCGAACCCTTCATATAGCACCGTGGTTTATTAGCTCTGGTGAGGTTAACTTTAGAGCAATGTCTTCAATTCTCGGATGAACGGACAAGAAACCTCAATCAGAATAAGTTATAATCGCCCATAAACGCATGAAGTTCAGTCAAACAAGTGCAGTTAAAGAGTCCTGATTTTTCTGCACAAGGCTGCAACGTTCCTCCACGCCCTGATCGCAATCCAATTTCGGGACGGTGTTGAGCTGCGGGAAATGTTTGCGCGATTGGTCGATCTGTGTCAGGTGATACCGAAATACTACATAACCCCCGACCCCAAAACTTTGACTGTTTTGCTAGAGTTCCTGCGTCTCTGCTCGGCTAAATGCAAATGTTCCAGGCCTCATCAATATTGATGAACCTTCTCTCAGGTTGGACTAATTACAAGCTGGCCCCTGTTCCCCACGAATCAATCTGGGAATGTTTTTAAAGGGTCACAGGAGGACGATTGCCACGACAACTTGGGATAATAGCAGGAAGTCTTCTTGACTAGAGTGCATGTGTGAAAGTGCTTTAGGTCTTTATCTAAAGGAGATAGCGCACATTCTTTCTGCTTCAAAAGGCACATTTGCTTTTCACGTAAGGAGATCCCGTGATTCTGAAAGTATTGGGTCATCTCTTTATGTGTGAACCTCTTGGGGCTCTTGGGGGTCTGAACAGGGGGGCTGGGCTGGGCGGTGCTGCGGTTTAGATTATTTTGGGAGCTTGGTCCTTTGGACTGCTGAGCGGGCACGGGGGAGAGAAGCCAAAAACAGTCTGTTGGGGCGAGGGAGCACAGCGGCGCGGAGAGAGCGAGAGGGTGTGAGCGGAAACACCGGAGCAGCAGCAAAATGTCCAGCAAAGGTGAGACCTCGTGCTTAAAACCAAAAGGTGACGATTGGAGATGTCGGTGTTGGCCTACAACAGCAGAGGCTGCTTCAGGAGCTGAGTGTGACCGCAAAGTGTGCAAGTGTTTGGTTTCACCGACCCGCAAGCAGGGGAAAGCCACAAATCCCAAGTCTGGATCGGAGTTGAATGCTGTTGGTTTGAAGTCGTGGGCCGTTAAGGGTTGTGTGTTTGCGGTGGCGTTGTCTTTGATCGTCTCGCTACTCGCAGAGTTGCTGAAGACGGTCAGCTGGAGGTGCGTTTGTCTTTTTAACCTGATGAGTTGTTTGCATGCGTGTGAATATTTGGTCCTTGATTGTGAATCTCAGTCGTCGTGGTTTAATTTGGTTCAGACGTACAAATGAGTGTTGCGTCCCGCTGTGGCATGCAGATAGGAAATTATGGTACTAATGTGTGTAATGACTTAAGCGGCGGAAGAGTTTGCCGCGCTGAGACGCGTTACACAGCGTAGGACTGCGAGTTTCCGGAACAATCTGACTCAGCTGCTCTCTGCTGGCACACATGAGATGAATGTTGATGATAAAATGCGATGATGTCAGACTGGCTGCTGGTCGCTCTGCACCTTTTATGTTGCTTCAGCTCAGGTTTCTGTTATAAAGTTTGATGGTTAGGGTTCTGAAAAGGTCAAGTCATCACGGAAAACATGAGAAGTTGCCAAAAAAACAATTATCTGGGGACGGTGACCACACATGTGGTAATGGGGTCAGAAGTGATCTGATACCTCCTGGTTCAAGAAACAACATGAAGGTTCAGAAGATGAAGGAGGAAGCTCCAACTCCAGATCTACACAGTCTATTGCCTTGTTTAAGGGCGTTCATAGCAGTTTGACCTAATTTACTGTACATGCACCTGGGGGTGGGGGGGCAGGGTGTGTGAAAGCTTGTGTTGGGGACAAAACTAAGGGGCAGAAGTTGAGCTCTGTTCCTTCTGTTTTTTTTATTATTTAACTATTAATTAAACATTTGCCTTTATTTGACAGGAAGAGAAAGAAAATGCCAAATCTGAACCACAATGATTGTGATCACGTGGGCTCACTGATCCACCTGGATCATCTTTAAAAGCAGCCGTGGGGATGAACTATGTATCGCTTCTTCTGCAGATTCATCTTCTGCCTGTAGTTTGATGCAGTTTTTGTGCAGTCCTCGAAAAAGTAGATTTATATGTCAGATTGTTTAAACCAGAAACGTTTGGTGTGCGACTTCAGTCATGACCTGAAAACGTTATTAAGGATGTTGCGATTCTGAATCAGAGTCTCGGGCAAGTCCCAGCAGGATGTGGACTCTTGAGCACGTGTCTTTATTTACAGTAAAGTAGCTTTCATGTGGGCTTCCAACCTCCGGCCTATTGTTCTTTAGTCGGTCCAGCGTATTGAGTCAGAGGCCCCCTGTGGCTCTGTGTGCTGAGTAATCCTGACACAGCCCGGCCACAGGTGCCTTCCAGGGGCAGCGTGGGGATTAACTGTCTGCAGTGATGATTATTAATAACCCACCTGCTGTCTGTGCACTGTAACCACACAGGCCTCCTTCGTTCTAAAGCTGGATTTACACTGATGACGTGTTCACAGGCCTCAGAGCGAAGAAGACAATGGAGTGCAAAGGATACAAAGGCGGCCAAACCTCCCAAATCCAACGTGTCCAAATGATCCGATTGGTACTGACAGACTGACTACTAACAGAGTGAAGGAAAGAAGCTAGAGGTGGACTGTCACTTTATGAATGTGACTGCACTGACTGTAGAATTTGTAAAGTCTATTGTTTGTTTAGTCAGAGCTTGATGAGTGTGATCCAGGCTCAGTCATTGTCCGTCTAAAGATGTTACACAGTCTAAACACCGTCTCTTTGAGGCGTCTGTCTCCACAGCAGCTGTTGCCGGGTGACAGAGGGAAACTAGCCGGGTGTGGAAAAGGTCTGAAGTTTGTCAGCAGGTGCTACCAGAGGCTGCATTTACATTCAGGGTCCCTCCTGCGCCAGTTCAGCTTCCCTCCTTCACCGGGGGGCTAAATTTAGCTGGTAGTGGAGCTCGACGTGTCCTTGTAGCTCCTGAGTGGCTGGAAATCAATCTGTGCTCCGTGTCCTCCCAACCACCTCCACGCTCCACTGGTGAACAATCAGCCCTCCGCTCTCCCTCTGTGCCTGCTGCCCCCTTCACTTACTGACCTTTTGGTCAGAGGTGAGCTGAGGCGAGCGAGCATGAGTGGAGAATGAGTGATGGTGCTGTGAGCGACGCCAAACAGGGAATGAGGAAAGATCTCCCAAGATCCTCTGCTGCCACGTGTGTGTCCAGCTTAAACATCTACGCAAGAATGTGGAAATGATGAAAGATTGGAGAGTCCGTTCATTCATAGTACAGTGTTGTCCATGTTAATATGATGATGTAATGTCTCTGAATTGGCATCTGAGTTCACTGTGGAGTGGGCGACACAATCCAGTCGCACTTCTTTGGAATTCCACCAGAGGGCATCAATCGCTCAGCCCGGCACCCTTTCCCTCCTTTTCTTCGACTTTTCTCTCACTCTCGCTTCTTGTTCTCCTTCGTCCCTCCTCTCCTCCCTTCACCTCGTCATCTTCTCTCTCTCTCTCGCCCTCTCTCTCCCTCAGTGATGGACCTGATCTACTGGAAGGAGACGGAGCGGACGGGCATAGTGCTGACGGGGCTGGTGGTGGGCCTGCTGTCCCTGTTCCAGCTCAGCATCATCACCGTGGTCTCCACAGTCTCCCTGGCTCTGGTGTGCTTCACCATCTCAGTCCGCATCTACTACCAACTCCTCCACGTCCTCAACTGGGGGGACGGAGTTCACCCATTCAAGTAGGTCGCGTTCGGTTTCAGAAGAACGTGGGGAGCTTTGACTAAATGCCTCCTAAACGCTCCTCCTTTCTGTCGTCTCTCAGGAAGTATCTGGACCTGGACATCGGCTTTAGTGGCAAGCAAGCGGAGCACTACATGCAGAGAGCCATCGTCATGTTCCTGGCTGCTGTCGACGCTCTGAAGAGACTCATCTTTGTGGGAAACCTCCTCGACTCTCTCAAGGTGAGCTCGGCTACTTGATTACATCATTGTTGTTACTGTTAGTGAGGCTGTTGGGGAGAAAATCACGTCTTCATTCAACCTTGTAGCTTGTGTTTACCCTCGTCAGACCTCATGGCCTTCATATGAATCTATAGGCTTTGCTTTGTGTGTGTGAGCTCAGTGTGTGTCCTGCTGAGGATCAATCGGTCCTCCATCTGCAGTCTAATCAGCCCATACGTCAGCACACACTACATTCCTTCACTCAGTGTTCCTAAGCTGACTTAAGACTTGTACCAGGTGTCCTGCTAAACATCTGACTGCTGGACTTGCACTGTTTGGCTGTTTGTGATCTGCTGCAGGTTTCTATCTCCATCTGCAGCAGATCGCTTCCCTCTCTGCTCGGGTGAAGGCACAGTATCACTTTAATTTTGTTAGGATCGAAACACAGAGGAGAGAGAGAGTGTGTGTGAGAGAGTGAGAGAGAGAGAGAAAGGCACGGCACAGAGTGATGAGGAAATTCACTTCGCTATGCAGTTCTCTCTCTCTCTGCCTCTCTCTCTCTCTGCCTCTGTGCCTTTCTGCCTCTCTCTCTCTCTCTCTCTCTCTCTCTCTCTCTCTCTCTCTGCCTCTCTGCCTTTCTGTCTGTCTCTCTCTCTCTGCCTCTCTGTCTTTTTGTCTCTCTCTCTGCCTCTCTGCCTTTCTCTTTCTCTCCCTCTGCCTCTCTGCCTTTCTCTCTCTCTCTCTCTCTCTCTCTCTCTCTCTCTGCCTCTCTTTCTCTGCCTCTCTCTCTCTCTCTGTTCTGTCAAGCTGACTGATGCTTTTTCCATTTCACGCCTGCATGCCTGCTTCTTCAGTGCTCCATTGTTTTGTTTGTGTCTCTGTTCTCCTCTGTCTTTTGGCTGAGACTTCCTCCTCCTCCTCCTCCTCCTCCTCCTCCTCCTCAGTCAGGGAGGTGAGATTCTCCAGTTAACACTCATCCGCAAACCTTTTCCCTGCCAAATTTTCATGCCTTTGTTAGTTTCATTTTCAGTAACAATCTATGAAACGCTTCAGTGTTGCAGCGCTCAGCCAACATTTGTTTCCTTCACACTTCTGTTTCAAGGTTTACATTTATATTTCACACGGATCAACATTGGAACAAATCTGATGCTTAATAGCAAAAGACAAAACCTTTTTTTCCCTCACAATCAAAAATCGCAGTAGGATTCAACCTGAGCTCTTTGCCGTGCTTCTCCTTCACCACCAACATCACACCGTATCCAATGACAACGCGTCTCACACACACACTGTGTCCTCCCCCGGCTCCACTTAAGGGCTCAACTGTATCGTATCAGTGTTTGCTTAAAATCTTACCTTAAACGCATCAGATCGATGATAATGTTTAGTGTCTAAATCTCCTGAGGGATTCTCTCATTACACATCCATCCTCCTCCTCCTCCTTCCATCATCGCTGGAGACGAAGACTTCAATCCCTGTCATGGTGCTCTGTGGCCCTCTGCTGTATAGAGAGTGTGAGAAGCTTTTTCCAGGTTAAACGTAAAGCAAGACGTGGGTTTGTTTGTTGATGGATCTTCTCTTTCTCTGCTCGTAGTTCCTGGCTCTCATGTACCTCGTGACGTATTTGGGACATCTGTGCAACGGCCTTACTCTGCTCGTCATGGGTAAGAACTCGGACAACACAGAATCCACAGAAACACAGTGTGCTTGATGAAGAGGAGCTGTAGCTGTACTGACTGTGACCTACAGATGTTTTATGTGTTAATGGTAACGTTTCCCTCTTTGCTGTGGTCCAGGTGTGATCGCCGTCTTCTCTGTGCCACTTTTCTACAAGCAGCGGCAGGTAAACGCCTCCACCTGCACGTCCACACATGCTTTACATTTCACCCTTTTTGTTTGTTTGTTTTGTATTCACTTTGTTTCTTCATGGGCGTTGTCACAGGAACAGGTCGACGCCGTCATCGCTAAGATCACCGGCCAGTACGACAACGTGGCGGACATGTGAGTACGGCGGCTCAGTGACACGACTCCAGGTGCGCTGTTGACCCCAGCTCATGAACCCGTGTCCCCTCTCTTCTTCTTCTCTTCCTCTGGTGCAGCCTGCAGAGACTGGCCCATGGCGGCAGCGCCCCAGCAGACCCCACTCCCGGCGGCGCCAAACCCAAAACCCACTAAACAAAACACGTCGACAAGAACTCGGCCAAGAGTCGTTACCAGGGTTACAGGCTGTCACTCAGATGTCTTACCCAGCAGTCTGTGCTCCCAGCTCCAGAGACTGGGGGGGAGGGGAGGGGAGGGGTGATGATGATGAAGATGATGATGATGATGATGATGGGGCTTACGCATGGTAATTTACACTAACTGGGTTCTTAAACAAAACAAGATCGAGGTGTTTGGATGGCGGATGAGACTCTCGAAGATATCGTCATGGAAACGCTGAACGATGCAGCTCGTCGACGGAAATGCTTGTTGTCCTTATGGTGTAAAATGAAGTAGGAAGTTTTCGTAGCTATAATCCAAATGAGGCACTGAGGGCTGGAACAGGAGCTCCAGTGCCTCACACACAGAGTCTGACAAAGAGGTCAGAGGTCAGAGAGCCGGAGGTCATCGTTGTACACGGCAGCATTACAAAGCAATTTAGAATGCATGCGTCCATGCCACAGCACGCGTACATGTCAGGATGCTTCTTCATTTCATGTTTGTGTGTTCATTTGTATGAATGTGAGCAAAGTGCGAGTGTGTGTGTGTGACGTCTGACCTGCTGCTCGCTGAGATGAAACTTAAGATCACATTAAAATCACATTTGTTCTTTATTTTACATATACTTTGGTTCTGTTCATTCATTCATCGCTTGTTGAATTTTATGTCCCCGTCTTAAAGCAGCACTCTGTGATCTTTAGAGCCCTGTAGCGCTGTGTTGTTGTCTTTTGTTTACATTTATGTCAGGGTCGCAAAACTCCAAATCCAGACCACAGCGCTGCTTTAATAAAGGTAAATTAAAAAGGTTTAGCGATCGGAGCATAACGTTACATGTGCAGAGCTTTTGTTACTTACTAGTGAAGTAGGAAGTCTGTTAGTTAGTCTGAAACGGGGCTCCGACCTCATACCCCTGGTTGATATTGAGAGTCGGGGCAACGGGAATTCTGAACATTGCTGCACTCGATCGTCCCCAAAGAACTACAAAATAGCTACAAATAACGGTGCAATTGTTTATCCGAAACTGAAACAAACGCGAGCCACATTAGGGCATTACTGAGCAGACACCGGACCAATCAGCTTCACCCAATACTCTAACATACTGCATACTGTACGTTAATATGAAGCATTTTCAGGTCGACACAGTGCCGCTTTAAGTTTCACACCGCTGCTTACTGGCTGTTGCAGTTTGGATCTCCATCGGTGGAGACAAACCCGGATTCGCCATCTAGCATTGCTCTCACTTATCAAAACGAAATGACGCTTATATTCCCCGCTGAAGAAGATGAATACTAGACATTGGTTTTATTGAGTAACACGGGACGCTTGTGGAGGATTGTGGGAAATACAGACGGTGCCTTTCTAACCACAGGTTACACTGCATGATCGCACTTAGCGAACGACGGCTCACTCACCACAACTTCTCCCAAAACAAACCACTAAACGCATATTTACCAGACCATTGCCTTTGTGAGAATGGTATTTTGTATGGTGTACAATACTTGTCGGGTTGCACAAGTGTACTATGAGCAGGTATCTTATACTGAATTGTAATATACTGTAGGTACCAATTTTAGAATTAATAAAATTCAGGATACGATGCAACTGAACGTCCACGTTTCCCGCTTGGGCTGTTGTTTTTGAAGGCCTCACCAGTATGTGTCTGCTTCATTGCCTTGTTATCGTACGATTTAAGCTAAAGCCTTGTTAGGCTAACAGACGTAACACGACGCCCAAACATTGTGGCCCATTTCATTTCAGTTGTGTAAGGTTTTCCCTGCACTATTCAGATGTGGTCTCAGTGCCACACTTCATCGGTCAAAATCCATATGAACCCTGTTAAAAGTCATGGACACCTTCCATTAACAGAGGCTGTAACGTGAGCGTCCACAATTAGAGAAACTGACCCCTAAACGGGCCCCAAGCAGAGGATTAACGGCTGGGGTTACTTACAGTTACATAAGAAGCAGTTTGCATTCTTTGGTGCGTTTGAAGACCCGGGGCCCTCATTTGATATCGATTTTACCTCCATATACAGTATTTCATGTTTAAAATGCACCGACGTACAAAACTCTGTTCACATTTTATATTCACAGCAAGTCTCAACCCGACCACAAGGGGGCGACAAAAGCCAAGCCATGATTTCTAACCACCTTTCTCCACCGCTCCCCTGTGCAGATTGGACCCTTGTCGCTCTTAAAAAATGTGTCCATACGGGTCACAGCTATAGTTACTACTCACTTTGCAAATGTCAAGTGACTCAGCTATTTTAGATCAGGAGGAGTGAACTAGTACAGACCGAGCTGCTCCTTTAAGGTTCACATACAGCTGGAACTGGGCTTGAGAAAGTAGGTCAGGGGGTCTCTCTGGGTTTGATATTTCAGCACGTAATGCGTCATGTTCAAAATGGACATCTGAGCTTTGTCTCCAGGTCTCCTGCTTTATGGAGAGGACACGCCTGGACATGTCTTCATTTAGTTATACACCACACTGAGCTGTTCTATTCTATTCTGTTCTGTATAACCAACCGATCCTATATAAACTCATATTTGCATACCAAGGAGTGGTAGCTCGTGGGGCCATGCATTGTCTGGTGCATGTTTACACACTGATTTTCATGATTTTCATTACATCCAAACTCAGTCATGAGGTCATTGTTTCTTTGTAAGATAGAACATTTCTGGTGATATTAGACATTCACTTACCAGATCCACAGTCCGTAGAATGGATCCTTATGGATCCATGAACACACGTTGAAGCCTCTAAAACCTTCGACCTGTGACCTTTGACCCTAGAACCTCTATGTACCTGTGTCCCGGATCTCTCTCCTATAGTGACTTCCTCACATCAGTTCTTGCCTCAGGCTCGGAAACCTCTTTTGTTTCACATCTAGATCTCAGCTTTTACCTGCGGTAACAATCAATCAATCAATAACATCTTCAGGTAGGACAGGGTGAAGGAAGGGGCCCAATGGTGGGCTTTGCCTCGGCCCCCAAATCCTTACGCCCGCCCCTGGCGATGAGGGCGGGATTAGTCAAATCAGTGTGAGGGTATAAACCGTTAGCCCCGCCCTCCAGCTGCTAACTGCATCGCCCGTATGTTTCTGAGCCCGTGACGTGTGTGAGCCTCACTGTGTCTGGCAGCGCGCAGAGGCAAGAAGGTTACGCAGAGGTTCTACGCTCTATTAGTCCCGTTTACGAGCTCCTTAACTCGGGTGAACTTCCCTCTCATGCTGGGTCCTCCTTCCCGGAGAGGAGAGCGCAGACGCCGCTTCGCTGAATGTCCCCTCCGCCTCCAGCCGCCATGGATTACAGCGGCGGGACCATGGCCCCCCCGGTGCCCCCGCACAAGCCCCAGCCCGCCGGGCCGGGACAGGCGCAGGAGCGGCTGCTGAAGTGCGTCCTGCTCGGGGACGGAGCGGTGGGAAAGACCAGCCTGGTGGTCAGCTACACCACCAACGGATACCCGACCAAATACGTTCCGACCGCCTTCGATGACTTCTCGGGTAAGAGAAGTTGGTTTATGCTGTTCAGTCAAAACAAATGAATGAGAAATGTTTGAATTTGTACTATTATTAGTATTAGTATTAGTATTAGTATTATTCGTTTTATTATTATTATACTTTTGACTCCCAACTTTTTCAGCATTTTTACAATTTATTTTATTTTTATTTTTTTAATACATCTATTGCAGCTGTACAAGGGGATGTTTATTGCACATTTCATACTGTACAACTCAATTTTATTGTTATTCGGTGCTTTTTGTATCTCTATCTATCCATCTATCGATTCAACTTCTCTCTGTCTCTCAACTTTTACTTTTTATTTGAATTCTTCATCTAATGTGGCTCTCACTCTCTATCTGCAGAGTAGAGTGGAGTCCCTTCATGTGTGTTAGTTCTACCTGCCTGCCTATCCTGTTTGTCAAAGCGCCGCCCGTCCTGTCTCTCTCTCCCCATTATTCCACTGTTATGTTAGACGTGTTTATGTTTCCTGTTATCTTTCCTCCATCGGTGTTGATATACACTGGCTGTCCTCCCTGCTTAAGTCAGGTTTCTATTTTCCAAACGGCGCCTCCTCCCTCGCCCACAGCGGGCTTTGTTCAGTGCAAAATAAAAGGTGACCAAACGTGATCCCGAGTTTATTTTCATGTGCGCTGTAACAATTACATTATCAGTAATCAGAAAGGAATTTTCAGTCGGGCACTGCGAGTGCCGACATCCTTGGCCTCTGAGTCACATGATCGACTTATTTATTCTTGGATGAGCCATAAAAATGACATGTTTGGCTCCCCGCACCATCCTCAGGAGTGTGCTGAGAGAGAGAGAGAGAGAGAGAGGGTGTGTGTGTGCACGGGGTTTCACATTGCACAACTCCAGCTATTGTTGTCAGCCTTGACCCTAAAGCCCTCTGTTCTATACTGGAACGGCCACATCTGTCGCCGCGGCTCTGAGGCAGAGATTGTCTTTCGGGCCTTGACAGAGACCGATTGTGCTGCTGGGAGAAGGAGGGGGGGCTTGGGGGGGGGGCTCTCGCTTAGTGATGTCGTCATCTTCTCGGTGCCCGGAATCGGAGCCTCCTCTCCAAATCTAACTTCTGAGCAGTTACGCAATACCACAGGTGGCAGCATGGGAACAGGCCGGGGCAGCAGTGAGGCCGGCAGAGAGAGGACGACCGAGACAGAATCAAAGGGGTTTCATGTGTCGGGGATCAGGAGGAGATGATTACACAATGGCAGCTCGCTCACCTTCCTCTCTCTTCCGCTCTCTCCTTGCTTATTGTTAAATCAGGGCAACATGACGCGAGCGGTTTCCAGCAAACTCTTTGATCAGGGCGCTGTGACGGACCACACACTCCAGGCGAAGGCTAAATGTTTCCATGTGCCCGCCGCTCTGCCTTGTGTGTTTCAGTAGAATAAACGACCCCGTAATGATGAAACGCTTTACGCCGTAAAGAAAAAAAGACTCACCCGCCTCTCCGGGCCTGCAAAAGGAAAGAACAAACACCACCGGCTTTGTTCTGAACCCCCCCCCCGTCTGACAACCGTGGATGTCTTCTGTCAGGAGACAACAGAGAGCTGGAGCTGGCAGGGAGATACGAGCGACAGTAAAGCGTTACAGTCTGAGCCGGGTGGGTGGGCGACGCACAGCAGGACGCCTCTGTGCTGAAAGAACACGCTGGGGGTCTGAGCCGCTTTGTGTTTTCAACGGGCAGGCATTTGTTTATTCCACTGAGTATTGTACTGTGTGTGTGTGTGTGTGTGTGTGTGTGTGTGTGTGTGTGTGTGTGTGTGTGTGGGTGTGTGTGAAATAACAAATGTCAGGTGTTCAGGCGCAGCGGTGTTGACATCTGTGACTGATTCTCTCTCTCCGTCTTTCCACAGCCGTGGTTCAGGTGGATGGAAACCCGGTCAGGCTACAGCTGTGTGACACTGCAGGACAGGTGAGCAAGCGCACACACACACACACACACACACACACACACACACACACACACACACACACACACACACACACACACACACACACACACACACACACACACACATGTATAGAAACACATCATTAACAACATTCAGTATGAATCCATGCACCCGGAAAAGCAAAAGTTATGAGCAAATAGTTCTGTTAGTTTACACTGATGAGCTTCTCCCTCCTGTCTAATGAGGGTTAGGATGGTACAGGGCGTGTGTTTGTGTGTGCAGGGGAGTTCTATTGGAAAGCAGAAGTTGTGAAATGAGCTCGTTTCATAATCAAGCTCCAACATATTTCACATTCACGGTCACGGCGAGGGCGCTGCCATCTCCGCACGCCTCTTTGTCAGAGGTAACTCGGCTGTGAAGAGGTGGATGCAGGCGTCTGAACGAAGCCCTAAAGCACCTAAAACAACCATGCATGTCGCCAACTGAACATTGTGTTACAGTAGCGCACACACAGACACACACGCTCATGGACAAGCCTGGGCAAATATGGGCTGATAAAAGAGGGCAAACACTCACTGTACTGATGCAATTTCATAAGAGGAGAACTTGTGCCAGAGCAGCAGGGCCGTGCCAAGAAAAGAGAGAGAGAGAGAGAGAGAAGGAGAGAGAGAGAGAGAGAGAGAGAGAAAGAAAGAAAGAAAGAAGGAGAGAGAGAGGGAGAAAAATTATAACAGCTGCTGTCGTAGCTGATAAACACACTCGCTCCTCGCTCAGATATGTTGATATTCGTGTGTGTATTCTGCAGATGGACCGACGTCATCAGATCAGAAACACCTTTTAAGCAAAGCCAAGGCTTGTGCTGGGAACTAGATAACACACACACACACACACACACACACACACACACACACACACACACACACACACACACACACACACACACACACACACGTTTGCGGTGCCTCCACGATCCACATTTCAAACTTCTTGTATTGTGGCTTTGTAACTTAATGAATGTGAAAAGGAGCTGCGACAAAGTCAAGGAAAGAGGGCATCAGGAGACGGGAAGGAAGGGGTTAAAGAAAAACGTCTGTGCTGAGCTTTAATCTGTGTGCTCAAGGATGTGGGAGAGGCCCAGCTGGTCAAAGCTGCCCGGCTCCAAAGCGTTAATTTAAAAGATTGGTCTGGTAGAAATGAAGGTGTGTACGAATTACCTCAACATCAACGACCCAGAATGTTTGTTAGTGAAACTTCTGTCTCAGTTCTGTAGGATTGTGGCCGTAGAGTTCAGGGTTCAGGTTACAAAACCCTCAAACATGAACCCTTAACCCAGGAAAGTATACAGGGTTTAAAGGATGCAGTGAGGCTTCAGTCATTTATTTGACCTTGGGCCGCAACATTTCATTTCCTCTTACATAATCAAACAATAACGGGAGAACTGGGAATTTAAGAAAAATACAAAAAGTGTGTGAGCCTTAAGATCTGTCGCTCAGTATTCCTCTGCTTCTGTCTCCATCAGGATGAGTTCGACAAACTTCGCCACTTCTGCTACACCCGGACCGACGCCCTGCTGCTGTGCTTCAGCGTGGTTAGCCCCGCCTCCTTCCAAAACGTCTGGGAGAAGTGGGTGCCGGAAATCCGCCGCCGGTGCCCGCTGACGCCCGTCCTGCTGGTGGGCACGCAGTGCGACCTGAGGCAAGACGTCAAGGTCCTGATCGAGCTGGCCAGGCGGAGGGAGAGGCCGGTAGCGGAGGAAGACGCCAGAGCGCTGGCGGAGAAAATCGGGGCGGTGACGTACGTAGAGTGCTCGGCACTGACCCAAAAGAATCTGAAGGAGGTGTTCGACGCCGCCATCGCCGTGGGGCTGCGGAACTCCGACCGGAAGGTGCGGCGGGACAGGAAGGTCCGCAGCACGGCGGATAAGATGAAGATGCTCTCCAAGTCATGGTGGAAAAAGTATGTGTGTGTCCAGTGAGGAGGAAGAAGGAGACACCGCACGAGTGACTGATGAGATGTTCAGACGGACTGCGTTGATGCTTTTGGATGTAAAGGACTTCAGCTTTCAAGACTTTGAATCAGTGGATCAATAATGCAGTGAGGCAGAACTGAGCTGAGCCTGAGCTGCATCATGGCTGAGGCTGATTATGACTGAGACCAGCATTCAACCAAAACATATGGAGTTAATAAAGTTTTATGGCATATGGACTGCATATCATCATATTGGACTCAGACACAGGAAACATGAGCTGATGCGGTGGGAAGGCGTTGAGATGATGTCGTTATGTAATCGGCCTGTGCGCCCTTACGTCCGTCTGATTTGATTCTTTATGTTTCAATATGCTGTAATTCAGTCAGCACCACTTCTGACAGATGTTTGATGTTTCACTAACAGAATCAAAGCAAAGGTTCTGGCCATGTTAAGCCCTGAGACTTGGTACCTGGTATCAGTCCTACTTGGTACCGGTCCTACTTGGTACCGGTGCTAGTTGGTACCGGTGGCCTCACATGCCCACACGGTTCAGTACGTCGTACAGGTGCGGGGTTGCGGGGAGCAGGAGGTGATCGTTTACATCACCAGACGATGAAACAAACTCAAAGACACCTCTGAACGCTTTGGGAAGAAAATAAGTCTCAGTGTCTCAGAGAGCAGCCGAGTGTGGAAACAGCCGGCGTCGGCAGTTTTTTCCCCTGTAGGTCAGTTATTCTTACTTCCACTCCCACCTGCACACAGATTCATCCTTTCCCACTCTCTCTCTCTCGCTCTCTCTTGGGACGGTCCAATTCCCAAGCCCTTGCATTCCTTACCACTGATTGGTTCAAGCGTGCTTACCAGATTCTACCTGCCGGAACCGTCTACAACTTATGTAGACTAACATTCTTGGTGTGACTCGTACATTGTCATGGTTGTTCGCACATTTCACTTCGCCGGCCTGTCCTCACTCAGTTGGCGGTCCGTCGGCTCCTCGCCAATGCAAACCAACCGTACCGGCGCTGTTCATGTCAGAGAACATCCTCTATCTGCCACTTTGTTATTCCTCTGAACTCTGTGTCACTGTTCCAAGTTGTGACAATAAATCAGGCGGTGCCGCTGTACGAACACTTGCACTTACACAACACAAACACACATCACAGCCATGGGATGGCCTTTGGACCTGGTGGAGTAGCAACTGGAAAAGTGGTTTGACCCCGGGTTCCTCCTTTAACGACAGGGTGTTGGTCGGTACGTTTATATGCACATTCAACTTTGGCTTTAAACTCCAAATATGTCAGAGTAAGATTCTGCTCACGCTCCGATTCCATCCATGTGTACATCTTACACACATTCTTGCCTAAATCGAGTTGTGTTTGAGTTGTGTGTTAAAGCAATAATACTTGGTTTTGCATGTTTCTCCATCTCATGACTGACATCTAGTGGTAGTAGGGGGCGATAACAGCAAGTTGACGAACGATTCCCATAATTTCATGTTAACTGGACTTAGCTAGGTGATGTCACTGATGATGAACGTTCTCTTCTATAGCTACCAAATTTTTAACCAACCAAGTCTAAACACAAACAAATAAATATATTCCCGTAATATAATATAAACTTACCTGAAGGTAATTCGCCACGTATCGCTTTCTTTATGTTCCCCGATTTCTTTTTCTTTAAACTAGACAACCTGTGCAATTTTGTAAAACAACAAAAGTCAATGAGTATCCCTTTAAGCGTTAGAGCTAAAAGTTACTTTAACCTGATCACCATCTAGTGGTAGTTCCTGTTACTGCAGTTTGCTATCACATGATCTTGTCACGTGACTAATTCCGGACGTTGGTGTGTTTGGATCATGGAGATCAGTTCCACCCTCACACAAGCCTACCACCAAGAATCCGCGTCCATCTGTGAGTTTTGTGCGAATCGTGGGAGCGTTGCCTGTACGTACGTTTTCGTTTTGTTGATGATCTTAATTTCTGCTTGATTAGTTTGTAAAAATGTAGTCACTTGAGTTTTTATAACGTAGCTGCCATTTAAATTCCCTCACCTGGCCTCCTCATACTATAATCACATAACCATGGTGATTTACATCTGAACTATGTCACTGATGTTTCCAGTTCTTCTATTCAAAACTTTGAAATTAAGCAAAACGTCAGTCCTTTTCAAAGTTCGCATTCACCCCATAATTACATTGAAATCTACACACATGGATGTAAATTTACTTACCTAGATTTTGCAAATGTGAATTGATTGACTCGTGCATGTAAACCTAATCTGAGTCAGCACCACTGGATGCTTTTCACCACTTGAGGAAATTAATTCTCTACTCTGACTGTGCAACTCTTCATTTAAATCGGCTGAAAGTGCTGAATCCCGTTAATTCCCCCCGATGTGTGTATGTGCGCGTCTTTCTGGCATCCGTGCCTTCATCGTAGCACAGCACAGACACACAGCCGGAGGCACTGCAGCGTGTATGTAAACGTACCGATTGTCTAAACTGCTAATTCTCCCTCTGTGTCGGTCGGCGCGTCAAATTTCTGTCCTGTTTTCCTCCGTAAATGATGCGAAATCACCAAAGAGTTTGATTCTACATTTGCTTCTTATTTTTCAGAAGCCCTTTCACTCAGCTCTGTTTTATTTATCCGTTCTTCCTGGGCCAATTACTGATCAATGGCAGTGCAGAGCTAAATGTATGGAATGATGTACTGTATGTCTTTATGTATGTTACATAGTAATCATCTGATGTTTGTAATGTCACCAGGATAAATCTGTGTGTGCTGTCCCTCTGAAAGGTTAACGGTACTTAACAGCGTGAGTGTTTCAGAGATGTTTGTTGAGCTGTATGAGAAGAACAAAATAAAATGTGAAATCTTTAACCCCCTGTTGTGGTTGGTCGTGTCGACTCTTCCCTGCAGATGAGCTATCGGGCCTGTCGGAGCTCAGCCAGCGTGTTGGGATGATACACACTGACAGAGCCCGTGTCACATGTGCAGCTTCAGAGGTCAAAGGCCAGCGGAGGTTTGGTGTGTGCGTGTCAGAAACCTTGTTCTTCATGTGCTTTAAGTGCTTAACATAACAAACAAGGAATCTGCTGAACTGAAAATGTCAGGTTCTTCTGTATCACCATTTCAATGTACAGAGTCTTTGCTTCCATCTATAGATCCATATTCACATTTAGACTCCATATTCATATTCATCCATATTCATTAAAGTCAAAGGTAAATCAAGCTAAATCTTCAACGGTAATGTCAGTTCATTCATACAGTTAAGTCACTAGTAAGCAGGCGTGTCTGACTGGGCTGCATCTCTTTAGTCCCAACACATCCAGACACAGTTTAATGGAAATAAAAATAGCCGTTCCTTAAAATTACAATGTGCTCCATCATAGATTTGAAAGAATTAACACGCTAAATTACCATTTTTTTGTTGTTTATTAGTGATTCATTAATCCATTAAATTCCCCGGCACTGTTTGTTTTACCTTCATTAGATAATTGAAAAGCGTTCCGTCTCTTTTTGTACATCAAAAATATGCAGTCGCTCACATAACTGAACAAATGCCTGAAGCAGTCAAACAAGTCTAACCTTGAATCAAAA